>NC_061862.1:90790550-91128050 GCF_907164915.1 Impatiens glandulifera
TTTTACAAAATGAAATTTCATCACTTCCTATAAAATCTAGCCTATAATTTATAAAAAAAATTAAAATAAAGATAATATATTGTTTAGAGTAACGATAGGGGAACGAAAAAAATTTGTAGCGAATGAAGTAGTGAAAGCGTGAGTACTAATTAAACTTGCTCAGTATTTATTTATTTATTTATTTCTTTTATATTCATTAATAATTTTATTTTTTTTCTCACTATTTACATTTTCTCACTCTATCTTAAATAAGACGCATTCAATAAAAAATAATTTATTTCTTTAATTTTTATTATTATAAATATATATTTTTTTAAAATTAGTGTACATGCCACTATAAATAAACGCATTTTAATTATTTCTCTCTCTCAATAATTTATTTTCTTTTATTTATTAAAAAAATTAAAATTTATTTTAAATAATAAAAATGTCTCAAATTAAAATAAATAATAATTAATTGTATTAATTAAAATTTATATATAAAAGAATAAAAAATATATTTTTTTAATTCAATTAATTAATTCTATCATCTATTAATTTAATAATATATATTTATAATAATAAAAAAATTATTAATCATTTTACTCAACTTGATTCTCTTTTTTAAACTCTTAATGGTTGTTTCTCTCTTTTTTTCTCCTTAAAAATCTGTTTCTTTTTATGTTTGTTTATCTTCTGGGATTTATTAGAAACACAATCAACTATTGAAGCTCAATTAACTACATGAAGGTTAATCAACTACAAGAGTTCAATCAACAACATTCAACTATCACATCATGTTAGTTATTCTCTCTTAGTGATATTTTAATAAGGTTGAATGTTGATGATTTGAGTTGTATCTAAATACTCAATATGTAACTTAGTGAAAATTTCCATTTAAATGTTAAGTTGGAGTAGTCTCCTCTAATGAAACCAAAACACAATTTTGTGTTATTATACTGGTTCATTACCAGAAAACACTTTTCTTTTGTAATATTAGATCTATCTTCTTCATAGGCAACCAAGCAACCAAGTTAACTATCACAAACTCTCAATCACCTTTAATGTCTGCAGCTATGAGTGATGCAAGTATTCCATTAGACTTCATTTTTATAAGATCGTTTCTTCAGAAAACCAAACCAATTCTTGTAACTTATCCTCTTCTACTTCCCTCTCAATTTCATTTTCATCGATCTCTCCATTCGATTATGACCCTCTATCCACAGATTCTCAAAAGACTTCAACTATCACAAATCCTCAAGGAACTGCCGTAACACTATGGACATTAGCTTCACCGATACTGAAAGAGATGTTTTCATGTCCCTGTAATCCTTCAGAGACTGTTCTTCTACAATTACTAACAAATATTTCAGCAATTTAAATATCACTATATCATAACACATTCACCACACCTCCCCCTCCCTTTAGACGAACCTCATCTGCTCCAATCAAACTCATCTGCAACATTAGTATAGTATTGTTTCAAACTTCTTCTCTTTGGTCCAAACATACTTTCCTCACGCCTATACTAGTCTCATCCAGATCTCCCATATTCCTAAACATTCTTCGTCATCAGAAGCACCACATCATTTTGTTAGGCAGAAAACTGAGTCTCCCATAAGAACTAACGATCTAACCGGAATTGCATTTGTTTTCACAAGTTGTATAAATTTCTGGGTTATTTGTTCACAATACGCATATGCTACCCGAGCATCGAGCTTCAATACAAGTTGCAGTGACTTAAGAAGCTCGTCAGTTAGATCTTCCTTGTATGGAAGTAACCGATGTCATATTTTCAGTAGCCCAAAAACATCATTTTTCACCAAAGTACAGGGCATTGAAGTTGACTGGACAATATTAGTTATGAGTTCATAAACACTGCAAAAGAAGCATAATTCTCTAGTGATTATTCAATGTGATTGTGATTGTGATTAATAATTCAAGGCAGAAGACAACAACCGCTTCGTCTTCTAGAAGATTATTATCTCCCTTACGACATCGTCCAGCAACAAAGATTAGATTAGAAACTGAGTAAGCTGTAAGAGCGATTCAGATTGCAGAAATTGGTTTTCAGAGCAATTCAGATTGCAGAAATTGGCGTTCAGGCTATGCAATCTATATGGCATTTCACTACAACAAAAAGGACTTTCGACGATGTTTATATGCCAACGCATATTAAGCGTGGGTAAAAGTTAAAAAAAATAAACTATCTGAAACTATGACATGTGAAAGTGGAAAATGGTGTCACTTTCTCGGGGAACTGCTAAGCTTAATGGTTGAATTTAAAGCATTATTACTATCTGATAGAAATGTGCTTTTCTCATTTTTTACATCTGTTCTGGGCTGCTCACGCAATAATCTTCTACTGCCAGAAACAATTGGAGAAAGGTCTTTAACTGATTTTATAGTACTTTTTTTTCATCTTATACATATTCCAGGCCATTGTATAATCTTTTCCTCTCTGATATAGTTTATGGTACTTTGTGCCTATATCATAGAGAGTTGCATGACTTTACTACAATATTTAGTAACCACACCCCATTATTTTCTAGTTTAAAAAATCTAAAAAGAACCAGATCATGCATTTCATTTTTGGCTTTGCTCTAACTCTTCCTTCTTTTGCACTGGTAAGTTGTCAAATGTTCTTAATTTCTTTTGCTTGTTGTACACTTGTATTACTGTTGTACTTGAGCATCTATTTTTTTTTTTATAATTGAGATATTTGTTAACAAACTTGTGTTCCCCCGCCCTCTCCCTTCACTTTACAACTAAACATCCTTTCTTTGGTCAAAGAAGTGGATGGTCAACTATTACATGTAAAAGATGTTAAAATATTGGCTAGCACGCTTTTGAAAAGGCACCGTGAATATCATATTCAACATGCAGAGTTTTGCCAAAAGTTTTCAAAGATAGAGGTTTATATCCTCTGCCTTCTATTGGAGGTATGTGAAGTTGCATAGAATTTATTGTTTGCATTTTGTAGGTTAGTTATTATTATATGGTATTTCAAAGTAGGAAAAATATCTAAATTATTATTCTCTGATTGGTAGACTTGTGCTGAATTTGTATCTTCTTCACCTGGTGAATGTGAAGACCTACCATTGGAGGTGCTGTAGGTAAAAGATTTAATACCTCAATTCTTGTAGCTACAAATTCCATTATATATTTTTCTCTTGACAAATGTTTTGCATTAGCAGCAGGGTGAGCCAGCCTCTAAAGATCCAACTGTTTTGTTGCCTTTCATAACTGTCTTGAGGAGTCCCACTAACTCATGTTTTGGAGCTATGAGTAATAAAAATCAGATTATTTTTAATTTTTTCATTGTTTTGTTGAATGGGCTATTCAAATTCTAAAAATTATTTCCCCAAATTTAAAATAGTTATGAACCCTCTAGGGAAGCTCAAGTGGAAATGGGTGCTATCTTGGAGACCAATGGTGTTAGGTTGATTCCCACTTGAACTCCCTGATCATATAAAACCTCAAAAACTTATTTCTTTGTATGTCACTGAATTCTCAATACCTGAGTAATGCTACTTTCTATTTAGAAGTGGTCAATAGTTTTCTCTTTATGTGTTTAGAGGTGGTTGCTGAGCCAAAGCAGATTCCTCTTTTTCAAAATGAATCGATTAACTCATTGACTGCCTCTTTGATTTCGATTGACTCCTCAACTAAGGAGGATGATACATCAATTGGTACATAACTGTTATGATTTCCTTGTCGTCAAACAATAAGTTTTCCTATTTGTCAAGCCAAATATGTTTTTTTTACAGTTATGCTTAAGTCAGATGATGAAGTTGAGAATGTGATTGCAAAAGTGCAAAATGGAATGACTGAAAAATGTTCAATGCTTTTACGAATCTTAAATGACTTAATGACTTTTTTGCTGTTATTTGTATAAAAGTTTAATGAAATTTGTGTTTGACAGATGTGGTTGCAGGTGAAAAGGAAATTATTTCAGAGGTTGTTGCTGTGAAGGTAGGAAGACCTGTCTCTCACTTTCCAAGTTTGGTACATACTATGGAGGCCTTTTATATTTTTATTATTGATTATGTTTTGTTTGTAGTTTTAGCTTTCTGAACCTAACTGCAGCTGCAACTTCAATCAATCTGATTTAGCTCTAAACGAGTTAAATAATTTGTATTTTATGAGATAATTTTGTTGTAAAAATTTATATTAATTTTGTTATAATTAAAAATATCAATAATTAGTATAAATTAATTTTTCTTGATTATTAATTTAATTTTAAAAAATATTCAGATAAATTGTCAAAAAAATAATATTATAATATAAAGAATGGTTAAAAATGAAATAGACTTTAGCAACGCTTAAATTAATGTTACCGACGCTTATTTAAGCATCGTTATAACTTGCGCCCACCCTGTTTCTGGCGACGCAAGAATAAGTGTCGGTAATATTTTTGGCGACGCTTTTAAGGGTTGGCAAAAGTCTTTTTAAACGTCGCCAAAAATCTTTTTTGTTGTAGTGATTCTTGAATCATCTAAATAAAAGACTTATAGGTTGCAAACTCTTCTTAGCTCGGTTGTGGCGATGACTCTTCTTTATCAATATACAAAAGCCCACTAAACCGTCTCATCAAACCAATAATAAGCTCCTAGCCTTAGTATCTTCTACTGTAAAAGCACTTGGTTCCCACTCCCATGAATCACTCCCACCACAACCGTCCAACGAAACTCGAAGGTGGTTTTGTGCGGGCGAAATAGACTCTCTTGAGGGTGGAGATACTTTTGGTCTGATGTAGCCAACCGATTGAAAGATTATCAATTTCAACATCTTTAATTCCTAATCAACAGCCCCATCAAGGATAAACTCCTCCATTGATATTGTAATTGGCTTTTTGTGTCGTTCTTGCATTTTCACGCCCCATCAAGGATAAGCTCCTCCATTGATATTGTAATTGGCTTTTTGTATCGTTCCTGCATTTTCACTTTAAGTTAATATGGATAAGGTTTGAAGATAGATAAAATAAAAAATAAGAAAGGAAATGATTTATGGAGAAAAGAAAATTATATACAAGGTTAAATAAATAAAGAAATAATTAATAATATTTATATATACCGAAACCAGTTACAATTTTATATTGGGTTTACCAAACAACAGTTTAAATTTACTATATATATTATTATCCTATATACAATGTTAAATAAGAAAAGAAATAATTAGTAATGTTTATACCTACCGAAATCAATTAAATTTTATATTGGGTTAGAAAATTATGTAACTAAACAACCGTTTAAATTTACTATATATATATTATTATCCTATATCTACATTACTATACCTATAATCAAACGAAGGAGTAGTGTCATTTCTCATTAATATAGTTTTATTTCCGTTCAAATAAATATATGAAATATTAAAAATCTGGAATAAATAATAAATTTAAAACTCTAGTTAAAATATTTAGTCAAATTTAAGTCATCTAAATTATTATCATTTGAATAACTCTAGTTAGTTAGAATATATTGTTATATTTAGAACTCCTCATCTAAGGGTATTAAATTAGTTAAATGATTTGGCATCTCATTTTATTTCTTTATTTAATTAATATAATTTAATTTATTTACACATCACTAAACAAGTTCTTTGCGCTCTGATCATCGTCATTCCATCATAAAATTGAAGATGAAAGCCAACTTCCTTGAACACTTAACTCAGGCTATTTATCAGGGTCTAATTAAATCTATTTGAATAAATCCTATACGAATCAATCAATGTTACATATATGTGGAGGTGCTTCAATATTAACTGACATAATATTTTGGGTCTTTTATTTTCGTTTATGCTAGATGAAAATTTCAGTTTACAATGGTAAATAATTGAAGTAGTGAATCTCGTACAGATAAAAATATATATAAAATATTGTTTATCTATAAATATTTTAGATAAAACTAATATTATTCAAATTTAATTAATCTAAAATTAGTTTTAATTTGTAAATATAAAATTTAATCTTAAACTTAACATATATTTTATCCCATCATCACATTTAACCCCTCATTTGACCATCATCTTGTAACTCACACTTTTTCATATGCATTTGTTATCCCCACGGCAAATCACCCACAAATCTTAGTTGACCTCAATTGATGATACACCTTTTTATATTTCGTCAAACTCAACAACTAACCCTTCAATTGACCATCATCTTGTGACTCCCACTTCAACAAATTAACAACCAATCTCAATGGATCACAGACCTCTTATCCAACGTCAAACCAACCACTAACCACCACTTGACATCCATCTCGTGACTTCACACTTTCAAATGCTCGTCAAACCAACAACTAATTCTGACCTCACACTTGACAAACTACCCACCACTCGACCTCCATCTCGTGACCTCACACTTTCAAATGTTCGTCAAACCAACCACTAATTCTGATTGATCACAGACCTCTTATCCAATGTCAAACTAACCACTAACCACCACCTGACCTCAATCTCGTGACCTCACACCTTCAAATGCTCGCCAAACCAACCACAAATTCCACCTCACACTCGACAAACCACTCACCACCCGAACGACCTCCATCTCATGATCTCACACTTTTAAATGCTCGTCAAACCACCCACTAATTCTAATTGATCACAGACCTCTTATCCAATGTCAAACCAACCAATAACCACCACCCGACCTCCATCTCGTGATCTCACACCTTCAAATGCTCGTCAACCAACCACTAATTCTGACCTCACACTCAACAAACCACCCACCACCCGATCTCCATCTCGTGACCTCACACTTTTAAATGATTGTCAAACCATCCACTAATTCAGACCTCACACTCAACAAACCACCCACCACCCGACCTCTATCTCGTGATCTCACACTTTCAAATGCTCGCCAAATCAACCACTAATTCCGATCTCACACTCGACAAATCACTTGACAAACCACTCATCACTCTATCTCCATCTCCATCTCCATCTCCATCTCCATCTCCATCTCCATCTCCATCTCCATCTCCATCTCCATCTCCATCTCCATCTCCATCTCCATCTCCATCTCCATCTCCATCTCCATCTCCATCTCCATCTCCATCTCCATCTCCATCTCCATCTCCCTCTCCCTCTCCATCTCCATCTCCATCTCCATCTCCATCTCCATCTCCATCTCCATCTCCATCTCCATCTCCATCTCCATCTCCATCTCCATCTCCATCTCCATCTCCATCTCCATCTCCATCTCCATCTCCATCTCCATCTCCATCTCCATCTCCATCTCCATCTCGTGATCTCACACTTTCAAATGCTCGTCAAACCAACAACCACTAATTTCGACCTTACACTCGACAAACCACCCACTATCCGACCTCCAAAATATAAATTTGCATGTTTTAAAATTCGAACCCTAGTCTTAAACATGAAATGTGAACTCTTAAACTCGTTAGAGCACTTATGATTATTGAAATAATTTTATTATTTTGTGTATGTATATATATTTTGTATTACTAATTTAATTATTTTTTAAATTTTAATATTTATTAATTTAATATTTATTTTTTTTGTCAATTCTTTATTTGTTTATTAATTAATTAATTAATTCATATTATCTCTTTTTATTATTTCTTCTTTTTTTTGTTTATTTTTTTTATTAATTAATTAATTTATTTATCTCTTTTTATTATTTATTCTTTCATAATTTAACTTTTTTTCTATTATTTTATTTTTTCCGACATAAATTATTTTAAAATTAGTTGGTCTACTTGAATATTCAAATATTGTAATGTATAAAGTAGTTAAATGAATATATTATTCTATAAACTAGCTAATAAATATTATAGTAAATATTGAACTACTTTATACATTATAATATTTCAGTATAAGTTTCTAGACCAAATAATTTTAAAATAATCTATTTTGATAAATAAAAATAAAAAATAAAAAAATTTAAATAATAAAAGAAGATAAATAGATTAATTAAAAAAAGAATATATAGATAAAATAAAAAAATAGTAAAAGAAATAAATTAATTAATAAAAAAGAAGAATATATAGATAAAAAAAATAATGAAAGGAGATAAATGGATTAATTAATTAATAAATTAAAAAGAGAAAAAAAATAATATTAAATTAATAAATTAAAAATTTTTTAAAAGAAGATTAATCATGATTACTGACGTATGATACATGAGTCAATTTTTAATAATATATACGTTTAAATGAACTTTTATTAGTTTTACGTTTAATTGAGCTAGTTGTATAAATACGTTTAGATAAATTTTTTTTATATATATTATTATATATTAAAAAAATAAAATATATTTTAATTTATTTTTTTCATTGTATTGTATGGTGATAAATATAAATTTTTATATTATATATTTATGAGTAGAGAGAAAGAAAGTGATTTATAAAAAACTATTTAATTTATAAAAACTATATTTTTTTATAGAGGAATTAAGACATTTAATTACACTATCTTTTAGAAATTCACATTTTACCTTCGGCTAAATTTACAATGACCAACCTTAAGTGATAAAATGTCATAATAACTTTAAGTCAATAATGATTATTTTTTATTTATCAAACGGTGACATTTTATCTATGATTATGATTAGAAATTATGCATTTACTGAAAACTTATTTATCAAACGGTGACTTTTTCTCTATGATCAGAAGTTACGCATTTACTGAAAAAGGGAACGAAGTTAGAGTTGGAAGAGATTTATGGAAAATTTGAAAAAACAAAAATATAATAAAATAATAAAAAAATGTCAACATTTTGAAAACTATTTTTTTAATCAATGTTGAATTAAAGTTTCCACCTAGCGTCGATTACTAGAAATTTTGTCTGATATAAACACAAGTATTTATTTATTTATTTTTAAACTTGGGAGTAAAATATTTATTTCCTAAAACACATTAACTAAGTATTTTTTACCCCTTTTATATATATATATATATAACATTTCATATACTTTATATTTTAGATCCCTTTGATGAAACCTAATGAACAATTACTTATGATTTAAGTATGTTTCATGATATTTATGTATGATTTAAATAATAATTTGTAAAGTTAGAACACTATTCTAATATTACAATAAATTTTTCAATAATTTTGAATTCATTTTTATATTCAAAGTTGAAATAATTTTATTTAATATCATTCATAATAATCTTATAAAATATTAAAATAAAATATTGTTTTGAAATAAGTCTTTATTTATACTCTCATAACAAATATACTTTGATTTTGAAAATTTTAAAACCATATCTCGTCAAAACTAACTGATCAAGGGCAGGTTCAGAACACATTAATCGTGTATCTCTCTTAATCAATGACATCGAACGTTTCTGCAATTGAACCGACCAATAGTTTTGTCTGATGGCCCAACGTTTGCCGTACCTCAGTCACCACTTCTTCTCTAGTCCCTCCTACCTTGTGACTTCAATTGTTTTTATTGTAAACATTAAACATAAATATAAAAACATTATTACCAAGAATTTTTGAATTATATTATTTTCACTATATATAAAGTAGTAATACATATCTTGATTGTGTGTAGAGATGTTTATACTATTAGTATGAAAGTTGTGCTCCTCTCCTTACTTTTTCCTTAATTAGAACTCTAAAGAGTATGTCCTTATTTTTTTTTCTTAATTTAGAGGAAAGAAACTGTTATGTTAAAAAGATGACCAAACTTCCTTAAATACTTAATAAATACCATTCATCAAAGTATTTGTCAATCAACTCTAATTAAAAAGCCCAAAACATTAATGACTCAAACCATATAAATGATTTATCTTATTATATTAAATAATAATGATAATGGGCTTAGGCTTACATTTTGAAGATATCAACCTACCTTTTTTCCTCTTATTTTAAAAATGTTAGGTGATATAGAAGTAAATATAAAACTAATACTAAAATTGTAATTTTTTTATATAAATATTACTATGGGTTGATACATAACTTTGTTAGCATATTATTCTTTGTATATAAATTTGTTCTTAACTTAAATGTTTTGACTAGTATTAAGGCAAATGATGCACTTGCATATCATAAAACAAATATTGAAACATGTGAGAATTGTGAAAATAAAGATTGATATAATATTTCTGAATTGATTTCAATTAAGTTAAACAAAGTAGTTTTTTTTTTTTTTTTTTTATAAAAGTAGTGTTTATTTTTTATAACTAGACACATACACAAGCACTAATTTTTTTTTTTTTGTCAAATTGCAACATATACCTTCAATATTTCGTTTTTTAACGCAAATTTTGAAAAACTGCAATACACATTGCAATTAAAAATTTGAAATATTACAAATTTTCCAATTATATATTTTCAACAAAAATGTTTTTTACAGAAAATATAATCTGGAAAATATTTAATGCAAAATATATTACTAGAATTAAAAAATCTAATATTTTTTCTAAATTTATATTAATATTTTTTTTTGCAACTAAACTAATAATAAGGAAGACACAGAATAATGCAAAATAATAATATTAACATATAATTATGTCAATGTTTGCAAAATCTTTTGCAATAAAATTTATTTTCATTAACTATTGTAACAAATATTATATAAATAAGACTGTGATTATTACAAATTAAAATCGCAATTAACTAGGATAATATTGATAAACAAATCTTTCATAAACATTGCATTAACACAAATAGATAATATATTCACAGCTGGTACTGCAATTCTATTATAATATATTACTGCAAACTATATTACAATTTTATATAATAATTTTGTAAATATTTTTTAAAATATTCGTAATATTATAGCATTAAGTTATGCATTAATTATTATATATAATCTCTTCGCAACCAGTTCTGTAATGATATAATGATATGAAATGTTATTATTGCAAACTAAATAGCATATATATTTATTAGTTTTGAAAATTTCGTTTGACATATTTGTAATATATCAGCAATACGTTTCGCAATAAAAATTATATATAATATTTTTGCAAAAAGTTTTAAAAATATCATATTTAATAATTTTGATAAAATTTGTTAGTAATCTATTACTAGTAAGTTTGGCATTAAACATTATAAATAATTTCTTAGCATTAAATTGTGCATTAAACTATATGCATTTTCACATTAAACATAATTTTCAAAATATTAATAAATATTCAATGCAAGATTGGTTGCGAGTCTTAATAAATGAAGTCTCCTCGGTTCCCGTTTCACCATCAATTCGCCAACCATATCATTCTTTTTAACTTCACATGCCATCATTAATATTTTTCATCATTTAATCTTTTCCATTTCCCCATTTCTTCATCATTTCATCATTTTTATCTCTTCATCAAATTCTTTTTTCAACGAATTTCTCTCTCTAAACCCTTTTTCTCACTCTAAACCCTTTTCTCTAAATTTCATCATAGTTTTCATAATATCTATTAGCAAACTCCTTCTTTTAAGCAGGCCAAGCTCATCCACTCTTGTCTATGACATAAGCTCCGAAGATGAGAAGGAAACTGCACCTAAAAGAGCATCTACTGAGGTGGAAACTTTGAAAGTGGAGCTTGCAGCCTCTAAATTAAGAACGATAAACTTAGAAGCTAAGATGAAGCCTACAAATGAAGGTATATATAATGTTCTTGTTGATATATATTGAAAATAAATACTACAACTATCAAAGTTGTCAATGACACGACGGAAAATGTATGTCATATTTTGTGAATATTTTGATTTTTATTAACATGTTACATTTTTCAAGTTTTGATAGTACTAATTTTGTTATTTATATTCATTAGATCAAAGAAGTGTTGTCGGTGGAAAACAATCTGATTGAATATGTGTTGGGTGCCATGGATGCAAAAAACATGAAAAACAATTTGGAAGGAAACAAAATGAAGAACATTTAATTTCTGAACTTTCACTTCTTTTCTATGGTTTGTATGAAATTTTTGAACAATTGTTTGGTTGTTTTGTTTTATGAATGTTTTGAACAATTTTTTTTATGAAGAATTATATTTTGTGGTTTTTGCATGCTTATTAATATTTATGATTTTTGGTTATATGATTATTTATGCTTAACATGTTATGGTTATGATTTTTATATTTTTTAATTACATCATTTTTAAAAAATTTAAGGTTATAGTTTATTCATATAGTTTAGTCTTTAAAAAATTAAATTTTACATATATTTTTATAAACTTTGCAATTTTTTTAGGCATATTTTCCTAAGAAATTATTGCGAATAATATTGTTGTTCAATGTCTAGTTCAATAAAAATGTTTCAAGTCTCGACTACAATATCAATCTACAATAACATTTGCATTAATTCACGTTCATCGTCTCATTGTTGTTATTTTTACAGTAACAATATGTTGAAATTATTCAAGAACTCTTGCACTGTTTGAGAGTGCATTAAACGTTGCACTAAACCGTGTTCAATGCCGAATTGCTTTAATCTTTCCAATATTGATAATACACCTTATTGCGAAAACTAATGCAGAACAATTGACATTTATAGTAAATATTTTTCAACTCTTTGTTATATTTCCCCGAGTGCAGTAAACTTTGCACTAAACCTTGTTCAACATCGAATTGCTATAATTTTTGCAATATTGATAATACGCCTTTATTGCGAAAACTAGTGCAGAATGAATGACATTTATAGTAAATAAATTTTCAACTCTCTGTTATAATTACCTTATTTGAGAGTGCAATAAACTTTGCACTAAACCGTGTTCAACGCCGAATTGCTTTAACCCTTGCAATATTGATAATATGTATTACCGCGAAAACTAGTGAAGAACGAATGACATTTTTAGTTAATATTTTTCAACTCTCTATTATAATTCCCTTATTTGAGAGTGTAGTAAACTTTGCACTAAACCTTGTTCAACGCCGAATTATTTTAATCCTTTCAATATTGATAATACGCCTTATTGCGAAAGCTAGTGCAGAACGAATGACATTTATAGTAAATATGTTTCAACTCTCTGTTATAATTATCATGTTTGAGAGTGCAATAAACTTTGCACTAAACCGTGTTCAACGTCGAATTGTTTTAATCCTTTGTAATATTGATAATACGCATTATTGCGAAAACTAATGCAGAATGAATGTCATTTTTAGTAAATATTTTTCAACTCTCTGTTATAATTCTCCTGTTTAAGTGTGCAATAAATTTTGCACTAAACCGTGTTCAATGCCGAATTACTTTAATTCATGCAATATTGATAGTATGCATTATTGCGAAAACTAGTGCAGATCGAATGTCATTTTTAGTAAATATTTTTCAACTCTCTGTTATACTTTCTCTATATAAGAGTGCAGTAACATTTGCACTAAACCGTGTTCAACGCCAAATTATTTTAACGTTTGCAATATCGATATAATATAATATTGAAAAACCTATTGCGGATCATTATTTCACGTTAAAACTAATTACACTAGTAACAATTTTAGCATTAACAAAGTATTTAATATTTCTAACTACCACCAACTACCAATGTACTTGTGTACTTATTTACTTACTTCTTTCACTTCATCTTCTACAATTACACACTACAATATCTCTATCTCTATATCTTTGATCTTTATCCTTTGATCAAGACAATCAAGTTCTTCGATATATATAATTTTATTTAACATCAAGGTAAATATATGTATTTATCTTCTATCTTCATCATCATATATATATATATATATATAATTAGAAAATATTCTCATTTTAATGTATGTCTTCATGTTGTATCACATTTTTTAAGGAATTTTCACCATTTGAAGAACACCGATCAAGATCTTGAATCCATTTTTATATATTTAACATATTATTCTTATCTTGTCTTTGGTTATATATTTCACATATTATTCTTATACATGATTTATATATTTGGATAAATACATTTTAATCTTATATTTGATCGGATTCAAAACTCATGATTGCCATTTTTTTTAGAAAGGTTATTGCCAATTGCATTCAAGAAAATATTACCTAAATTTGTTTGGAGAACCTTGACTAATTTAAGTAATTTCATGCATGACCTTAATTGTTCAATTTTGAGTCAAGACAAAGTGGATAATTTACAAGCTCAAAATCCTGTAAATGTATGCAACCTAGAGAAGAGTTTTCCACCATATTTTTTTAATTCAATGGAACATCTTTTGATACATTTACCATATGAAGCAAAAATAGGAGGTCCAGTACAATATAAATGGATGTATCCTTTCGAGTGGTATGTACATACATATTTTGTATTATCTTTGTACAAAATAATTAAAGATACTTAATAATTTTAACCTTTTAAATTTAGGTTTCTAAAGAGTGTGAAGAATAAGGTAAACAACAAGGCTAGAATTGAAGCATCCATATGCAATGCCTATATTCTTGAAGAAACATCAACATTTGCTTCGTATTATTTTGAATTGAATGTAAATTGCAAACAAAGACAACCTCAAAGAGATTCAAGACCAACAAAGAAACATTAGTTTCTCACACATATGTCCTACTAAATTGTCCGGAGGTGGATCCATATTATATGTATTGAACGATCATATCATATTTCTTTATTTTGAATTTGATAACTTATTTTATTTCATTATTTAAGGACGTTTTGTGGTATGAATGCTGAAGTAGATCCTAATGAAACAAATTGTCAATTATCATCATGGTTCCGGTCAAAGGTGATTTCAATTTTCATTATGACTAAAGATGCCAAGTCTCATTATGGTTTCGATCTAAACATTATAATAATTTACTTTGAAGGTTTTACAAGAACAAAGAAGGGATCAGCTTGACAAAGAATTAACGTATTTCATATTATTTGGTCCCAAAACTCCAACAACTAGATATTCAACGTACTTCATTAATGGATATGTGTGGAGAGCTGGTGATTTTGGATCTAATAAATCAACCATGAATAGTGGTATTTGCGTTCATGCAAATAATTCTGATTACTATAGACTTTTGGAGGAGATTGTTGAATTAGAATACCCTAGTTCATGTTTACACGTGGTTCTATTTAAATGTTTGTGGTTTGATCATATTAGAGGTACTAGAGTTAATAAAATATATAAATTGATTGATGTGAACATGAGACATAGATATACTAAGTACGACCCATTTGTTCTTACTCAACAAGTCAAGTTTACTATTCAAACTATCCAACCACACCAAATGATCGTGATTCTGGATGGATGGTCGTTTGTAAAACAAAAATAAGAGAAAATATAGAGGAAATATGGATAAATGAAGTGGTGTGTAAATAAGAGTATCCTACCATAGAATTGTATATTCCCCTTCATATTCCCTTATATGATGTGAACGAATTGAGTGATCCCATTCTTATTCATGGTGGGTTATATGGATTTGATGAAACTGAATTGTTTGGAAGTGCTTTGGAGGAAAGTCATCTACAAACCGATTCGAATAATAGTACAATTGGATATGATGAAGATTTAGAAAGGGAAGAACAATTAGGAGATGACATATTTTGATTTTGTAGTTTGAAATATTACCGCTGACTTAATTGAAGATAATTTTACTTAATATATTTTGTTAAATTCTACAATATTCTAATTATATGAAATAAAAACTAGTCTTCAAACAACGCAGGTTTTATTGCTCGCAAATAAGAAGAATAGTTACTAAAAATTACGTTGGATCTGCATTAAAAACGACATTGTCCTTCAATATTCAATTCAGTGCTAAATGAAGATTAATGCATTGATAGTTGCTATCTAAATATGTATTTGTTACCCTAGAGTTGAAAAATAATTACCAAAAATGTCATTGGATCTGCATTAAAAATGACATTGGTCTTCAATGTATATTATTGTTGTATGTATTGTAGTTCAACGTTATATTCTAGTTTAATGCATACGTAGTTGTAGAACTCTTTAGTTCAAAATTAATTTGCGATATGTATTGTTTAATGCAAAATTTATTGCAGTTACCTTCAGTCAAATTTTTTTAATATACCGCGTAAATATTTTATTTGCACCAAAACTCCTTCCCAAACACCTAACACTTAGCCAATTCTATCATTTCTCCCATTTCTTTCTCTCTCTCTCCAAACCCACTCCTCTCTCATTCCTAAACCCTAGCCTCCCCAAATCCCAGCCAAATCCCACCACCTACCATCACCGCTCACATCGCCGATTCTCTAATACCCCACCGCCCACATCCTAGTCAAACCCCGCTGCCTCCCCTAACCAAACCCCGCCACCCACATCCTAGACAAACCCTTCCGAACCCTAAAGCTTCTCTAAACTAATTCTTTAATACCCTATTCTCTAATACACGATTCTTTAATACCCCGCCGCCTCCCTTAGCCAACCCCCGCCGCCCACATATTCGCTTTTGTAGAAGACAACGAATCTATTTGAAGACAACGAATCTATTCGTTATTAGTAGAAGACAGATTTGCCTCATTTTTCACGGTAACTGTTCTTCTCATTCTTGTCTATTTGATTTCGCCTCATTCTATTTGTATAATACAAATTCGCCTCCTTCTTCACGGTAACTATTTGCCTCATTCTAGTTTTCCTAATGGTTGGTTGTTCTTCTTAATCAATAGATCAGCGAAGAAGATTCTGGAGTAATAACTGTTTTCATCTTGAAGTCGAATAACTGTAAACCACAAAGTAAGTTCTTTATATTTTGATCTTCAATTGAACCCAAAATGATGATTGAACTCTACTTACTGTATTGATTAATGATACTGAAATTACGTATCAATCTTGTCTTCTTTGAACTGTACGATCCTTTGAATTGATAGATTAATAAACCAAGTTAATTAAGATATTAAATATTTGAAATGTATGATTCTGTGAACTGAAAAATCTCTTAGACATTAAAAAGATTGTCTTGCTGTCTATTAAAAAGTTATTTTGTAGATTTATTATGAGTTCTATATTTATTATGAGTTCTATATTTCTCTAACCAAAACTTTGTATGTCAACTTGTACTAATTTGGGGAAATGAAGCATTGCTTTAGGTGATGACTATTAGCTATAGGGTTTTTTTAACTTATACAATAGATCAACGGATAGAGTTATAGTTTGAAGTCGAATCATTTCAATCTTTCAGGTTTTCCTCTACTCTTTATCTAGAAACAATACTTCTTTTGGTTGTTTACCATTTTTATTATACTTGTATGATTATATACAATACATGTTTTTGAATTTCTTCATCCTTAATACACAATTATATACCCTAAACAATGGGTTCATCAATCCTAAGGGTGTTCAACCGGTCGGTTAACCTGTTAACTGATTAAACAGTTTCAGTTATAAACGGTTTTGCCTTTTATTTTTCAAACCGTTTAACCGACCGTTAATGGTATCGGTTTTACCGATTCTGGTTCTACCGGTTTTGGTCGGTTCCGGTCGGTTAACCTAGTTTAACGACGAACCGATAATTTAATTTTTTAAATTAAGTAATAAATCTATGAAATAATTTTTTTTCCAAATTATTGTTTGCACTTTCCTATTATACTATTTTCATCCTTTTTGTCTCTATTATAATATATTTTATTGATATATTTAAGAATATGTTTTTTTTGGGGGAAAACGGTTAAAACCATTTCATTAAAATCCCAAAAGTTGGAAGGTCAAGAATCAAAGCTAGACAAGTCTTAGCTATGATTATAAGATGACAATCAAACAACCCTAAAGAACCTAATTAGTAGCAATCAAACATACAAGAAATAGATATTATAAACAAAGATTACAAATTATATCAAATCTTAATTATCCCAATCAAGATTTTTATTTCCATACCAACCTGTTGTTTCAACATATTGTCTTCATCTTCCCCTTGTCCTTCCTCTTCCCCTCCTCTTGTAATGAACGGGGGATGAATTAAAGAGGTTGATGAATACTGCATATTTTCATCTTGATTTCTTTCTTTATATGAACTTGTTCTTATTTGATAGAAATAATTATTATTCAGAATTTCTGAGCTATTCACCTTGTTGTTCTCAACTTGAATTTCGAGATCATTGTCTTTAATTCCTTCAGTTTTATCTTTGGAATCCTCAACAACTTTAGATTCTTCTATATCAACAATGGCATTCTCTTCTTCCTCTTGATTAACTTGAGTATCTTCCTCTCTGTTTTCATTAGCAACCACTTCAACTTGATTTGATTGAGAATCATCAACTATCTCTTCACCATGATTAGGTTGAGAATCCACCTCATTCTTCGTATTGCTTTCTTCTTGTACATAATTTTCTTTATCTTTTGTTTCCTGTTCTTTAACCACATTTTGCTCTTTAAAAATAGGCACATTTGTATCGTTTTCCTGCATCTTTACTTTCTGACCATTATGAATTTTCTGATCTTCTTCCTTAGCCAAATCACATTTTGGGCTTGCATGTTAGAAAGTATTGCAGAAAGAGCATCTGTCTGTCTCCACTCATAAGTGATGTTCATGACAATAGGTTTTCTTTTTCTGTCTACTACTGTCATACTTTTCAGCAGTGTGCTTCTACGATGCACCTCAATGTTAATTCTAGCAAATGTTAGGTGCTCTCCTCCTTTAGTAATTGGATTCATGTATAATGGTTTACCCAATAAACCTGCAAAATGACTAAGAGCTTAAGAATTGTACATATGTACAGGTATATTCCAGAGATTGAACCATATTTGTGCGGTTTCTTTTGACTTACTCAATAGGTTCAAGTCTTCAGACCATTTTTCTAACTTCATACAATTGGATCCTATATATGTAGGCCCATTTTCTATAATTTCCTCTAGATTAGATCCCTTCTTGAATTTAAGGAAATATAAATCATGGACATTTGCTGAAATCTTCTCCAACCATTTTCCTTCCCATTGCTTCAATAGTGCATCTTTAGTAATTGGGAATCATAGTATGTTTTTCCCTATGTAGTTTCCCACAACTACATTTTCCCTTTCCTTTATACAGTTTTTCTCTACTTCAGTAGGCAATTTAAATTCAAATGGAGAATTCAGCACCTCCACTTTTGTCTGTGTATTGCCCAAATAGATTTTCCCTTTATAAGAATGATCTTCTGACTTTTTTGCATTGTTGTTTTTCTAGACTTCATTAGTTTTTCATGTCGAGTTGCTCCTGATATTATATGACTTAAATTTGGGAGACTTCATTAGTTCCTTCATTGTAGCAAATGACCATTGAACAATTTCTTCATATTCTTCTTTTTTCAACAAATTCCAGTCTTAAAGATAGTGGGTGTTCAGTTGAATTGTAATCTGTTGTGCTTTCTCCTTATTGATGACAATTTCTCCCCTTTTGGCATGCATAAGGAGCTTTATAATCTGATTCTTGAGCCCAAACAAATTAGCTTTTTCATTATAGCGTATCTTCCAAGCTCCTTCATTATTCCCTTTTTTTCCTACATTATTTTCAATAGGATTTTTTCCAGCAGTAGTTGGAGCAGATTGCTTAATTGTGTTGGTATCCTGCTGTTCTTTGATAACTTCTTCAGAAATTCTTTCAAATTCTTTGACTGTTGCTTCTTTAATTCCTTCCAGCACAAAATTCCTAACTTCTTTTGATTTATTACTTTTGTTCTTCCCCTTCCCCATAATGGCAGAGACAGAGTAATAGAACAAATTAATTGCAGAAACCCTAAGAGATGATCAAAAGTAAACCGCAATCGAGGGCAAAATCTAACGGCGCTTACAAATGTACAAGAAACCCTAGACTAACAACACTTAAGGAACGGCGCAAGACAATAACGGGATGTCCGTGTCGATCGTCTCGTGCCACTTGTGCCTATTGTGTCGCCTGTGTCGATCGTGTCGTGTCGCTTGTGCCGATGGCGCTTCCTTTGATTAATGGTAATTCCTATGTCGATTTGATGGCTTACGGTGCAGGACAATATCGTGTCGTCCGTGATATTTAAGAATATGTTATAGTATATAATATAATATATTTTATAGCTATTTTGTTATCTTTTTATATATTTCTTGAGAAAATTTAAATTCATTATGTCGATTAGTCTTTGACCAACCATGTTTAGACGAATATGATTGAATCTCCTTCTCAACCGATAAAATGAGTAGTTGAATCGGTAAGTTATAATAAAATAATAGTTATCTGAATAAATTATTTCAGTTTGTTTTTAATTTATTTTTGTAAAATTTTATATAAATTATAATGTTTTTTTTAAATAATTCTATAAAATTATAATTTAAAATTTAAAAATATTTATTTTATAAATTATTAAATATTATTTATAATATATCTATTATTTATAAAATAACTAATACAAATTATAATATATAAAAAAATATAATTAAATTATTATCGGTTTACCGGTTAAACCGTTAGAAAATAGGTAACCGAAAACCGAACCGTTTAACCGGTAAAAAACCGATTGACCGGAACCGCTAGAACCGGTTAACCAATAAACCGTTAAAATGGAACCAGTTAACTATCGGTTTGGTTGGGTTACTGATTTTCCGGTTTTTTTGCACATCCCTAATCAATCATCTACACTACTTGAATTTTATATATTTGCTTTTACAATGATTGACCTCAAATATGATGCCTCTATTATATTTGCCACAGTTCTTCTGTTTATTAAAACCAAACATAAACACATTCAATTGAAGCCAAACATATAACTATAAACCAATTGTAACCAAACCTAGTTGATGATTTATATGCTATTTATATTAATGTATCTAAACCAATTCCTAAATTGCTAAATATTTACTTATATATTAGATATTGTTGATAGTTCAAGTCTAATATGATGCTGCAATTCAAATAGCTTATGAATGTGATTTGAAATATGATGCATTATATTACTTATGGATTATATTACTGCATTATCTTCAAACATGTCATAATTTGGGGAAACGAAGCATTACTTTAGGTGATGACTATTAGCTAGAGGGTTTTTATAACTTTCTGTAATAGTTGAGATCATTCTTCTACGTATTACTGTTTTTATAACTTACTATAATAATTCAAGTCTATAAACTTTGTATATTACTGTTTTTATATTACTGCATTTTTTTAATAGTTTAGATCATTCTTTTGGCAATACAATTTCAAATAACTGTTATATCCTTAGTGGATTCTAAATTATTAGGAAACAAAGTTGTTGGTTATTAACTGTTGTGAGATAGAAGCATAATTCTCTGCCTACTATGTAATGTAATATGCTGAAGATTGGTAATTTCTCTATAGGAGATCTATTATGCTTATAGCTAATATGTTTCTATTAGTTGATTTGTTTATGTTGATAGTTCAAGTCTAATATGATGTTTATACCTCTTATGTGATTTGTTTGTGTTGACATGTTAGTTAATATAGAATTATGTTATAGGTTAGGGGTTGTTTGCATATCTTATTTAATTTCTAAAACTGCATTTTCTTCAACTTTGAGATCCAATGTTTGAGTTTAATTGGTTTTGTATTTTATATTGGTTGAAAAGAGTATATTGCAATATGAGTAGACAATCTCAAAGAAAGATAGACTGAAGCTAGCATAATTATGAGTTATTTAGAAATGTCATTTTGTGTAAAATTTGGCATGTTTTTGTTAATATTTTTGGTCATATATATGGAACATGTATAGGTAGTCGGTGAATTTAATTTACAAATGTGTTTTGTCAATTTGTAATGAATTTATGTTGGTGTACTAAGAATTGATACATGGATGATTTCAAATTGATGAATATAAGCTTTGCTTTGGTTATTATTTATATATAAGAATTATTGAATTCAATTGAATTACAATATTTGTTTTTTAAATAATGCTATGAAGGTTGTAAAAATTATGCAAATTTAATACAAATTTTGAAAATATATTATTTAAAATTATGCAAATCGTGCATTAGAAATAATACAAAAGTTGTATTGGTTATTATTAATATTAATGCAAAGTTGTGAATAAGGTAATTTTAAGAATAGTTGCAATTGAACAAATATATAATTGTAGTTGTGATAATGCGAATAAAGTTGCAGGTATGTATAATGCAAATGATAATACTTAATATACGAAAATATAATTTGGGTAATATAAATAGAATTTCAAACGAAATAATGCAAATTGAATTGCACATATATTTGTAATTGATTATGCAAATTATAAATATAGATATTGCGAAGATTATTGTACTGAAAAATTTAATATATTATTGCAAAAAGTATTGCGTAACATAATTATATAAGCTAATGCAGTTTTTGTTGAATGTACGTTTTCATATAAAATGGGTAGATATTGCAGTATTTATTGAATATACTTTTAACAGAAATATGCAAATTTTATTGTTTCATTTTCATATATTTGTTATATTGGTTATTATGAAATATATTGAGTTCATAATTTTATACGTTATTGCAGTTTATGTTGAATATAGGAAAAACACTCACTTAAACGTATGTACTTGTACAACTATCTCACCTTGACGTATGTACTAATAAATGGTCATCTAAACATACGTACTATCAAAAATTGGCTCATTTAGTCTCTTTTAGTAACTATATAGTTAATTTTTATTTTTAAATTTATATATTTATTCATTAAATATTAATATATTTTCTCTCTCCTTCTTTTTCATTAATTAAATTAAATCAGTTAATTTATTTTATTCTTAAATTTTTTTATTATTTTATATTAGTTTCTTTTTTATTTCATTTTCCTTTTTTTTATAGGTTTTTATTTTTCATAATTTTAAATTCTCATTTTTGAAAAAACTTAGCAACTTATTTATAAATTTTATGTTTTACTGTAATATTTTTTGAAGGATTTATTTCTTATTATTTTAATATAAACAAAAATGAAATTAATAATTTTTTATTTAATTTTTATTCGTAAGAACAAATTTTTTTTTTTTTTGTCTAATATTCAGTTTTTGATTATTATTTTTTTTTGTTGTGTTGAACGATTTTTATTGTTGAAATGATAAGTCATTGTTATATTCATTCATTGAGACCAACTAATTTTAAAATAATTAATAATCAATATTAATTTAAAAAAAAATATAAAAAAATATAAAATTAAAATAATCAACGATGAATGCTTATTTATATAAAATAAAATTAAAATAATCAATAATAAATACTCATATGAAATAATAATAAATTTATAAAAATGATAAAAATGGAGGATTCATTTATTAATGAAAAAGAAGTAGAGAGAAAATATATTAATATTTAATTAATAAATATATAAATTTAAAAATAAAAGTTAATTATGGTTTATTAAAAGAGGTTAAATGAGTTAATATTTGATAGTATATATATATATTTAAATGACCTTTTATTAGTACATACATTTAAGTGAGCTAATTGTACAAGTACAATTGTGTAAGTGAACTTTTTTCCTTAAATATATTTATATTGTTAAATAGATTCATTATATTGAATTTTTTTATTAAAAAAATAAATTTATTAATAAAACATATATTGCAAATCTTATGGCAAATATATTTTAACCATGGACAATTTCAAAAAAAATGGATTTTCTGCAATAAATCTGAATTTAGTGGAAATTTTATTGAAATAGTTAATGTAAACATCAATGCAAATTTGCAACCAACGATTTGCAATGTTTAGCGGTACTTGAAAATGTGGTTGTGAAATTTTGAAATAATACTAAGACAAATGCTAAAGACCGTTTTTAATTCAAAGATAGTTGCGAGGCACCGATTGCAAATGAGCAGTTTGTTTATAGTAGGGCTGCAAATGAGCCGAGCTGAGTTCAAGCTTGTTGAAGCTCGAGCTCGACTTTGAACTCGGCTCGGCTCGATTAAATATTTATTAGTTCGACTCGAACTCGAGCTCGAACGAGCTTATAAATTGGAGCTCGAGTTCGACTCGACTATATTACCCAAAAACTCGACTCGACTCGAAAGCTTGAATCAAAATTGAATTATATATAATAAATTATTTTTTTATATATATTTTTAATATTATATATTTTTATTATATATAATATATTAACGTTTTTTTATCATTTTCAATATTATATACAATATACTCATTATTACATCATTAATATTTACTTTTATTATATATATATATATTATATTAATATATTTTTTTATCTTTTTAATATTATATATAACATTTTAGTTATTATATCCTAATATTTATTTTTATTATATATAATATATTAATTTTTATTTATCTCTTTCATTATTATTTATAATATACTTTTATTATATATATGATATATATATTAGCATTTTTTTTTATCATAAATCTAATATTGTATGTGACTTTTTTTCTATCCTCAATCAATTGAAAATCATTGTTTTTTATATTTATTCAACTCTATCTATATAAACATAAGTTTCTCCTAATACATGAAAGAATTATCTAAAAACAAAAATAATAACTATAAAAGAAGTTAAAAAAATTTAATTACCAATAAGATTTTGTGAATTAATGAGATGTGAAGATTGAAGAAAGAAGAAGAAAAAGAAAGAGTAAAAGAAATTATAAAAACTTAATAAGAAGTATATAAAAACTAAAGAAGAAGAGATAAGAGTGACGAAAAAAATAATAACTAAATAATAAGAAGAAGAATAATTAAAAAAGAAGAAGAAAAACTAAAGAAGAAGAGATAAGAGTTATTAAAGAAGAAGAATAACTGAAGAAGAAGAAGAATAACTGATGAAGAAGATGAAGAGTAACTGATGAAGAGTGACGGTAGAATATGATGAATGAACTATATATTAGAAATTAGAGTTTTACTTTAGGGATTATGGACGGCTTTGAAGAGAGGAAAATAAAAAAAAATTTGTAAAATTTTAAAATTAAATAAATAAAAAAATATTTAATTAATTTGAGGCTCGAAAAAACTTAACAAGCTATCGAGCAAACTTTATATGAGTTCGAGTTCGACTCGAATAATAAATGAGTCGGCTCAACTCGACTCAAATTCGGTTAAAGTCAAGCTCAAATCGAGCTTTAAGCAGTTTGTGAGCTGCTCACGAACTCATTTGCAGCCCTAGTTTATAGTGAGGTAGTTTAACAAGTATTGCATTATCTTATTTTTGAGTACTGGATATTATTTTATGATTAAAATAATAATGATTTTATATATGTTTTTAATAATTGTAAAAATAAATAAAAATAATTACAGTTTATGAAATTAAGTTGGAGTAATTTTAACCTAAAATATCTTTTATATAAGTACTAATTTGTAGGGTTAGAATATCATTGTAATATTACAATAAATATTTCAATAATTTTGACTTATCTTAATATTCCATTTGAAATGTTTTTTTTATTTATATTATTTAATATTTTAAAAATCAAAGATAAAATATTGTTATATCAATTATTTATTTATACTAATAGCAAATATATTTTAGATCTAAAAAATTCAAAATGCAAATAACTTAAAAACTAACTGATTGAGGACACCTTTAAATCAACTATCTCCAATGTTTCTACAAATTAAATTGAATGACCTAAGAGTTTCGTCTGTTTGTCTCCACTCTCTCTAATTCTTCGTCTCAACGAACCCGTACCTCTTTTCCCCAATTCAAAAAATGACATTTTCTTAATTATCTAAAGAATCATTATGGATTAATGATGCCATTATAACCATTCGAAGGATCAACGCCCCAGAACCCTCTTTTTATATTCTTTTAATTTTTTTTTCTCTACAAAATAAATTCTAATTATTTGATCATAAGTTAGATCTGTTGATTTCTCTACAAAATAAATTCTAATTATTTGATCATACATTAGATCTGTTGATTGGAGATTAACTATAATATATATATATATATATATATATATATATATATATATATATATATATATATATATATATATATATATATATATATATAAAAGACAATGGTTAGTTAAATCTCATATTATCTATTTATTTTTATGGTAAAGTTACACATAAATACCATATTGTTTTATCAATTTCACGTTTAAGGTTTATGGTAAAAAATTTCAAATAAGAATTATATGCAGGGGCGGAGCCACCCATGGGCTAGAGCTAGCCCCACCTAAATTAAATTCCTAAAAGAAAATGTTTTATATATCTATTTCACATGTGAGTCTTAGCCCAGTTTGACTATTTTATTCAAATGTGAATATGAGGTCAGGTGATCAAACCCTGGCCTCAACTTTAACTTATTATATTTTATATATAAAATTTTGTAACAAGTTAAAATAAAGAATTTGATATCTCTACTCAAGAACTTAACAAATCTCATAGAATTGATGTTGATGTAAATTCTCTTAAACTTGATCCAACATTACGTATTCCGATATGAAAATATCATTTTAATCAAAGGGATAAAATTAGACGAGCTTATATCAAGATGGGATCATATCAACATATTTGGAAATCAAAATCGACGGTTCCAAAGTCATTGGTTTAAGAAATTTACTTGGTTAGAATACTCTCATTTGAAATATGCTGCTTCTTGTTTCCCATGTTTCTTGTTTTAACATAAGTAACCCCAAAAACCTACATTTAATAGATGAATTTAAATATTGAAAGCGAGTTAATGATGAGGATAAATGCTCTTTTGTTATGCATATAAGATATAATATTTCACCACATAATAGGGTAGTTGAATATCTTGATAATCTAATGAATATCCTTGTCATATTGACAAAGTACTAAATGCACAGTCTTCAGATGAAAAACAAAATAACAGATTACGGTTTACAACAACTATTGAAAGCACTCGGTGGCTCACTTTGTAAGCGTGTGCATTGAGAGGGCATGACGAGTTTCCATCTTCTAATAATCGTGGAAATTTTATTGAAAAAAAAGAAGAACATAGAAAGTTAAATCTGATATGCAAGTTGGAGTCAGCCCCAGGTAATTTTTCATTCTGGCTCCGTCCCTGATTATATGATTCAATATTTTAAAATATATACAGCTTACTTGACATTACTGATTACACATAAAAAGAGGGAAGACATATATATTATACATTATATAAATAATTCAACATATATATATATATATATATATATATATATCTTATTTTAAATATCTTAATTATTTATTTTACATATATAATTTTATATTAATATATATATATATATTTATATTTGTTACTTCTTAATTTTTTATTAATTACGTACAATTTTAATTAATTAATATATATATATATATTAAATTTATAAATAATTTATTTATTTTTTAAATAGTGAATTAATTTTATTTACGTGCTTAATCTCTCCCTATATAATATATATTAAACTAAATTTATATATAATTTATTTATTTCCTCTTAAATATTGCATACATCCTTCGTCCACCCAACGTCCACCAAAATAGTAGCAAATTCGAATACATTCATCCATTTTAATCTAGAAAGAGTCAATATTATCCTATATCAATTTCTAACTCAAAGAAAAAATCTTTAAAATAAATTAAATACAAAAACCCTACAATTAAGAACTATAACTTAACCGTAGTCTACTAGCAAAATAAACACTAGATTGTCATTAATAGGGAGGATAATGTGTACTTGTATATCCGAAATTTGTGGGTATCCGATGGTCTGATTCGGGTATTTCAAATCGGATTCGGAGTCGGAATCGGGCATGTGCGTGTGGAATGGCCGAGAGCGGACCTTTTTAGATATATAATTCAAGTCGATAGTCGGGTCGGGATGGGGAGCGTGCGAAACCAAAACCCACCAAAATCTGATACCCGTTTATATTCATAATAAAAATATTTTTTTTTATTAAGAATTAGTTTAACATTTCAAATATTTTATCATGATAAACATTATCTTAAAAACATCTTTATTTTCTTTAAATAAAAAATTATTTCTTTCTCATCTTTTTCTTCTTCACTTTTTAGCTTTTTTTTTTTTTTAAATAAAAAATTATAAACAAGTTTCTTTTAACTCTAAAATAAAGTTATTATTTTCATTAGCATCTACACCATAAATACCTATACCTTACTTAAGATAAGTACTTAATGTTTTCATTTATTTTTTCAAACACTTCAATTTACTAATTTAAAAATTATTTATTATTTAATAAAATTATGTTTCTTATTCTTCAATTTATATAATCTTATAAAAGTTTAATTGGGTAATTACCCAACGAATCAGGAATGAAGATATGAAGTGATACACTTTGCTGGGTTCGGGATCGAGTATTAAAATATAATCAGGTTACTTCACTACCCGACGGGCGAGAATAATAATTTTCCACTAAGCTTAAAATATTTCGCCTGGCAATATTTCAATATGCTTTATCTTCTTCTGAATTAGATTTGAAGGGACTCTACAAAAAGTTTGAAATGGTTTGAAATACAGCGTAATGAACTAAAGTTTTTATCAGGATGAGTGATTAAGAAATTAAAGTATAAATCATAATATTATATATATATATATATATTAAAAATAAATAAATTATATATAAATTTATTTTAATATATATATTAAAAAATAATAATTTACTATTTAAAAAATAAATAAATTATTTATAAATTTAATTTAAAATAATATATATATATAATTATTATTTTTAATTATATAATATATATATATATATATATATATTATGTTTGAATTATATAAATTAATTAAAATTATACAATATAATAATTAATATAAAGTATTATAGATAAGTGAAGAGTTAAAATATAATAAATATATATTTCAATAATAATAATATATATATATATATATATATATATATATATATAATATATATATATATATATATATATATATTAAAATGCAGAAGAGTCACATGAATCCAAATATGGTCATCAATTGCGTTAGGTAATTGGGTGTGAACAATGTTACTAGTTTGCTAGTCTAATATTTTTTTGTCGTAGATTATTTTCGATTTTAAATAATTTAGATTTGGTTGAGTTGTTTGCATTTTTGATTTTCTGCATTATTCAGTTTTTCTACTAAAATTGGGAGACATATTAGGAATAAAGCAAAAAAAAATAAATGACTTCGTGAAAATAAATTTAAGCAAGAAAATGATAGATGAAACAGAATAGATATACAGTTCCGAGAGAGTGGAAATGTAGAAACAAAGCTCTCAGAAGATTGAGGAAAAGATGCAAAATGAAACTGAAAGTTTGAAGTCGGAAATAAAAAAATGAAATATGAAAGGTTGGATACAATGAAAAGGCAAATCTCTATAGACTCAAAAATCAAATTACGAAATTTTTGTTCCAAACAAAGAAATGAGAGATTATGTTTAGTAAGAAAAAACACAGCAAACTACTGTCAAAATCAATATTTACTATCTTCTGAATTGGAACTTACTAAAGAATGTAAAATACAAGAAGATAGTTAGATGGTCTGGGAAACAATGAGGGAACTTATGAAATGTAAAAAAACTAAGACTTACACTATCAGAAATAATTCCAACTAGAAAATTAATGAAGTCTTGAAAAAAAATACAAGACAAAAAGTTGAAGATTAAGAGAAATATAAAGGCAAAACTTATCTGAGAGTTTTTAAACCAAAAGTTGAGATTCTTAAATCTCCTTTTGAGTTTAAATTACCTGATGAAGTGGAGTGAAAATGCATTAAAGAATGAGAAAATATAGGTTTTGGGAACTACATATGTATGAATCGTGTATTTTTCCCAATCACTAAAGATGCTTTCCTAAATCAATGAGATCATATGAAACTGAAAAATATATTAGTAAATATCCATGATCTTTATTTTTGAAATTCAAGTAGGGAATAAATTTGGAAAATATTCTGAAACTGTGACACACATATGTTGGGTAAAACTTTATAAAACTAGAAAAATAGTTTAAATGTATGAACCTATACAGCAAACCAAAGGAAATAGCCCAAATTTAGTTCAAACTAAGGAACATTCCATCTCATATGTATAATATAGAAGCACTTAACAATTTCGCTATTCACCTGAGGAGACCATTGTATATAGACCCAATAACGGAGAAAAGAGAACACATCACATATGCTAGGAAAGAATTGAAGTGCATCATAGAAGCACTTTACCATCAAAGATGACAATAGTTGACAGAAAATGCAAATCCTCATACATGGATATTACGTATAAATGGAGACCAAACAGATGTGCGTTCTGCAATATTTTTGAACATTCTAATAATAAATGTGCAAAGCAATTTAAGAACAACAAGGAAAGCTAAAAATTCAGGGGCGAAATGAGAAAGCTGAAACTGAAGAATCAGGAAATCAAAATGCTGAAACTAAAGATGGAGATGCAAATGATGAAAAAATCAAATAAAGAAAAAGAAGATGAATCAAATGATGAAAAAGAAGAAGAATTAGAGGAAAAAAATGGGAAGAATCCGGGAATAAAGTAAAGGAAAATCAAATAAAGGAAGTGATAAGAATGTAGTGGAGGAAAGTGAAGAGGAAACTTTGAAAATAGACCGAAGCAAGTTAGACAAAAAATGAAGCAAATGAATGTGTAGGTTAAGGTGAAATTTCTAAATTACTGAAACAAAATTATTTTTATCCGATTAGTACTAGCTTCTATAAAACAAAATTAATCCAAGGAAAAGAGGTCAATGCTCACAAACAATAATCATCAAATGCAACAGTTCAATCACCAATAATGAAGCCTATAACCAAACATGTGCAAAGTGGTCAAGAGCATCAGATTGGGATTCGAAATTAGAAGAAAGAATGTTGGCTAAATTGAACAAGAATGTTAAGTAGTATAATTTGTATGTTTTAGTTGTTTGTTTCTGTAATCTTTGTTTTTTTTTGTTTTTAATTAGATACTTTAGACTCGTTTGATTCTTTTAATCAAAACTAGGGTTTATCTAGCTTTGATAATTGACAATTTCTCTCACTTTTAGGTTTCTTAAAAAAAAATGACGTTAAATTGTTTTCATAAAAAAAAATTAATTAATAAATTAAGTTATTTAATTGTTAAAATAATTATAATGTCATATTTTATTTTCTATTAAAAAATAATAATAATATAAATACACATATATCAAATTAAGCTTTGAATTAGGTAGAATTAAGTTTGACCTAAATAGACTTTTTAAATAAGTAATAATTAGTATGGTTGGAATATTATAATAAATTTCTAAATAATTTAATATTGATTTTTTTTTATTAATAACATTTATAATAATTTTAACAAATATTAAGATAAAATATTGTTATACAAACAAGTATCTATTTATACTCTCATTCATAGAAAATATATTTTAGATTTAAAAAATTCAAAACCAAATATTGTAAAAATTACTTGTTCTTGGGCAAATCCTAAATATTATAATCGTTTGCCTCTTAATTAACCACCTCCATTCTCTCTTACTGGATTCACTTTTTGAAGATATTAAAAATTTACATTCTTTTTGTATTAATATAATAATGATGAATACGGCATTATGTGTCCCTTTCTGTAAGTGGATTTTATTCTTCTTAATTACTATTGGATTAACGATGAATAAGACTATGGCCTCGTTTGATCTTTGGGTTATTGGGATAAAACCCAGGTTTTATTCCAAAACCCAACCATCACATCCCAAATCAAATCAATCATTTTATAAAACCCCAATAACCCAAAGATCAAACAAGGCCTATATGTCCCTTTATTTGTCGGGTTATTGTCCCAATACAACTATCCCAACTCCCAATAATTAAGGCCCAACCCCAATTTTTTTTTCTTTCTTTAATTTTTTCTCTACAAAATAAACTCCAATTATTTGACAACGTCATTAATGTATTGAGCTTGTTTGATTTGAGATTACCTATAAAAAAAAATAAGTCAATGGTTAGTTAAATATCATATTATTTTTATTTTTCATTTATTTAATTTTTAATTTTTTATAATAGAAAACAAATATATAACTGGTATTAGTGATACATTATTAAAGATATGGAGACTATTAAAGATAAGAAGGCCTTTTTACATTCCAAAGAGACTAGAAAACATAAAGTCTTATTCATTTCTAAGGAAACGTCAACACCTACCAAGGGCCTGCCAATTATATATCATTAGTGTTGTCATTTATTATTTTAATCTTTCAATGAATGTAATGTATATAAATAGTGTTGATGTAATATCTACGTATATAGAAAATATAATTTTCCTTCTATCATTATTCTATCTTCTCTAACTTGGTATCAGAGCAATCAACAGGGAAACCCCTCTTACATCGATCCCCTTCTCAAATGGCTCAAAATAATGCATACTCTCTTCAACATACATCTATTATCAAACTCGACCAAAAGAACTTTGTTCTCTGGCGTTCTCAAGTTGTACCTTCTCTCAAAGGGTACGGATTCTTTGGATTTGTCGATGGAGATCTCCAAGCATCGACTTCCACTGAGCTTCATGCCTGGGAACAACAAGATCAACGTTTGTTAAGCTGGCTCCTCGGAACACTATCTGAATCAGTGTTTGCACAGGTCGCAGGTGAAAACTGTATTTCATCTCAATAATTCTAGAGACACTTGAGCGACGTTTCGCTACTCAATCCAAAGCTAGACTAATGCAGCTCTGTCTTCAACTTCAAACTATCAAAAAAGGAGAATCATCCATGGAGTCTTATATCCAAGCTATCAAGGTCATAACTGATAACCTTGCGGCTGTCAGGCAGAAAGTTGCAGACGAAGATCTTATTCTCTATGTTCTTGGCGGCCTTGGACCCGAGTATGAATCCCTTCTAATCGTAGTTACTACACGTCCAAATTCTATTAATGTCGACGATCTTTCTGGATTACTTCTCACACATGAAATCAGACTTGAGTCTCTCTATGCTAACTCGCCAACTGCTAATGTTGTATATAGCCGTCGTAGAACTTCAGCGACTACGAATCAAAATGATAAAGGTGTATTTTCTCCCTCTTTTGGATCTGCTACTCGTCCATCGACACCAGGTGGTTCTTTTCACTCATAATAGAGTGCCTCTACTACATCTTCTATTTTAGGCCAGCCATCAAATTTCTTTAATTCAAGGACTGGCCCATCTCGCCTTCATCGTCCCTATCGTGGTCCTCAAAATCAAAATAGGACTAAATGTCAAACATGTGGTCGTTTTGGACATCTCTCTAATATGTGTCGTTCTGGTTTAATTTGTCAACTTTGTAATATTCCAGGACATTCTGTAGGAACTTGTTGACGCAGATTCGACCAGAATTTTTGTTCATCTTCCTCATCGGCAGCTATGATGGAAACTCCATCTATTGTATCTGACTCAGCTTAGTACCCTGATTCTGGAGCAACTGATCATTTGACCGCTAACTTGGACAATCTCTCCATTCATTCTCCTTACAATGGTGAGCAACAAATTCTAGTTGAGAATGGAAATGGGCTAAATATTTCTAATATTGGACATTCGTCATTTACTGGTACGCACAGATCTATGCATCTTAAAAATATTTTGCATGTTCCCATGATTATGAAGAACTTGCTTAGTGTGGCTCGATTTACAGCCGACAATAATGTATTCTTTGAATTTTATCCAACCTTTTGTGTTGTGAAGGATCAGGTCACGAAGAAGGAAATTCTTCGAGGAACCTTGCATAATGGATTATATCGACTACTCAGTCCAAAGAGTGCACCCAAACAAGCATTTATTAGTTCTCGATCAACTGCATCAGTTTGGCACTCTCGATTGGGTCACCCGTCTCTTACAACTTTTACGTATGTTATGTCTCATTTTAAGTTACCTTTATTGGGTAATATGCATACTGAATTTTGTGATGCTTGTCAATTTGGGAAAGCTCATAAACTTCCTTTTGTATCATCCAAAACGTGCTCTTCTGCACCTTTAGAGCTTATTCACTCAGATGTTTGGGGACCGACTCCAATTTTTTCCTCTAATGGTTTTCGGTACTTTGTTATTTTTATTGATGATTATAGTCGATTTACTTGGCTCTATCCGCTCAAACGCAAATCTGATGTGTTGACAGTATTTATTCAATTTAAAGCATTAGTTGAAACCAATTCAGTAAAAAGATAAAAACTCTACAAACTGATGGGGGAGGCGAATATCGTACTTTTGGATATATTACCTCTCTTAATGGTATACATCATAGACTCTCATGCCCTCATACAAGCGAGCAAAATGGGGTAGTCGAGCGGAAAATTCGTCATCTTACTGAAACATCTCTTTCTCTATTTGTTCATGCATCTATGCCCCTTTATTTTTGGGATGAAGCCTTCTCCACAGGTACCTATCTTATCAATCGATTACCTACTCCTGTCTTGGGTAATCGATCTCCCTATGAAGTATTGTTCAATCAAACTCCCAATTACAACTTTTTGCGCACTTTTGGATGCCATTGTTATCCTCTTATTCGAGCTTACAACAAGCACAAACTTGACTTTCAATCCCAAAAGTGCTTATTTTTGGGCTATAGTCTCTCACATAAAGGCTATCGATGTTTTCACATCCCCACGGGACACATGTTTATTTCACTCCATGTCATTTTTGATGAAACCACATTTCTTTATAACTCATCCTCTCCCCCACAAAACCCACAGCCATATATACATCACCAACAACAAATCCTCATTCTTTATTACCTATCACATCTACTATCCCTAGTCCACCTGAACACACTAGTCCACCTGTAACCACATCACCCTCTTCATCACCTCCACCTTCACCTAACTCAAGCGGTTCACCCTCTTCATCACCTCCACCTTCACCTAACCCAAGCGGTTCACCCTTTTCATCACCTCCACCTTCACATAACCCAAGAAGTTCATCCTCTACTTCAAATATTTCTTCACCCACTCCATATTCTTCACCACCTACTACCCCCTCACCCATCATCAATCAATGTCATACTCCAATTCTCAAAGCCCCTACTTGCTCCAATCATCCTATGCGCACTCGTGCCAAGTCCCGTCTCCCTTTTTCTTCTGCCCTTCTCACAGCCATCACCCCTGAGCCGACATGCTTCTCCTCTGCCAATAAAGATCCCTCTTGGTGTTCAGCCATGACCTCCGAATATAATGCTCTTATTCAAAATCAGACATGGTCTCTAGTCCCTCCTAACTCTAGACAAAAAATTGTGGGTTGCAAATGGGTTTACAAACTCAAACGAAAAGCGGATGGCTCAATTGAGCGTCATAAAGCTCGTCTTGTGGCGAAAGGCTTTCATCAACAACTTGGTGTTGACTATGTCGAGACTTTTAGTCCAGTTATTAAGCCAACAACCATAAGGACCATTCTTGCACTTGCTGTGTCCCGAAATTGGCCTATTCACCAACTTGATGTTAGCAACGCATTTCTTCATGGAAAATTACACAATGAGGTATATATGACTCAACCTCCTAGTTTTGTTCATCCTGAATTCCCTAATCACGTGTGTCAGCTCCATAAAGCCCTATATGGTCTAAAACAAGCACCTCGTGAATGGTACTCTACGCTACGATCCTCACTTTTGTCGCTTGGATTCTTTGAAGCTAAGTCTGACTCCTCCTTATTCCTCTATCATACATCTACAATCACTGCATATATCCTTGTGTACGTAGATGACATTATCTTTACGGGAAACTCAGCCTCACATCTGTCTACAATCATTTCTCGCCTACAAGACAACTTTCCACTTAAAGACCTTGGACAACTCCATTATTTTCTCGGTGTTGAAGCTTCTCGCTCATCTGATGGGCTCTTTATGAGTCAGTCACAATATATTCAGGACCTTCTTATTAGGGCTGACATGAAATACTCCAAACCACTTAATTCTCCCATCTCTACTGGTTCTTCACTTTCTAGATATGATGGTGATCCTCTTTCTGATCCCTTCTTATACAGAAGTATTGTGGGAGATCTACAATATTTAACTCTCACTCGTCCCGAATTAGCATTTGCGGTCAATCGTGCTTGTCAATTCATGCACGCTCCAACATCCACCCATTGGATTGTGGTCAAACGTATATTACGATATCTTCGTCATACTCCACACCATGGGCTTGTCTTTCGTCCATCGGCATCTCTCACCCTTGAGGCCTATTTTGATGCTGATTGGGCAGGTTGTCCTGATGATCGTCGATCCACTACAGGATATTGTATCTTTCTTGGTAATAACCTCGTCTCATGGAACTCCAAAAAGCAGCATGTTGTTGCTCGATCAAGTACTGAATCTGAATTTCGAGCCTTAGCTCATGCCACTGCCGAACTTTGCTGGCTTCAATCTCTTTTGAGTGAATTACGAATTTCATCAATCCATCCACCGATTTTGTGGTGTGATAATATCGGCGCAACATTTCTCTCTGCAAATCCAGTGTTTCACGCTCGTACAAAACATATTGAGATTGATTTCCACTTTGTTAGGGAGAAAATAACTCAAAAATCTTTACTTATTCAGTATATCCCGACTCATGATCAAATTGCTGACATATTTACAAAAGGATTGTCATCACCTCGGTTCATTTTTCTCCGTGACAAGCTCACGGTGTGTGCCTCCCCGTTTCGCTTGCGGGAGGGTATTAAAGATATGGAGGCTATTAAAGATAAGGAGGCCCTTTTACATTCAAAGGAGACTAGAAAACATAAAGTCTCATTCATTCCTAAGGAAACGTCAACACCTACCAAGGGTCTGTCAATTATATATCATTGTCATTTATTATTTTAATCTTTCAATGAATGTAATGTATATAAATAGTGTTGATATAATATCTACGTATATAGAAAATATAATTTCCCTTCCATCATTATTCTATCTTCTCTAACTTACATAAGTAAATAAACAAATATTACAACATTTGTAATTTTTTTATATATAAGTATCACTATTGATTGTTATATAAGTAACATAACTTTGTTCATAGATGATTCTTTATATATAAATTTATTTTTAACTTAAACAAATATAAATAAAAGAAATTAGAAATATAGAATATTGTGTTGTTGTTATCACATTCGGGATGTTATTGTTACTAGTAATTAACATATACTTCATAAATTAAATATTTGTAGTTGCGGGCATTATTGGAACAAATATTGGTAAATTATTTATAGATTTCAAACAAGTTAAACAAATGTAAGTATTATTTTCGTGCCTAAACTTATATTTTATAAACTAGACACTAATACAACACACATACAATTCAGGAACACCATGTTTGTATTGTGCCACTAATTTGTTCAACTTTAATAAGTGTATATTAATATTCTAATTAATAATTAATTTAATAAATGGTTAACCATATAATCATAGTAAAAAATGGGTCTTTATTGACATATTTTACCGAGAATTCTATAGATCTCTCGGTATTGGTCCCAAGAGGAAGAAACATTTTGTGATTAAAAATAGATTCTGAGAGGTGTGTAAAACTTTTGGTGATATGAACTTTCACCGAACATTTTTCATAAAACTTTCGGTTTGACTCTCCCAAAAAAACCAAAAAAAATTAAGTGTTTGAGTTGGGATAATTGGGAAGTTTATTAAAAAAACTCTCGGTTTTAATTCTTCCCGAATGGTTAATTGTAAAGGTTTTTCCATAAACCTTCGGTTTTGACTCTTCCCAAAAAAAACTGAAAATTATTATAAGTGTTGAAAGGGGTAATTGCGAAGGTTTTTCATTAAACCTTCAGTTTTGACTATTCCCCCCCAAAAACTGAAAATAATTATAAGTGTTGGAAGGGGGTAAATGCGAAGGTTTTTCAATAGACCTTCGGTTTTGACTCTTCCCCCAAAAAAACTGAAAATAATTTTATGTGTTGGAAAGGGGTAATTGCGAAGAATTTTCAATAAACCTTCGGTTTTGACTCTTCCCCAAAAAAACTAAAAATAATTCTAAGTGTTGGAAAGGGGTAATTGCGAAGAATTTTCAATAAACCTTCGGTTTTGACTCTTCCCCAAAAAAACTAAAAATAATTCTAAGTGTTGAAAAGGGGTAATTGCGAAGTTTTTTCATAAAACATTCGGTTTTGACTCTTCTCCAAAAAATGAAAATAATTTTAAGTGTTGGAAGGAGTAATTGTGAAGGTTTTTTAATAAACCTTCGGTTTTGACTCTTCCCCCAAAAAAACTGAAAATAATTCTAAGTCTTGGAAAGGGGTAATTGCGAAGGTTTTTCAATAAACCTTCGGTTGTTCAAGGTTATTAGAAATTAAAACACCAATTAATTTAATAATTTATGAAATGGTAATACCAAAAGTTTAACCATTAACTTTCTGTAATAATCTTCAAAACCGAAAGATATTTATAAATCTTTCGGTATTACCATTTTCATAATTTGTTAATTAGTTTGCGTTTCACTTTCTAATATAAACTCATAACTAAGCACATCAAGTGTGTGTTATTTTTTAAGAATAATGATTGTGTTTAATGTTATAAATGTGTATGATTGTGTTTAATTATATAAAAAAGTATATATGTATGTTTGTGTTTGATGATAATAAGGATGTGTGTAAAGTTTGATTCTAAGGATGTGTTGGGATTGTGTAATATTTTAAGGATATCAAATGTGTTGAATTAATGTTGTTCAAGGTTATTAGAAAGTGATCCCCTCTTCTAGCCTAGTGGCAACAAGAGGTGGATATCCCACAGGCCTCCATGAGGTCCTGGGTTCGAGCCCGTCAGGCGACAAATTCTGCGCCTGGTTAATTGGTTAAGTATGTTTGCGGGCTATGTACTTAACCCGCGGGGATTAGTCGCACTCCATAGGAGTAGCGGAACCCAGCGTTCTAAAAAAAGGGTTATTAGAAAGTGATACACCAATTAATTTAACAATTTATGAAATGGTAATACTGAAAGTTTAACCATTAACTTTCAGTAATAATCTTCAAAACCGAAAGATATTTATAAATCTTTCGGTATTACCTATTTAAAATTAATTGTGACATGATCAAAACCGAGAGATATGTCTACATCTCTCAAAATTAAGTAATTCATAAAAACCGAGATTTATATGAAAACTCTCGGAATTAAGTAATTGATCAAAACCGAGAGTTATATGAAAACTCTCGGTAATGACCTATTTAAATAAAAAAACATTCTTTTCTTCCCGATTCTTTCCGCTCTGCCTCTCTCTCCCCGATTATTTCCGTTAGCGCCGCCCGCCCTTCAATGATTGAAGACGACGCCGATTGGATAGACGACGTCGATTGAAGACGAATTCGATTGAATACTATTGCCGCCTCCTACCACCGTCGTGACGGCTGAATACTACAGCTGCCTCCTACCGTCGCCACCATCCGATTGAAGCTCCTTCTGTCGCCGCCTGCATTTGAAGGTTAGATTTTTGGTTATTTAGTTTTATTTAGGTTATATTATGTTTCGATTATGTTAGATTTTGTTTGATATATGTTTGATTAGGTTAGTTTAGGTTTGAATTATGGTTATTTGGTTTGATTTATGGTTATTGAGTTTGATTTAGGTTATATTAGATTTGTATTATGGTTATTTGGTTGGATTTATGGTTATTGAGTTGATTTATGTTATATTTGTTTTGGATTATGGCTATTTGGTTTGTTTTATGGTTATTGAGTTTGATTTAGGTTATATTAGGTTTTAATTATGGTTATTTGGATTGATTTATGGTTTTTGAGTTTGATTTAGGTTATATTAGATTTGTATTATGGTTATTTGGTTTGATTTATGGTTATTGAGTTTGATTTAGGTTATATTAGTTTTGGATTATAGTTATTTGGTTTGATTTATGGTTATTGAGTTTGATTTAGGTTATATTAGGTTTTGATTTAATTTGGATGTGATGCATATTGAGAAAAATATTTGTGATAGCATGTTGGGAACAATAATGAATTTGAAAGAGAAGACTAAGGATGGTCCTAAAGCCCGTAAAAACTTACAACTCTTAGACATAAAACATTGGTTACATCTATAAATGATGGAGGAGTGGTTCATTATCTAGAAGCGCATTTCACTTTGTCCTTTGATCATAAAAAACGTGTTTGTAATTTCTTGAAAGATCTTAAGTTGCATAATGGTTTTTGCTCAAATATTGCAAGTTGTGTAAATTTGGAAAATAAAAAGATTACGTGATTAAAGAGTCATGATTGTCACATTTTATTGGAATGTCTTATTCCTTTAGCAACTCATGGATTACTTCTAGAGCATGTGTATGATGCTATAATAAATTTATCCCGGTTCTTTCGGTTGTTGTGCTCTAAAGAGTTGATTGCAGCGGACCTAGATTAATTGTACATGAATATTATAACGACACTTTGCAAATTTGAAATGATTTTTCCACCATCAATCTTCGACATCATGATGCATCTCCCGATTCACTTGTCATTTGAGGCTTTGTTTGGGGGACCTGTCCAGTATACATGGATGTATCCGATAGAATACTACATGGGTACAACAAAAAGATATTTGCGGAATAAAACCACCTGAAGCCTTAATGAGCGAGAGTTATCATATAAATGAGAGTATTGGCTTATGTGCCTGGTATATGGAGGTGGAAGACCAAGAACATGCACAAACTGAAATCTCGAGCCTTTCAATATTTTCATCGTTGAAAGAACTATTCAACGGAAAAATATACAACTTGGATTATAGCGATCGAGTGACAACTCATTCATACATATTGAAAAATTGTTCTGAAGTGATAAACTTATTTACAACGAGTATATGCAGTATTACAATAGCAATGAGTTCCGTGGGAAACGTATGCCACTTATTTTAAGCATAGAGTGAGTACATTCAGATCCATATCTTATAATTTTGTTTTGATTTTACAATTAACGAATGAATTTCGGTAATGTATATATAGGTCTCTCAATTAGAAAAAAGATAATGACATATCAAGAGACCTTAAGATCTTAGGCGAAGGTCCAACTATGTATTCATGTACGTATGTTTTGTGTAAAATAAACGGATACAAATTTTGTACAAAAAAACACGACGAAGCTTTGACCACTCAAAATAGCGGAGTGGTTGTTGAATGGTACAACGGGTCAGATACTATGTCATACTACGGAGTTTTAACAGATATAATCCATGTACAATACTTTTCTCACAAACGAGTTTTCTTATTCAAGTTGAAGTGGTTTGATACACATTTTGGGGAACAATGAGTGAAAGTGGATAAATATGGCTTCATAAGTATCAATGTAAACCGGATTTTGAAAACTCAAAGTCAGGATCCGTATATAATGGCGAGTCAAGTAAAACAAGTATTTTACACCCCTGATATGTCATCACGACCTGGTTGGAAGATTGTGACAAAAATGAATTCACTATTTACAAATATATAGTTAAGATTAGTTAGCTAGATTTATGTTTTCACTTTAATGTTCTTATTACTATAATTATTCTCCAATTTATTAATAATATGCATTTAGGATGGGTGATTGGGGGGTATACGGAGAACACCAAAGAGACTACGCAAGCCATTCCAGAACCTGCTTGCACAAGAAGATCACCTTAAGATCCTAGGAGAGTCTTCTAGAGAAACAGTGTATGTTGTGGATCATATACCTACTACTACTGACCCAACAGGAGTTACACATGAGCTGGATGAGGCTGGAGAGTTTATCGAGAGTACATTTGCTGAGTTAGAGGATCAGGCAATAATGTTAGGATTTGTATCTCCCAAATCCGACCTGCTTGAAAAAAATCTGTAAAAAACACAAGAAAGAAGAACACAAGAACACACAGATTTATAGTAGTTCACTCAAATTGAGCTACATCCATTTCAGCCACCACCAGATTTACTATGAAGAAGAAGAAGGAATACAGAGTTTTTGCCTCACACTTTATCTCTCTAGAATTCTGTCTCTACAATGTAAACCCTTAATAATCACATATTTATAGGGTAAACATTCAGGTAATAAACCTAAATAACTTTGGTCAGACCCAAGTCTAAACCAAAAAAAGAAAACTCAATAAACTCTAATTAACAATGTAGAGTTTATTATAAGTGTAAGCTCCATAACTCAATAATCTCCCACTTGGAGACTAACTTCATCATCTCTCGATCGGTAATGGCTTTCCATTCGGTGTCTTAACGAAGAAGACCAACTGAAGTTGCACACATCTTCAGTTTCTCATTTTTCACAGCTTTCATCAACATGTCAGCTGGATTCTCACTCCCGGGAATCTTCTCAAGAGCTAATACTCCATCTTCTAAAGTTGACCGGATGAAATGATAACGAACCTGTATATGCTTCGTCCTGACATGATAAACAGGATTCTTTGCCAAATGAATGTCACTCTGACTGTCGCATCGCAACACACTTCCCTCGTAGTCTTGACCCAATTCTCGCAAAAAGGGTTGTAACCACATCATTTCCTTGGCAGCTTCTGTCACAGCAACATATTCTGCCTCACAACTAGAAAGAACAACAATCTTCTATAATTTTGAAACCCAACTGATTGCAGTACCTCCTAGAGTATAAATGTACCCTATTGTGTTCTTCCTACTATCAACATCACCACCATTGTCAGCATCAACATATCCTTCCAAACTCATATTAGACTTTCGAAAACACAAAACGAGACTCGTACTTCCTCTTAAGTATCGTAGTATCCACTTTACTACTTCCCATTGTTGTCTATCCGGGTTGCTCATGAATCTGCTAACAACTCCCACTGCATGTTCTATGTCTGGTCTTGTGCAAACCATCACATACATAATACAACCAATGACAGAGGCATACGGAACAGTGGCCATGTAATTTTTCTCCTCCTCTGTTGAAGGTGACTGCTCTTTAGATAGTCTGAAGTGACTAGCTAAAGGGGTAGTAACTGGTTTTGCATCATACAAGTTGAACCTGCTAAGAACTTTCTTCAAATATTTTTCTTGTGAAAGCTTGAGAACTTCTTCATCCTTGAAAATTCTCATCCCAAGGATTTGTTTAGCAGCACCCAAATCCTTCATTGCAAACTTTTCAGACAACTCTTTCTTGAGCTTGTTAATCTCATACAAACTTGCTCCAGCAATCAACATGTCATCAACATAGAGGAGCAGAATAATGTACGATTTATCAAACCTCTTAATATATTAGCAATGATCAGCTTCACACCTTAGAAAATTGTTAATTTTCATGAAGCTATCGAACTTCTTGTACCATTGCCTTGAAGCCTATTTCAAACCATACAGACTCTTCTGAAGCTTACACACAAGCTCATCTTTTCCTTTGATTTCAAATTTTTCTGGTTGTCGCATATAAATCTCTTCATTTAAATCACCATGAAGAAAAACAGTTTTAACATCCATTTGTTGAAGATGAAGGTCTTCTTTTATAACCAAACTCAAAATAGTTATGATTGTCATCAATTTAACTACCGGAGAGAAGATCTCATTATAGTCAATACTTTCTTTCTGTTGAAATCATCTCACAACCAATCTTGCCTTGTACCTCATGGTTTTATCATGTTCTTCTTTAATCCTGAAGATCAATTTGTTGTGAAGTGCTTTCTTTCCCTTTAGTAGCTTAGTGAGCTCCCAAGTCTGATTCAACATCAAAGAATCCATCTCATCTTTCATAACAGACTCCCACTTAATCGATTCATCAGATTGTATTGCTTCCTCATAACATTCAGGCTCACCTCTATCTGTCAACAAGATATAGTTCAGAGATGGAGACCACCTCTCAACTGGTTTTCGATTCCTTGATGATCTTCTCAACTGTATAACCGGTGTTTGCCGATTTACCTCTAGGGCCACGTTCTCAACGATTTCATCTTCAACAACACATTGTTCTTCTTCGACAACCGGTATATATTCAGCTGAAAATTCTCTCAAATCGACTATACCAGTCTCTTTCAACTTGGAATCACCATCTGATGTCTTCCCAACACAATCTTTGTAGAGAACCTGTTCATTGAAGATAACATTTCTGCTACGAATGATCTTCCGATTTTGATTATCTTAGAAATGATAACCAAACTCGATATCACCATAACCAATGAAAAAACATTTATTAGACTTTGAATCAAGCTTGCTCCTATCACATTCATTAATATGAACTTATGATAAACAACCAAACACTTTCAAATAAGAAAGGTTTACCTTTTTATTACTATAGGTTTCTTCAGGAATTCTGAATTCAAGAGGAACAGAGGGTCCCCTGTTTATCAAATAGGCAGCAGTATTTATAGCTTCTGCCCAGAAGGTTTTAGGCAGCCTTGCATGCAATCTCATGCTTCTAGCACACTCGTTCAATGTTCGATTCATTCTTTCATCTACTCCATTCTCTTGAGGCGTTCGGGGAACAATCTTCACCATACTGTTCCCATTCTCAGTACAATACTCTTTGAAATATGATTTGATATATTTACCTCCTTTGTCGGATCTCAAGCACTTAACTTTCTGATTTGTTTCATTTTCAACCAAAGCCTTCCACTTCTTGAAAATAACAAATACTTCATACTTGTGCTTCATAAAGTAAACCCATACTTTTTTTGTTGAGTCATCTATATAAGTCACATAGTAGTATGATCCGCCATAGAAGAAACAGGTGCAGGTCCCCACACATCAGTGTGTACCAACTCTAGTCTTTCTTTCTTGAGCTCCTTCCTAGTTTTTAAGAAACTCACTCGTTTCTGTTTTCTAAGAATGCAGTTTTCACATAACTGATGTTGAACAAACTTCAATTCTGGAATCTGTCCATTCTTCAAAAGAATTTTCATCCATTTTTCGCTCATATGGCCCAACCTGCAATGCCATAGTTCACTGTTCTTCGAGTCATCAATTATAGCAGCAACTGTTTTCTCTGCAAGTTGAAGTCGTTTATAACGTTCCAGTTTTGTGACCTCGAGCAACAACAATTGCTCCTTTAGTCACCTTCCATGCACCATTTCCACAACTGAAATTGTGACCTTCTTCATCAAGTTGTGTAACAGAAATCAAATTGCGCATTAAACCTGGAATGTGTCTCACCTTATTAATCTTCCAAACATAACCATTTGCCATCTTTAATTTGATGTCCTCCATGCCAACAATATCTAGTGGCTCACCATCTGCGAGATAAACTTTCCTACAGTTTCCAGCCACATAATTCTCCATTGATTCTTTGTGGGCAATGGTGTGGAAAGACGCTCCCGAGTCCAAAACCCATGAATCTATCGGGCTATCAACAGACATAAGTAACACATCAGTCACAGATTCTTAAACAACGTTGGCTGCATCATTTTTATCATCACTGTTTTTCTTCAGTGCTTTGCAGTTCCTTTTTAAATGACCCTGTTACCACAATTCCAGCACTCAAATGTCCGCCCAGACTTGGACTAACTCTTCCTGCTCCTTGACATAGACATGCTCTTACCTCGGTTGAAATTTCTATCATTATCTTTACCCCTATCTTCCACATTCAGAGCAGAACCTTTGAATGTTTCACTAGAATCAATTTTACGAATCTCTTCAGCAAGAATACGATCTCTAACTTCAACAAATTTCAATTTAGCATTTCCAACTGAATTACTAATTGCTGCCCTCATAGGTTCCCAACTATTTGGTAGAGATGTTAACAAAATCAGGGCACTAACTTCATCCCCAAAATCAATCTCAACAGATAGGAATTGATTCACAATTGTATTGAATTCATTCAAATGAGTAGTGATAGAAGTACCATCAACCATTCTTAAGTATAAGAGTCTTTTCATTAAGTGTACCTTGTTGTTAGTAGATGGTTTCTCATACATATCAGAAAGAGCTTTCATCAGACCCATGGTCGTCTTCTCCTTTGCTACATTGTGAGCAACCGCCTTGACTAGCGTCAATCGGACAACTCCCAGAACCTGTCTATCAAGGAGTTTCCATTCAGCTTCATCCATCTTCTCTGGTTTCTCACTCAAAGGAACATGAAGCTTCTTTCCATAGAGATAATCTTCAATCTACATTCTCTAGAAGGCATAATCTGTCCCATCAAATCTTTCAATCTCATGTCCTATACTGTTCCCACTTGCCATTATTTCCAATGCTCAGATCTAGCCTAGCTGCTCTGATACCAGTTGTTAGGATTTGTATCTCCCAAATTCGACCTGCTTGAAAACAATCTGTAAAAAACACAAGAAAGAAGAACACAAGAACACACAGATTTATAGTGGTTCACTCAAATTGAGCTACATCCACTTCAACCACCACCAGATTTACTATGAATAAGAAGGAATACAGAGTTTTTGCCTCACACTTTATCTCTCTAGAATTCTGTCTCTACAATGTAAACCCTTAATAATCACATATTTGTAGGGTAAACATTCAGGTAATAAACCTAAATAACTTTGGTCAGGCCCAAGCCCAAAACCAAAAAAAGAAAACCCAATAAACTCTAATTAACAATGTAGAGTTTATTATAAGTGTAGACTCCATAACTCAACAGATAAATACTAAGGCGTAGGATCATGATCACCATTCCACTCCTGACCCATCACTGACAAGTAACATTTTTACACTTATTTATTATTTGTATTGATTTACACATAATATTAAATTTGATGTTTTTGAAGAATTTTCCGTCCGGAAGAGACGGGGGAAGAACAAGAATATTGCTATATCTAGGAGGCCACTAGGGACGAAGATTGGTCTGACTTTTAGAGAGGTAGATGGGAGGCCCAGCAACAGCGATGGTAGACGCATGTGGTCTAGACATTTGGGGTCGGTGGTGTGCGACCCCTCAGCCATCTCACACCGTCTACTAAAGTGAAAGATATTAAGTATTAACCAATTGGATTCACTTTGGCTTTCTATGACGGTGATAATTACTTAATTATATATTTATCATTCAATACTTTTTTATAACATTTGAATGTTTTATTTTTCAGGATCTGTTCGAGAGTACTAATGGTTCTATTGATCAACATCGAGCGACCGAATTGGCACACGCCAGACAGATATGAGATAGGTGGCGCTCTGATTTGAATATGGATTATATCCGGGTTCATCAAAGAGACGAAGTAACGGTACTTGCTAATCCCCCACGAAACTACAATCCAGATGATTGGGAGTTCGTGTGTCGGAACCATTTCTTCACGGATAAATTTAAGGTACGGTTTCAGAAGTGAAATAAAACTTATAAACACTTGATCTACATTCATTTTTCATTTTAAATGTAGAGAAACAGTCATATCAATGTTGGGAACATGAATAAATTGAAATTATCGTATCATACTGAAAATAGGTAAGTGTCACAAGTGGAGGAAGAATTGGTATGTACATTATTTCAAATAACTTAATATAAAGAATGTTAATAATTTTAGAAATCATTTATTTCAACAGGCGGGTAAAATATGATGGTTCCCAACTATCGTTGAAATTTTTAAGAGGATCCATACCCCGAAAGCAACAAAAGAAAACCTCAACCCGATCCTGAACGAATGAGCGCAAAAGAATATGGTAAGTTAATTGACTTTAATAAAATTATATATAGCTTTATATAAATAAAAATTAATTTCAAATGTGCAGGCGGAGATGGAAGAAGTTAGAAGCAATGATCTGACTTCGAATTGACGGAGAGAATGTTTGGACGCCAAATGCGTGGGACAATGATCGATATGGGATTCGACGTTCGACCCACACACTTTCGAGAGGATCGTCGGAGTGGCAAAATTTCTCAACGATCCATCGACGATTGTTGGAAGAGAATCAACATCTAAAGGCATATGTGATACAACTAGAGTCGACAAAGGAGGAGCTTTAAAGGAGAGATATGGAAAGAACGCAAAAGGAGAGGGAAATGACCCAAAGAATGGAGTGACATGAAGAAAAAAATGAATTGTTAATGAGGCATTATAACCCCTTCCCCCCAACTACTTAGTAGTATATTGTAATTGTTTTTTGAACAATTGTTAACGTTTTGGTTTGACTTGGTTGGTTGGTTTTTGAATAATTGTAAACGTTTTGGTTTGACTGATGATAATAAGTTGTTTGGCTGATTGGGTTTAGTTTAGAATTTTGGAATTTTAGAATTTATAATTTTGGTTTTTGAATGTTGGCGGAACAGGTTTTTTAAATAATAACAGGTTTGGTTGTGCTCATTTAGAAATCGGCCTTTTTGAGCCATTTATAGGAAAAAACCGAGAGTTATTTGAAAAACCCTCGGTTTTACCCCAACAAGAAAAACCGAGAGTTCTTTGAATATCTCTCGGTTTTTCTCTACCAAGAAAAGACGAAAGTTATTTGATAACTCTCGGTTTTATCCGATCAAGAAAAAACCGAGAATCTTTGCAAATCTCTCGGTTTTACCCTAGAAAAAAAAACTGAGAGTAAAAAAAATCGAGAGTTATTCAAAGAACTCTCGGTTTTTCCTGTTAGGGTAAAACCGAGAATTTTTCAAAGAACTCTCAATTTGTCCATTACAATAAAAACCAAGAGTTAATTGAAATCTCTCAGTTTTTTTGCAAAGATTAAACCCGAGAGTTTTTCAAATAACTCTCGGTTTTTCCCTTGCAAGGAAACCCGAGAGATTTCAAATAACTATTGGTTTTTATTGAAATGGAAAAAACGAGAGTTCTTTGAAAAATACTCGGGTTTTCTCTCTTATATCTAAACCGAGAGATTTACGAAATGCCTTAGTAAACAATCAATTAGGTTTATCGAAAGAGGCAATCCCGAGGAATGCCGAAAGTTACTCAAACTCTCAAAATTATACCTATACCGAAAGATATAGGGCCTTTACCGAGAACTTATACTCTCGATAATGACCCTTTTTTTAGTAGTGAATAATATCATATTTGTTTTATAAAAAGTCAAAAAATGTAAAATAGATAAACTTATATCAAATTAAGCTCATTTTATATTAGGTTGAGATTAATTTTGACCTAAAAGATATTTTTTATAAGTAATAATTAGTATAGTTTGGAATATCATTCTATTATTATAATAATTTTTCAGTAATTTTGAATTATTTTAATATTCAAATTTGAAATATTTTTTATTAATATCATTTAAAAAAATTAAGATAAGAGAAAATGAATTTTAGATTTAGAAATTTCCAAAACCAAATTCCTTCAAAACTAATGGGTCGAGGGAAGATCCCAAACGTATTCATCGTGTAATGTGCTATGACTTTTGTTTGCTGGTCTAACATTCATCGTGCCTTAGTCTCCACTCATTTTCTAGTCGCTCTAGCTTCAACTTCTTAAAGATACTAATCCACTTCTTTTACCTTCTTCTACTCTCCGAATAATACTCTTCTTAATTATCTATCCTAAGAATTAAGGCCCAAAACTCCATTTTGTTTTTTCATTTTCTGATAATTGTTTTTCTACTGAATAAATTCTTATTATTTGATTATGGTCATTAATGTATTAAGCCTATTTGATTTGAGATTACTCTTATAAAATAAGACGTTAGTTAAAGAAAAAAAGTTCATTTACATTTTGATTTGAGATTACTCTTATAAAATAAGACGTTAGTTAAAGAAAAAAAGTTCATTTACATTTACATGTATGTACTTGTACAAATAATAAAATGTCATTTAAATATACTTATTATCAAAAATTGACTCATTTAGCTTCTTTAATAACCATAGTTAATTTTTATTTTTTAATTTATATATTTATAATTAAATATTAATATATTTTCTCTCTCCTTATTTTTCATTAATTAAACTAGTCAAATTTTTTTCATTCTTAAATTTTTTTTATTATTTTCTCTTTCTTTTTTTATCAGTTTTTATTTTTCATAATTCTTATATTCTCATTTTTTTTTAACAAATTTTAGCAACTTATTTATGAATTTTGTATTTTAATGTAATATTTTTTGAAAAATTTCTTTCTTATTTAATTTAATATGAAAAAAATGAAATTAATAAATTTTTTATTTAATTTTTTATTCATGACTTAGTAGTAATAAGGAATATTGTTTTGTGTAATATTTGATTATTACTCTTTTATTGTTTGATGAATGAGTTGTTATTATTATTCAATTCTTGATTATTAATTTATTTATTTTTGTGTTGAAAAGATTTTTATTGTTGAAAGGATAAGTTATTATTATATCCAATCATTGAGGCCAAAATATTTTACAATAATTAATAATCAATGTTAATATAAAAAAAAATAAAAAAAATATAAAGTTAAAATAATTAATGATGAATGCCCATATATATAAGATGAAATTAAAATAATCAATAATAAATACTCATATAGAAATAATAAAACAGTTATGAAAAAGATAAAATAAAGAGAGTTGATTAATTAATGAAAAAGAATAAATAATTAATAAATATATAAATTAAAAAATAAAAAGTAACTATGGTTTATTAAAAGAGGCTAAATGAGCCAATTTTTGATAATACATATATGTTTAAATGAAATTTTATTAATATATATATATATATATATATATATATATATATATATATATATATATATATAAAAATATATATATATATATATAAATAAGTGAGCTAGTTGTACAAGTATATACATACATATTGAAGCTTTTTTCCTTAGTTAAATTTTATATTATTTGTTTATTTTCATTTATTTATTTTTTTTTATTTGTATGAATTAAATATATTTTAAAATGAATATTTATCTATGTGATAAATAAATATATCTACAAATAATACAGAAAATTGTAATTGTTTTATATAAATATACTATTAGTTGTTGCATAATTTTGTTTATATATATATTTATCTATATATATATATATATATATATATATATATATATATAAAATATATATATATATATATATATTTATATTTGTATATATATATATATATATATATATATATATTTATATTTATATTTATATTTATATTTATATTTATATTTGTATTTATATATATATATATATATATATATATATATATATATATTTATATTTGTATATATATATATATATATTATAGGGAAATTTGAGCAAATGACCCTAAAAAGAGGCCTAAATGCGTTTGGTGAGGGTCACTAATTTAAATAGCGCTGGTGACCCCCAATTTTTTTAATGACATTTATACCCCTGCGTCACGCATCCTCCAGTTGCGTGACGCACCCTAAACCTTATAAAGTCATAATTTTTTTTTCATTTTCGATTTATTTTCTCTCCCATCAATGTCTTCTCCGACGTGAACCCTAATGGTGGCAAAGAAGACTTTCTCTTCTTTTTCATCGCCGAAAACCAATCGAAGAGGCACCGTCGACCATTCCATTATATTCAATGGCCTAAAGCTACGAAGAACTTTCAACGGCGAACTACGGCTCCAACGGCGAATGACGACGGCCGAAACACAAATTTCCACTATATTCGTTTATATTTTGTGTTTATTTCGTTTACATATGATTGTTTGTGTTGATTTCCTATACATATGATTGTTTGTGTTGATTTACTTTACAGAACGTCATTGATTCGCCCTGATTCGTTGAATGCAGGTTGATTGGTTGGTTGGATGCATAACGTAGGATGCGTCACGCAAGATTACAAATGAAAGTTGACGAAGAATCAATTGGTTAAAAAAGTTGACGATACCGAAAGATCTAACAACACTCTCCCCACTAGCAATGGTCTTCTAGAGTTTCATGTTAGGGTTATTAATGACTTGAGTTCATCTGATGCAAGTTTAAGGAAAACTGATGTTGAATCGATTGTACGAGAGTTGCAGGGTGTTCAAACGGCGTATGAAAAGAGAGAGAATAACGATGATAACGAGGATGGGTTGAAATTGGAAGCAAAGAAGGAAGACGGTTTGGATAACTGTGCACCTCCTTTGGGGTATGCAATTAGGAGGCTTATTCGTGGCGTTTCTTCATCAAGGGAGGTATATTACCTTACATTTAATGACTTCAAATTCTGTATTATTGGTGCTTTCATGTTAATGATGTTTCTTTAACTAATCTGTCCCGTTTACAGTGTGCTAGGCAAGGTTTTGCATTGGGTTTATCTGTCCTAGTTGGTTCTATCCCAAGCATCAAAATTGATGCATTGCTGAATCTCATAGTAGATACCCTACCGGCCACTTCTTCAATGAAAGGACAGGTTACAAATGAAAGCCTCAATTTTTTTATATTTTTTTGCCAAATGGAATAATGTTCATTTTCATTGAATATTTAACTAGATGATGGTGGCCAATATAGGATATGCGAGATAATCTTTTGGGTCGATTATTTTCTTATGGTGCTATTGCACGATCCAAAAGGTTATCTGAAGATTGGAGAACTGACCAGAACTCAACGCAAATTGTTGAATTCATTGGTTCTCTAGTTGGCCTTGCATCCAAGAAGAGATACCTTCAAGAGCCTATTGTCTCAATAATTCTGGAACTAATTAACAAGGTAAATTTCTTCAACAAGAGTACACTTATTTATCTGAGGTGTTCACTCATTTATATGATATGTTAATTGGGTGGTGTTTACAGGTACCTGCAGAGTCTATCTTGAATGAGATTCTTGAAGCACCAGGTCTTGGTGATTGGTTTAATGGTGCAATTGAAGCTGGAAATCCCGATGCATTGCTTCTAGCTCTTAAAATGAGAGAGAAAATATCTGTTGAAAGCAATGTCTTTGAGAAACTTCTTCATCCATATACAGCTGGAAGCTTTTTTAAAGTTGAACACTTGTCCTCTATTTCTAACTGTTTGAAGGTGATGCTCGTAATTGGATTTCTCTTGATTCTTCCTTTTATGCAAAACTAGTCTTAATCTTCTTTGTATGGCTTAACTTGCAGGAATCTACTTTCTGTCAGCCTCGTGTTCATAGTATATGGCCTGTCTTAGTGAATATTATCCTACCAGATGTGGTCTGGAAGTAGACTCAACTCAAAGCTCGCATTTTGGAAAAAAACACAAAAGAAACCGCAAAGCTAGCTTGTTGGAAAAAGAGGTTGAGAAAAATTTGAAGTGCTTCTGCGAAGTTGTGTTGGAAGGATGTTTCTTTTGTGCCAATTTGAGTTTTGTTGTAAACTCTGTACTTTGTATATATACAACACCTTTTTATAGATTATTCTTCATTTAAGTTGGTTCAAGCATTTAATTTATTTATCTTTTTTTTATTTGTTATTTGATAAGAGAAGTGTGATTGAGGTAAATCTTTGAATTTTGAACGAAATGATTCAATGGTTTAGTTTCAAGTTATAGAGGGTTAAACAAGTCTGGATAGTAAATTGTGATTTGTGAACCAGAAGTTGTGATTTGAGGTAATATAATGCTTTACAATATAAAAATTTACAAATAAATTGTAACAGAGTTCCAAGATAGTTAAATTGTTATTATTTGAAGTTAAAACCTGTAGTAGAATATCTCATTTCAACATAAAAGACATAAACACTAAAACTGATATAAGCAGAATTCAGTACAATAATGAGTAGCAGAATTGAAACAATCAACCTTAATAGGCAGAGGGGGATCATCAACAATATATGGCAGGGTTAAAGATTCTAACCTGACTCGATTTTACCTATTTCAAACCAAACTCGACTTGATTTTTTCATGGTTTAGTCCGCGCAAACTTCGAAAATTCAGTATAAATCAAATTTCAAATATTTATAAAGTTCCCAACATATGGTGACAATTATTAAGTAATGTCTGATTTACAAACCAATGTAATTACATATAAAGTTCCCAACATATTTGATTTACAAACAAATAAGAAACAATTTATAAAAGACAGTATAAAGACACATATCATCTGATCTTTGTTGATCATAATAGAGATCGATCAGATCCAGAAACTAGGGTTCTTCGTCGTCATTTTCCTGCACCAAGATGATTAACATGTCGATCTGGCTCTGCAATCTCACGTTCTCTCTTTCTACATGAGACTTTTTATTTCTCCCTTCCAACAGATGAACTTGCAGGTGTTCAACACATTTTGCATCCTCTTCCAATTGCTCATTTAACCCATCAATCTCTCTATCCTGAGTTTTCAACAGACAATGGAGAAATATGTGACAAAATATGTCATCAAATTAAAAATAGAAGCTAATCAATCTACTAAATTGTCTAATTCATCCTATTATGAACGGCTGCAACCTCCAGGTGAGTCGTTCACTTCTCTATATATTATCACATGGCCAACTTTACTTCATGTGCTAAAATAACCATTCTTTACAATCCTAAACTACAAAATTTGGCTTTTATGGGCCACACAGCTTGGATTGATACCAGATAGATATATAGATCCAATTTGAGGAAGATTTCATATTCAAGAATAAACTAACATGCTTCAAGCCTTCAACACTCTAAAATCAGTTGTTAGTTACCCTCATTTCTTCAAATAATAAATTGGGTATTTCAACAGGGCATTTCATCAACCCAAGATATTTGAACTGTTAACACAAAAAAGAAATAATATATTCAGATGGTTGCTACTATCAATCAAGAGACACTGTAACAATGAAATGCAAGTACTAACTATAAATGGTTTGGGGTGCGTCATTCAGGTGCGTCACGCAACTGCGTGACGCAATTGCGTGACGCACCCGGATTTCGTCGTCGGTGACATTACCTAATCAATCTCTAATCCCTAAACCCTAACAAACAATGTGTTCAAAAAAGAAATAAAGGAAGAAGTAAGCATACCAGTAGCAGCGGATATCCTTCCTTCGTTGGGATTCCGACGTCGGGGTCGTGATCTTTTTAGAGAGAAGGAGGAGAATGGGAGAAGAGGGAGTGAAGAGAGAGAATAGGGAAGAAAAAAATGAAAAAAATGGGAAGAACTGGAAATTTTCTAATTATTTAGTAAGGGCATTGTGGACTTTTCACAATGCACTCGGGTGCGTCACGCAACTGGAGGATGCGTGACGCAATAGAGACATTTTCATCAGAAAAAAAGGGTCACCAACACTATTTAAATTAGTCACCCTCACCAAACACATTTAGACCTCTTTTTAAAAAGACTCGTTTGCTCAAATTTCCATATATTATATATTCTTAAACTTAAACAAACATATATTACACTAAGGAGCGCATTAGAGTACTAGAAAATAATGTAAAGTATTTTCTCTGTCAGACAATTGTGGCGGTGGTTGTTGTGACTTGTGATTGGACAAAAGATGCACCTACACCTACACGCATTGTTAAAACCGAGATTGGTATACTATTTGTGTATTTCAATTGAGTTAAACATATTATTATTTTTGATGAAAGTATTATTGTACGTAGTGCGTAAACATATATTTTTTAAAATTGTACACGACACAAAACATGTTCCTATGCCTCACATTTATTTAGCTTTCATTAATATATTTTAATATTTTATTTAATAGTTAAAATAATAATGATGGCATATTTTAAATAAATTAAAATAAATATAAATAAATACATTTACATCAAATTAAGATATTTTTGAATTTGGTTAAAGTAATTTGTAAGTGATAATTATTATAGTTGGAATATCATTATAATATTTTCTTTTTATCAATATCATTTATAATAATTTGGGAAAATTAAGATAAGATATTATTTTACAAAAAAGCTTTTATTTATACCCATACAAAATATATTTTAGACTAAGAAAATTTTAAACCAAATCCCGTGAAAATTAAGAAAGCAAAATCAATCATGTGAAGAAAATGAACTAAATAAATACATACATCAAATTACAACCATTCAATAGATTTGTGAGAATAAAAAAATTCATGTCAATGCAATAATAGAGAGATTCCATTAGATATTTTTATTCATTTATCGCATTTAGATTTTCTTATGCTTTTGAAGCATGTTTCAAAAAAGTATGATAAAATAAAAATCATTGGAAACTTGTAAATATGTAAAGAGTCAGCACAAAACCTAAGATTAAATGCAATTTCAATAAATTACTTTACCTGCTCAAATTAGAAGCCAGTCATTAACACCATGTTGCCTCTCAAAAGACAAAACCCAAGAATTTGGATGTAAGGAAATGACTTCCAGAAACTTTATTGACAAAATTATAGACAAAAAATGAGATTAGACTTAGGTAGTGAGTAGAAGATGACAACCAAACTTCGATCCAAATAAGACATTTTTGGGATCATTAGTGACTGTGTAGAAGTTATCAATAGAAGTAACGGTTGATTAGTTCATAAATAAAAAACAATCAAATAATCAATCAATCAATTATACTTGTCAATTCGCTCCAATTCATTCTCTGACGACATTATCACAACTAGAATCTCTCAAAATTTTAAGAACCCTACAAACAAATTCAAAACATTTACATTTTCTCTTTGTTCAAAATTTTACGAAATATTTTAGACAACAAACTTTAAATTGATCTTCTTTAGTAGTTTATAACAGGTCATTACTGAATTACAGTTTCTTGAATCTTTTACATTGTTTCAAATTCAAAACAATTACTTTTTCTCTTTGTTCAAAATTTTACAAAACATTTTAGACAACGAACCTTAAATTGATCTTCTTTAGTAGTTCGTAACAGATCAGTACAGGCAACACACCTAACTGAATTATAATTTCTTGAATTTTTTACATTGTTTCACTCGGTACGTGCATATTCTTAGATCTCAACTAATATTTTCATATGAAAATTACTCCTACCTCTACCTTAATATGTTCATGGAGATTTTCCAAAAAGCTAGTAGGGTAATGAGAATTTTCTCATTCCATTGTGTACTTCTTTCCCAAGGGAAAGGAGATTGAATGAGAATATTTAGTATTCAAGATCTTTCTTAAATCTTAATGTAAATTTTAAATTTATTATTATTATTATCTATATTTATAATATAATAAATGGTTGAAAATATTTAAACTTAATAAATATATATATTTAAATAAAAATTATTCATTTTATATCATATTTTTTATATTAAATATTAGTTTTATAAAATTGTAATATTTAAATTTAATATATATAATATATGTTTTTAAATTTAAAGAAAAATAATTAAAGAAAATATATAATTTATATATATGTATAATTAGAAAAAAAAATTATTAAGTGAGACAAGAAAAGCGAATAGAAAATAAAAATAATTTTATTTAGAGAGAAAAATAAAAATTTAGTGTATGAAATTTAAAATTGTATTATTATTATTATATATCATAATTGTTTTTTTTATATTATAAAATATATAAAAAAATGTTTATTAATTAATGAAAAATATAAGTTTAATTCAAAATTTTATATTATTTATAAACATTATAAGAATATTAAAAATATAAGTTTAATTCAAAATTTTAAATTATTTATAAAAATTATAAGAATACTGAAAAATAAGTTTAATTAAAATTTTAAATTGTATTAGATTAAATAGAAAAAATATAATTTTATAAGTTTAATACAAATTTAAATTTAATGTAATGCAAATTATAAAATTTGTTAATGAATTGATGAAAAATATATATATTTATTCTAAATTAAAAATTATTTATAAACATAATAAGAATATTTAAAAAATAAATAAAATTCATAATATAAGAAATATATAAGTAAAAATTTAAATAAAATTTAATATAAAATATGTTTTTAATAAGCTTAATCCAAATTTAAATTTGAAAAAAAGTAAGATTATTACAAAGTTTAAATTATAATATATAAAATACAAAAAATAAAATTTAATAAGTTTAATGCAAATCAAATTTTTATTAAATACATTTAATATGCAAAAAAATAAAAGTTTATATACGAATTAATGAAAATTTTAAGTTTAATTAAAAATTTAAAATTATTTATAAATATTATAAGAATATTTAAAAAATAAAATAATATTCTTAATATAAAAAATATTTATATATTGGATTAAATAGAAAATAAAAATATAATTTTAATAAGTGTAATGCAAATTTATATTTTAAAATATAATTAAAATATAAATTTGTATTTAAAATTAATAATAAAATATAAGTTTAATTAAAAAATTTAAAATTATTTATAAATTTTATAAGAATATTTAAAAAATAATTAATATCCTTACTATAATATATATATATATATATATATATATATAATATTAAATAAATTTAATACAAAATATGTTTGTAATAAGTTTAATATAAATTTAATGAAATATTAATACTTTTATTGCAAATAGTGAATTAATAATAAATATAAATTAATTCAAACTTTAAAATTATTTAAAAACATAATAAGAATATTTGAAAAATAAATAGTATTTTTAATATAAAAAAAATATAAGTAAAAATATAAATAAAATATTATAAAAAATAATTTTTAATAAGTTTAATCCAAATTTAAATTTAATGAAAATAAGATTAATGCAAAATGTAAATTTAAATCATAATAAATTAAATCGAAAAAATAAAAATTTAGTAAGTTTAATGTAAATTGAAATTTAATTAAATATAAAAATGTGTTTATAAATTAATAATAAATATAAGTTTAATTTAATGCAAAATTAAGTAAATATTTAAATAGAATTTAATGCAAAATATGTTTTAAATAAGTTTAATATAAAATTTAAAAATAAATTATATTAAATTATATAGAAAAATGCAATTTATAAAAAAGTTCTTTATGAATTATATAATTAAAATTTTAAAATTATTTATAAATATTTTAAAAATTAATTAATATTCTAAATATAAGAAATATATAAGTAAAAAATTAAATAAATTTTAATAAAATTTTTATTTTTAATATTTTTAATAAGTTTAATACAAATTTAAATTGTGTTTATAAGTAATAATAAATATGAAAAAATAATATAATTAATATATATAAAAGATTTAATGTAAAATTTGGATAAATTTAAGTTTAATTCAAAATTTGAAATTATTTATAAATATTTTAAAGAATATTTAAAAAAATATTATTCTTAATATAAAAAATTAAATAATATTTAATGCAAAATTTGTTTTTAATAAATTAATACAAATTTAAATTGAATGAAAATAAGTTTAATGTAATATTAAATTTAAATTATATTTTATTAAATGAAAAAATATAATTAATAAGTTTAATGTAAAAATATGAGTTTAATTGAAAATTTAAAATTATTTATAAACATTATAAAGAATATTTTAAAAAACAAATGAATTTAATGCAAAATAAGTTTAATTCAAAATTTAAATTTAAATTTTAAAAAAATAATATTAATGAAAAATAAAAATAAAAATTTATAAATGAATGACGAAATATAATTTAATTTATAATTTAATTTTTATAAATATAGTAAAATTATTTTAAAAATAAATAATATTCTTAATATAAAAAATATAATTTTTTTTTATAAATTTAAAATTTAAACTAAAATTATATTTTCTCATAAAGAAATCATATTTATATAAATTATTACGCTTAAAATTAAAGTAATAATTTTGATTTTAATTTTATGTATTTAAAATTTTAATTAATTTTGATTAAATAAAAAAAATGTAAAATAGGTTTTTAATAAGTTTAAATGCAAATTCAAAATTAAAGAAAATAAATTTAGTGCTTAATATAAATTTAAATTTGATTTGATTAAATATAAAATTTTATTTTAATAAGTTTAATGAAAATTTAAATTTAATAAAAATATGATTTAATGTAAAATATAATAGTATGTTTATGAATTAAAAATAAACATAAGTTTAATTTATAATTTAAAATAATTTATAAACATTATAAATATTTTTAAATAAATAAATTAAAAATATTCAAGTAAAGAACTAAATAATATTTTATGTAATTAAATTAATATATTATTATTGAGAAATCATATTTATAATAAAAATAATAATTATTACTATATTAAAAATATTAAAAAAACAAAATGATAATATTGATTTAAACTTTATGCATTTAATAATTAATATTTAAATTATATTTGATTAAATAAAGAGATAAGTAAAATAAGATTTATTAATTTAATGAAATTAAAAAGTTAAACTAAAACTAAAGAATATATATATATATATATATATATATATATATATATATGTTTTTATTACCAAATTAAACACAAATTATTTAATTTCGAATTCTTATAAATCTAACTATCTATTTTATATAATAAAATAAAAAATTATATTATGATTCTAAAAACAAACCTACCTAAACTGATAATTTTAATTTAAATGTAGAGTTAAAAAATAATTATATATAATTAAAAAAATAAATAAATAGATTTCATATACATATATTTTATTTTATTATTAACATTTATGTACATATTATCATATATATATATATATATATATATATATATATATATATATATATATATATATAATATTTTACATTTAATTTATATTTTGTAAATATAATTTTTTTTAGTATTATTTGATTTACCAAAAATATTATTTTTTTTTTTAAATAAATCCATAAACAAGACCTATCTAATGATAATTAATTATGTGAAGAGTTGGATATAAATGTCATGTATTTTATTTTATTATTAAAGTTTATATATATATATATATATATATATTATTTTACATTTAACTTTTGTTATATTATTTGATTTACTAATAAATGTTTTTTTATTAAATAAAAAGAAAGAAAACAAAAGGCAAAATCAGAGGGAAGGATACCACAACGTTATTCGATAAATGATTTCCTGATCTATGAGATAATTCAAGATTTATGTAAATGATAATGAAATAAAATTATTGGAAAGAAAAAAGGAAATAATTAGTATTATATTTATATCTAAATATAAAATGAGCACACTCGTCTGATTCCCACGCCTGATGCATGACTTTCAATATTAGAATTGAATTGTATCACTCTGGCCAACGATCAAGTTTAAGAAATGATCATCTTTAATAAATAATTAATAAATAAAAATCATGAAAAACTAGATAGAAATAAATTATAAAAAATTAAATAATGAATCAAGAACTTAATCTCGTATTATTAACAAATTAACGAACATAATTACCCAATTCAGAAATCAGAAAAAAATTAAAAAAAAATTAAGTTCTCTTTGGCTGCACTTTTTTTTGTATTTATTTATATAACATACATAAAAAAACAAATATATTATTTATAATGACATTAAAAATGATAATAAATTAAATTAATACTTTTAATTTATAAATTGAACATATAATATTTTTTATATAAATTTAAATATTGATATAAAACTAAACAAATACACTAAGTTACAACCATTAAATTAATAGATTTGTGAAAAAAAAAAAAATTATATCAATGCAATAAGAGAGATTATTTAAGTTCATCCGATCATATGTTTTTCTACACTTTCGGTATTTAGATTTTCTCGTGCTTTTGAGATAGGTTTCAAAAGAATGATGAAATGAAAATCATTGAAATTTTTAAACATATAGAGAGCAGCCCAAAACCAAGTAAGCTTAAATTTAATTTTAATAAATTACTTTACAACTCAAATTCAAAATCTCATTCATTAGAACCATGTTACCTCTCAAAAATTTGGATCACCATGCTATATTATATGCTGAACAAATTTAAAATTCTGAAGGATAGATGAGACTTGGGTAATATGTAAAAAGATGACGACCAATCTCTGAACCATATAAGACATTCAAAAGATCATTAATAGCTTAGTTAAAATTACCAACAGAAATAGTGGTTTATTAGTTCATAGTATAAATAATTACATAATCAATCAATTATAGTCACATAATCAATCAATCATTTATACTGTCAATTCGCACCTGGTGACATTATAACAACTAAAATCTCTCTAAATTGAAAGAATCATGCAAATAAATTCAAACTAATTATATTTTGTTTTTCAAATTTTACTCAAAAATTTAGACAACAAACCTTATATTGATCAATTCTGAAATCTTTTACCTTGTTTCACCCGGTACGTGCATTCTCGGACATTCAATGTTATTTTCATGCAAAAATCCTCCTACTTATATTTCAAGATGTTCATGTAGATTTCCAAAAAATCTCTTGGCTGGCCCTGTAATTGGAATTTTCTCATTCCTTTGTTTACCCCATTCCCAAGGTAGATTGAGAATATTTTGTATTGTCAAGTATCCCAAATATTAGTGTATTAAATTTTATTATTATTATTATATATTTTTATATGATAAATATTTAAACTTAATATAGATATATATAAAATTAAATAAATGTTATTCATTTCGTATAAAATTACTTTTTTTTATATTATAATTTTTTTTAATGAGTTTTATAAATAATTTTTTTTAATGAGTTTTATAATAAATATTATTTTATTTGAGGTTGTAATTTATAATTTAATATATATAATATGTTTTTAAATATAATAAAAAATAATTAAAGAAAATATATAATTTATATATATATATATATATAATTAGAAAAGATAATTAAATAATTAAATGAGAAATAAAAAAGGAATAAATATTAAATAAATTAAACTCAAAAAAATTAAAATAATTTTAATTAAAATAAATAAATATTTAGTGTATGAAATTTAAAATTGTATTATTATTATATGTCATACTCTTTTTTTTATATTATAAAATATAAAAAAAAAAGTGTTTATTAATTATTGATATAAGAATATATAAGTAAAACTAATTAAAATCTAAATTATTTATAAATATTATAAGAATATTTAAAAAATAGATAATATTTTTAATATAAAATATATAAGTAAAATTTAAAAAAAATTAATGCAAAATATGTTTAATGAAAAGTTAAATTTAATAAAAAAAATTTAATAAAAAATTAAAATTATATTGGATTAAATAGAAAAAATATAATTTTTATGAATTTAATAAAATTTAAAACTAATGAAATGCAAAATATAAAATTTGCTGAGATAATGAAAAATATATATATTTATTCTAAATTTAAAATTATTTATAAACATAATAAGAATATTTAAAAAATAAATAAAATTCATAATATAAGAAATATATAAGTAAAAATTTAAATATAATTTAATATAAAATATGTTTTTAATAAGCTTAATCCAAATTTAAATTTGAAAAAAGTAAGATTATTACAAAGTTTAAATTATAATATATAAAATACAAAAAATAAAATTCAATAAGTTTAATGCAAATCAAATTTTTATTAAATACATTTAATGTAAAAAATAAAAGTTTTTATACGAATTAATGAAAATTTTAAGTTTAAATTAAAATTTTAAAATTATTTATAAATATTATAAGAATATTTAAAAAATAAAATAATATTCTTAATATAAAAAATATTTAAGTAAAAATTTAAATACAATTTAATACAAAAATATATGTTTTTATTAAGTCTACTGTAAATAAGTTTAATAAAAATTTTAAATATAAATTATATTGGATTAAATAGAAATAAAAATATAATTTTAATAAGTGTAATGCAAATTTATATTTTAAAATAATTAAAATATAAAATTGTATTTAAAATTAATAATAAAATATAAGTTTAATTAAAAAATTTAAAATTATTTATAAATTTTATAAGAATATTTAAAAAATAATTAATATCCTTACTATAATATATATATATATATATAATATTAAATAAATTTAATACAAAATATGTTTGTAATAAGTTTAATATAAATTTAATGAAATATTAATACTTTTATTGCAAATAGTGAATTAATAATAAATATAAATTAATTCAAACTTTAAAATTATTTAAAAACATAATAAGAATATTTGAAAAATAAATAGTATTTTTAATATAAAAAAAATATAAGTAAAAATATAAATAAAATATTATAAAAAATAATTTTTAATAAGTTTAATCCAAATTTAAATTTAATGAAAATAAGATTAATGAAATTTAAATCATAATAAATTAAATCAAAAAATAAAAATTTAGTAAGTTTAATGTAAATTGAAATTTAATTAAATATAAAAATGTGTTTATAAATTAATAATAAATATAAGTTTAATTTAATGCAAAATTAAGTAAATATTTAAATAGAATTTAATGCAAAATATGTTTTAAATAAGTTTAATATAAAATTTAAATATAAATTATATTAAATTATATATAAAAAATGCAATTTATAAAAAAGTTCTTTATGAATTATATAATTAAAATTTTAAAATTATTTATAAATATTTTAAAAATTAATTAATATTCTAAATATAAGAAATATATAAGTAAAAAATTAAATAAATTTTAATAAAAATTTTATTTTTAATATTTTTAATAAGTTTAATACAAATTAAATTGTGTTTATAAGTAATAATAAATATGAAAAAATAATATAATTAATATATATAAAAGATTTAATGTAAAATTTGGATAAATTTAAGTTTAATTCAAAATTCAAAATTATTTATAAATATTTTAAAGAATATTTAAAAAAATATTATTCTTAATATAAAAAATTAAATAATATTTAATGCAAAATTTGTTTTTAATAAATTAATACAAATTTAAATTGAATGAAAATAAGTTTAATGTAATATTAAATTTAAATTATATTTTATTAAATGAAAAAATATAATTAATAAGTTTAATGTAAAAATATAAGTTTAATTGAAAATTTAAAATTATTTATAAACATTATAAAGAATATTTTAAAAAACAAATGAATTTAATGCAAAATAAGTTTAATTCAAAATTTAAATTTAAATTTTAAAAAAATAATATTAATGAAAAATAAAAAAGTTTTTTTTATAAATGAATGACGAAATATAATTTAATTTATAATTTAATTTTTATAAATATAGTAAAATTATTTTAAAAATAAATAATATTCTTAATATAAAAAATATAATTTTTTTTTATAAATTTAAAATTTAAACTAAAATTATATTTTGTCATAAAGAAATCATATTTATATAAATTATTACGCTTAAAATTAAAGTAATAATTTTGATTTTAATTTTATGTATTTAAAATTTTAATTAATTTTGATTAAATAAAAAAAAATGTAAAATAGGTTTTTAATAAGTTTAAATGCAAATTCAAAATTAATGAAAATAAATTTAGTGCTTAATATAAATTTAAATTTGATTTGATTAAATATAAAATTTTATTTTAATAAGTTTAATGAAAATTTAAATTTAATAAAAATATGATTTAATGTAAAATATAATAGTATGTTTATGAATTAAAAATAAATATAAGTTTAATTTATAATTTAAAATAATTTATAAACATTATAAATATTTTAAAATAAATAAATTAAAAATATTCAAGTAAAGAACTAAATAATATTTTATGTATTTAAATTAATATATTATTATTGAGAAATCATATTTATAATAAAAATAATAATTATTACTATATTAAAAATATTAAAAAAATAAAATGATAATATTAATTTAAACTTTATGCATTTAATAATTAATATTTAAATTATATTTGATTAAATAAAGATATAAGTAAAATAAGATTTATTAATTTAATGAAATTAAAAGGTTAAACTAAAACTAAAGAATATATATATATATATATATATATATATATATATATATATATATATGTTTTTATTACCAAATTAAACACAAATTATTTAATTTCGAATTCTTATAAATCTAACTATCTATTTTATATAATAAAATAAAAAATTATATTATGATTCTAAACACAAACCTACCTAAACTGATAATTTTAATTTAAATGTAGAGTTAAAAAATAATTATATATAATTAAAAAAATAAATAAATAGATTTCATATACATATATTTTATTTTATTATTAACATTTATGTACATATTATCATATTATCATATATATATATATATATATATATATATTATTTTACATTTAATATATATTTTGTAAATATAATTTTTTTTAGTATTATTTGATTTACCAAAAATATTATTATTTTTTAAATAAATCCATGAACAAGACCTATCTAATGATAATTAATTATGTGAAGAGTTGGATATAAATGTCATGTATTTTATTTTATTATTAAAGTTTATATATATATATATATATATATATATATTGTTTTACATTTAACTTTTGTTATATTATTTGATTTACTAAGAAATGTTTTTTTTTTAAAATAAAAAGAAAGAAAACAAAAGGCAAAATCAGAGGGAAGGGGCTGAGAGGATACCGCAACGTTGTTCGATAAATGATTTCCTGATCTATGAGATAATTCAAGATTTATGTAAATGATAATGAAATAAAATTATTGGAAAGAAAAAAGGAAATAATTAGTATTATATTTATATCTAAATATAAAATGAGCACACTCATCTGATTCCCACGCCTGATGCATGACTTTCAATATTAGAATTGAATTGTATGACTCTGGTCATCGATCGAAGTTTAAGAAATGATCATCTTTAATAAATAATTAATAAATAAAAATCATGAAAAACTAGATAGAAATAAATTATAAAAAAATAAATAATGAATCAAGAACTTAATCTCGTATTATTAACAAATTAACGAACATAATTACTCAATTCAGAAATCAGAAAAAATTTAAAAAAAATTAAGGTCTCTTTGGCTGCACTTTTTTTTTTGTATTTATTTATATAACATACATAAAAAACAAATATATTATTTATAATGACATTAAAAATGATAATAAATTAAATTAATACTTTTAATTTATAAATTGAACATATAATATTTTTTATATAAATTTAAATATTGATATAAAATTAAACAAATACACTAAGTTACAACCATTAAATTAATAGATTTGTGAAAAGAAAAGAAATTATATCAATGCAATAAGAGAGATTATTTAAGTTCATCCGATCATATGTTTTTCTACACTTTCGGTATTTAGATTTTCTCGTGCTTTTGAGATAGGTTTCAAAAGAATGATGAAATGAAAATCATTGAAATTTTTAAACATATAGAGAGCAGCCCAAAACCAAGTAAGCTTAAATTTAATTTTAATAAATTACTTTACAACTCAAATTCAAAATCTCATTCATTAGAACCATGTTACCTCTCAAAAATTTGGATCACCATGCTATATTATATGCTGAACAAATTTAAAATTCTGACAGATAGATGAGACTTGGGTAATATGTAAAAAGATGACGACCAATCTCTGAACCATATAAGACATTCAAAAGATCATTAATAGTTTAGTTAAAGTTACCACCAGAAATAGTGGTTTATTAGTTCATAGTATAAATAATTACATAATCAATCAATTATAGTCACGTAATCAATCATTTATACTGTAAATTCGCACCAATACATTCTCTGGTGACATTATAACAACTAAAATCTCTCTAAATTGGAAGAATCATGCAAATAAATTCAAACTAATTATATATATATTTTTTTCAAATACTCATCCAGAAATTGCCAGAATTAAAGGGAACCTTCTAAAGATAAAGTCAATGAAGAAGAAAGTTCCTCATCTGAGGAGGAACAGGATCAGCAAGCAACTTTTGTGAAGCCCCGTCTATTTACCGACACCATTATGGGAATTGTTCACGAAAACCTCAATAATCCTATTCACTACTCTAAAAATCTGCTTGAGAGATTTTAGAGAGCTGAAGAATAAATCTTAGAAGAAGAGCGAGACGAAGCTGCTAAGAAAGCCGAAATGAATCAACCAGAGCAATCCTTACATGTTCATACAAACTTTGAGCCTATTCAAAGCATGGCAGCGGAATCCGAAGAAATCTCGTCTCATGAATAGTCATCTGCCGGAGGAAACAAAGTGTTAAGATCTATGAGGTCTATGCTTTCATCAATTCAGAAGACCATGTCTCAGGCCATGACCTCAAGGGAAGAAGAAAGAGAGAGCTTTAACAAAATTTTCACGGTTCTCACTGAGCTGGATAACACCTTGAAGAAGAACACATATGAGACTCATATCGCAAATGTAAACTTCTCAAAGTTTGAAAAAACAACTTGTCAATCGTCAAACCAAATTCTTTGATATTGAAAGACAATTTAATGAAGAACGCAACAAGGAAACCTTGGAAGAATTCAGTCTGGTGAAGAATCAGATGGTGGAAATTCAGGAGTGTTTGAGCATGAATGATAATGAACGTCAGGAATTTGCTGATTCCATTGCTAGGAAGTTTCAAGCAAAGGAGGATGCAAAGGCCAATGCTGAAGGTGCTCAACCTCGACCAGCTCAAGGTGAGTCAAGTAGAAGAAACGATGGTGTGTCAACAGGCACAAGATCCAGGCGAGCTCCAAGCACTGATGACAATCCTAGGCCAACCAAGAGAGGTGGAGGTCGAAGCGGTGGTGAGCGTGGAGGTCGAAGTGGTGGTGGCCGGAGTAGGCTATCTAATGTTGATCAAGGTGGACGTGCCAGTGGTGGTGATCGCGGTGGAAGATCAAATGCAGGCGGTCGTGAAGGTCACGGCTATCCTCCCTTTTTCAACATGCTTCCTGGTAAAGAAATGAGTCCAACTAACCCTCGAGTTAAAAGGGAAGAACAATGATATCTCCTCTTTTACTTTATTTAACTCTACTAAACAATTGTCTTTGATGGTTTTTCGAATTCTGGTTTTTGGATGAATGATGTAAGTGAACAAGGTCTTTGTTTATTTATATGATGAATGCATGTTTTGGTATATGTATGCAGGTTTGCAATTTCTTCATCAAAAAGGGGGAAATTGTTGGGTCAAATTATTTTGACTAAGTGTTGAAATAATTTAACCTTTGAGATTTTGATGATGAAATAACTTATGAGTTTTGATACAGATGTATTGAAACAATATGTCATAAGACTTGGATCTAATGAGGGTCATTAGACCGATTTTGACTTTCATTGCATAAGATTAGACTTACAGTCTAACTCATCGGAGTTAGACATGTAGTCTAATAGACGTGTAATTAGACGGATGGTCTAATAGATACACGGAATTAGACGTAAGTCTAATGCATAAAATTAGATGTAAGTCTAATGCATTGAATAAGACGTACAATCTAACTCATCGGAGTTAGACGTGTAGTCTAATGAATGCACGGAATTAGACGTACAGTCTAACTCATCGGAGTTAGATGGGTAGTCTAATGAATGTAAAGAATTAGACGTAAGTCTAATGAATACACAGAATTAGACGTAAGTCTAATATGTTTGTAATTAGACGGGTAGTCTAATTGATATTCGGAATTAGACGTACAGTCTAACTCATCGGAGTTCGACGTGTAGTCTAATATATTTGCAATTAGACGAGTAGTCTAATTTATGCGGAATTAGACGTGCAGTCTAACTCAGTGGAGTTAGACGTGCAGTCTAATAGTTATTGAATAATTAGACGCGTAGTCTAATTAGTGAAAGTTAGACGTGCGTCTAACTCCTTCAGACAAGTCTGAGGTAGAACAGGAATTAGACGTGCAGTCTAACTCAGTGGAGTTAGACGTGCAGTCTAATGGTTATTGGATAATTAGACGCGTAGTCTAATTAGTGAAAGTTAGACTTGCGTCTAACTCCTTCAGACAAGTCTGAGGTAGAACCGAAATTAGACGTGCAGTCTAACTCAGTGGAGTTAGACGTGCAGTCTAATGGTTATTGAATAATTAGACGCGTATTCTAATTAGTGAAAGTTAGACGTGCGTCTAACTCCTTCAGGCAAATCTGAGGTAGAACCAGAATTAGACGTGCAGTCTAACTCAGTGGAGTTAGACGTGCAGTCTAATGGTTATTGTAATTAGACGCGAGTCTAATTCTATTAGACTAGGCGGTCTAAAAGACGTTTTTCTATTAGAAGGAGATGATTTATTTCATTAGACTGATTTTCACAATCCGTCTAACTGAAATACGTCTAATGCTCAGATTAAGTAGTACGCTTAAATCTAGCATTTCACCTACCCACGTGCTATAGTTGTACCCTACTTCTGCTCCACTTTCTAGTGAAGATTAGTACAACAGCTATATGCATCCAATCAAGGAATGCCACAAAAGAGAATTTTCCTCACATTACCTATTTTGCAGGTACATCCCTGATGGAATATTCGGCGCACTACCAGTGATGTACGACCACGATCCTTGTGCTCAGAACCTGCTGTGTACAATGGAGGCTTTCCATTGGAAGAGCACCACGTATCATTCTTGAAGATTCGACTGTTAGGTCCTGCTCAATATTTAACAAATCTCAAGGACAACGGACAATGTGCCTCACGAATTATCCTAACGAACAAACAATCTGATTTTGTAGAGAGAGAATACTCAATCATCTTGCTTACTGAACTCATACTGTGAAGCTTCTTTCTGATTGTACTATGTGTGAATCGAGAGAGAGAGCTAAAATCAAAACACCTTTAGCTGAGTGATATTCTTCATCTTGTAATTGAACAGAAAGTGTTCTGTTCAATAGTGAGTTAAGTGTGTGTGTAAACTGTATTTGATTTGAACCATATTATAGTGAATCCTTCCGGTGGTTGGAAGAAGGGGCGACGTAGGAGAGTTTCTCCGAACATCCATAAACAAACTACTGTGTTCTTCATTTCTGTCATCTTTTCATATTTCATATTGTGCTTCAAACCTAAGTAAACAATTCCGCCTTGAATCTGTTTCAAATGTTTACACAAGTTTGCGTAGAATAGAAGCGAATTAAATCCCTAACAGAATTTCTTTCAAACCGTTTTTCATAAGCCTTCATCCTTAGCCAGACCCCCGTCTCTATCGATAAAGTCGATCCTATCAAAAGGAAATGCCCTTGATTTTCGTCCTTACTTGTTTACCAAAATTTTTATCACCAGTTGGTGGAAAGAACCAGGGTTCCCACTGTCCTAAGACCCTGTGGGAATAGAGCTAAAAATAGTTCATTTATTTTGAGTTTGAGCATCTTAGGCTTATTGAGCTTCTTGAGCTTACTGAGCTTATTGAGACCAGACTTGTACAAAGGCTGCCTACGTATCTTCCATTTGTTCTTGATATATTGTTATATTTTTTTTGGAAGAAACAGGTCTCACGTAGTTCTCCCATTGTTGATGATGATGTAGTTGTACAAAACTAGAGGTCGACTAGACCATTCAAAGTTGAGAACTAGTTGGGGATTTTCAACGTAGTAATACAATATTAGAGGTTGATTAGTCTACTCTCAGTTGGGGACTAATTGTTGGGGAAATTCCTAACAAGGCTAGAGCTTCGATTAGTCCTCTCCTGGTTGGGGACTAGATTTGGAGAATTGTAATATGGTTCTACAAGACCAGTGGTTCGATTAGTCCTTTAGAGGCTAGGGATTAATCCTTAAGAATGTTGACATAGTGGTACAAGACTAGAGGTCAATAAGTCCACTCTTAGTTGGGGACTAATTGATGGGAGTTATGGCATAGACATACACCATTGGAGATTGGTTGGTCCAAGAGGACTTAATCCTGGTATGGCTGGATTGGGAACCGTTGTGATCCTTCTAAGGATAGATCAGAGCCGTTGTAATCCTTCTAAGGCTAGATTAGAGCTGTGGTAATCCTGCTAAGGCTGGATCGGGAGCGTGGTCGCGAAACGATATTAGACATAATATCATTTTAGGGCGTCTAGATTTCTAGGAGCAATAAATTCTTCGCCTTCAATTGTTGAGAGGTGAACCGCACCTCCAAAGAGGATTTTTTTGATGAGGAAGGGACCTTCCCATCGTGGTCGGATCTTTCCCCTAGGCTCTAACAGTTCACGGGTTACTTGGAGCACCAGGTCACCTTCTTTTAGGCTTTTGGGTTTGACCTTTCTATTAAAGGTATCGACCATTCGTTTCTGGTAAACCTGAGTTTTGCATAACGCATCCAACCTATGGTCTTCCATCAACGTCAACTAGTCGTATCGAGCTTTTACCCAATCTTCTTCAACAACGTGAGATTCCAACATGATTCTCAGTGTGGAGATTTCAATCTCGATGGGTTGTACGGCATCCATGCCGTAAACTAAAGAATAGAGAGTCTTGTCTGTCGATACTCGAGTAGTCGTACGATATCCCCATTATCCGAGATTTGTGATGTTCGATCTTGAATTCTTTGAGGTTGATAGGGTGAAGATTTGTGATGTTCGATCTTGAATTCTTTGAGAAGGGATAAAACCTTTCCCTTGAAGTGTCTTCCATTATCCGAGATAATAGCATGAGGTACTCCGTACCTAGCTATGATATTAACATAGATGAATTTTACTACCTAAGTAGACTTGAGGATCTTATAAGACGATGACTCGACCAATTTAGAGAAATAGTCGATGACTACGAGTATGAACTCATGTCCATTGGAAGCATGGGGATAGATTTTCCCAATGACATCAATGCCCCGTGTCGAAAAGGGCCATGGTGATGTCATATAGTATAGTAGAGATGCTGGAGTATGCTTTAGATTAACATAGATTTGGCATTGGTGACAACTTTTCACATAGCTGACACATTCTTGCTCGATGTTTTGCCAATAATATTTGAGGCATAGTATTTTCTTGGCAAGAGCGAGTCCATTCATGTGTGAACCACACAAACTTGCGTGTACTTCTTCTACGACGCAAAACATGTTTTGGCCATCAAAAGATCGTCTCTATAACTTGTTAACTATCTAAGCATAGTTGGTGGAATACTGGCGCTGGGTCTTCTTTCCTTAGCTCGGAAGTGGGACGGATATTCTCTATACACAATATAGTTGTGAAGGATATCGAACCATGGTTTGGTGGGCACTTGAACGGAGGCTACCACTCCGACTTCGAAATCAGATTTTCGTTTCTGACGGATCTTTAGAGGTTTGACCTTAATTCCAACAGGAATTTGGGTCATAGCTGCTAGCGTGGCTAAAGCATCGGCAAAGCGATTTTGGCTTCTTGGGGGCGTGTACAAAAGACACATGATCGAACTTGTCGATAAAACATAGTAGGCAAGTGTGATAAGGTTTGAGATTTTCTCCTCCTACTTGCCATGTTCCGTTAACCTGGGATATAACCAGATTAGAGTCGCCGACTACGTCTCATTTAGTTGCTCTTTCGTATGCGATTTTGAGACCTGAAAGACATGTTTTGTACTCAGCCTCATTATTGGTTACGGAATACTCTAACTTAATAGAGATGGGATTGTAGGTTCCCTAGGGATCTATTAATAGAATTCTAATCCCATAGCCATGTTTGGAGGAGGCTCCATCAAATATTAACTTCCATGTGTCTGAAGAGATAGACATTATGGAGTCATCAGGAAAGTCGAGTACGAAAGAAGGCTCGACTATGATAGGTTGATCTGCTAGGAAGTCCGCAACAACGCTTACTTTAACAAATTTTTGGGCCGTGTACGTGATGTCATATTTGGATATCATCATCATCCATTTAGCGAATCTAGGCGACAGTAGTGTTCGCTGAAATAGATAATGGATTGGGTAAAGCCGGGACACCAGCTTGATGGGGTGGGCTTGCATATAATGTCTTAGTCTTTTGGTGACCCATGCGAGTGCCCAACACACTTTTTCGGGTGTTGAATAGTTCAATTCATACCCGGTCATTCTCTTGCTCAGGTAGTAGACAACAATCTAGAGTTTATTCTCGTTTTCTTGAGCCAACAGGCTACCCATAGTTGAATCTGTCACTATGAGATAGAGAATTAAAGGAATATCGGGCCTTGGAGGCATAATGACCGGTGGTGACTTTAGATAGTTCTTGATTTTGTCAAAAGCTTGTTGACAGGTTTCATCCCATTGGAATTTCTGATCCTTTTTCAGTAGCTTAAAAAGAGGATCACAAGTAAGAGTTAGTTTGCTGATGAAACGACTAATGAACTGGATTTTTCCAAGGAAGCCTTGGACTTCTCGCTCATTCTAAGGTGCAGGCATAGCCGTAATGGCCTCGATTTTGGAGGGATCGATTTTTATTCTGCGTTGGGTGATGAGAAATCCTAGCATCTTACTGGTGGTGACTCCGAAAACACATTTCTTCGGGTTCAACCGAAGCCGATACTTTCGAATCTTTTGCAAGAATATGTCTAAGTTGGGAATATGACCCTGTCGATCCTTAGACTTTACGATCATGTCGTCTATGTAGAATTCCATCTCTTTATGGATCATGTCGTGTAAGATCATCGTTACTGCTCGTTGATAGGTAGCTCCGACGTTTTTGAGACCGAAAGGCATGACCTTGAAACAGAACGTGCCTACCTCTATGATAAAGGTAGTCTTCTCTTTGTCTTCTTCCGCAATCAGGATTTGGATATATCCTAAGAATCCATCCATGAAAGACAAGAGCTGATTGCTAATAGTATGATCGACTAGAATGTCAATGTGGGGCAAATGAAAGTTATCATTAAGACTAGCTTTGTTCAGATCGCGATAGTCTACACACACGCGCATCCTTCCGTCCTTCTTCAAGACGGGAACCACATTGGCTATGCATGTGGGGTAGTACACAGTTTCGAGGAATTTTGCTTCCAACTGTTTCTAGACCTCTTCCTTAACTTTGGCAACAACCTCGGTTTTCAATCGTCTTAACCTTTGTTTAACGGGTTTCGCCTTTAGATAAAGAGGAATTTGATGTCGAACGATTACAGGATCCACTCCGAGCATATCCTTGTAAGACCAAGCGAACACGTCTTTGTTGGTCTTTAGTAATTCGATCATCTCATGATGCTCGTCATCACTCAGGCTTTGTCCAATCAACACAATTTGAGGATCGTCCTGAGTATTAAGGTTTACTTCGATTGTCGTTTCGGCTGCGAAAACGATCTCATCCTCGTGTTTTAAGAAGTTTTTCATTTCGAAATTAAATTCATACTTGAATGAAACATCATCATTATCTAACATATATTCGAAACTGTACTCTAGCGTTTTATTAGATCTTTATTACAAAAAGAAGATGACATCTCATCAGGATTGTCATTACAAACTTCTTTATTTATTACAACATCAGACACTATTTCACAGTCCAAAAGGGGTGTGATGTTTCTATCAACACTCAGGCTGATTACATGAGCTTTATCAACTGCCAGAAGGTTTGTGGAGTTTATCTTATAAGAGTTTTCATCAACAATCACGTCTTCGTCCGCTAGAGATAGATCTCTGACAAGCTTTTCCAGGGTTTCATGCCAACAAGCATTCCTTTTCTTAATCATATTAAGGGATTAATTAGGCTCGAAATAACAATCTAGAAAGATTTCGAAATCTGAAGAGCGAGTTTGTAAAACTCGGTTGAAGAAAGGTTTGGGGAAATCGAAACACAATGTAATTTCTCCTTCTCGCAAAAACTGTCCATTTAGGGTTGGAGGAATATGTATAATTTTTTTAGAGATTTTACCTTTCCTAGATTCCTCGCCCTCTGTCGGAGCATAACCAACACCGAAGTTGTCTGAGTTATAATAAGACCAGGGGAAAGAAGTCATGCCGGTAGGATTCGGCCCTAGACCCATTCCTGGGAAATATCCCATTTTCCGCATGAGACACATGGAGATTGCGCTATAAGGAGTGAAGTTAGGAGTGGAAAATGAGTCCTGACCTTGCCTAAATATAGGACAGATGTCGAATTCACTTAACTCAATCTCTGAGTTAGTGGAATGAGTTGAACCGATGATGGATGTGACGTATTTCTCACCTTCTATGGTGACGAGTTTTTCGTTATCCATGAAGTAAATTTTCTGATGTATGGTGGAGGCAAGAGCCTTAGCCTGATGCAACTAGGGTCGTCCAAGATCTGGTTGTACGATGGTCGCATGTTGATTACGCAGAATTCTACTTCAAAAGGTACATCAGCTACGTAGATTATTGTTAGGTAGCTACCCATAATCTCTCGACGAGAATTGTCAAAGCCACGAACGCACAGGTCTGAGGGGAGGACTTTATTAGTAGAAATGCCGAGTTCTTGGAGAGTCTTCTAGGGACATATGTTCAATGTTGAACCATTGTCGATCAGAGTCATAGGAATAACTTTATCAGCCATATTCACATAAATGTAAAGTGCCTTAACATGGGGTTCATCGGGAGCAGGTAGGTCTTTGTCCTCGAAACCTATCATGTTGATCTGAGGAGTTGATGAGATGATACCAACCAACTCTTCAGGAGTCGTTTTGGCTGGTATACTAACTTGGCTTAACTCATTCAGAACAACTTGCATGTGTTCGATAGAATACATCATGATTCCCTAGATAGAAATGTTGGCATTAGTCTTCTTGAGCTGAGCAAGAAGACTATCACCGGGGTTTAGAGCTCTGGGCTCGTTTTCCCTTCTTGTATCGTTAGATCGGCCAGGAAGATTAAGCGTAGGGGTTGTTTTCATGAAAAGGGGCTGGAAGTTGGTTCCGCTCCGGGTTGTTATGACTTCTCGTTGTACTATCTTGGGAGCGCTCGAATTGGGGTTGTCAATAATCCAAGAATTCCGAGGTATTTCCGGCGGAGGTGGAGATCCTCGATCCTCCTTTTTGGGCCATAGGTTGACCATATTAACCTCCAGAGGGTTAACAGGTTCGTTGGCAGAAATCAGGTTGACCTGATGATCGGGCAATAGATTACTAACGATTTCGGGTTTAGGAATGATTATCATATCAATCAGGTATTGACATTGATGTTTAAGGGCACTACAATTATCAGTATAGTGCCCCTTCATTTGATGATATGCGCACCATGCCCCTTTAAACTTGCCAAGGGACTCTACCCCTTCTCGAGGAACTAAGGGTTTGATGAGATTATGTTGCTGAAGGAGGGTAAAAGCTTGACTCAGGGTCATGCCTAGATCTTCAAAAGTTTTGGGAGGTCTTAGGACTCTCGGAATTTGCGGCTTAGGCGTCGTCGGGACATTTTTTGGCCAATACCGGTTTGCTTGGACCGAGCTTAGGAGGAGTAGGGGTTTGCCAGGCAGTTGTAACTTGGTGAACTTCAGTTTTGTCCTTCCTATGAGGTCGAGGAGAAGCAGCATAGGCCTTCACGGTTTTACCCTCTTTCCTTTCCTTATTAAAGGTTTCGTCGAGGTTACTGTCTATTTTAAGGAGCTTCTTCATGTTTTGGAAAGTAGTGACGACGAATCTAACAGAATATCGACCGTTAACATTATCCAGAATCATGTCGATTTGTCTTTGTTCGCTATGCAAGGAATGAATCTCTTCAGCAATCGCTTTCCACCGTTCGATAAAGACCGCGAATTTCTCTTTTTCGCCTTGCTTGACATTCTAGAGCTTCTTCTCTGGCCGTTCTAAGCTGAGATGCATGCTGAAATGTTCTATAAAGGCTGACGCGAGTTCGTCGATAGTCTAAAGATTAACTATCTTCTTTTGGTGATACCAACCAGGGCCGCACCATCTAAATATTGGGGAAATAGATGGAGGACTGTTGGTTCTCCCAGATATAAAGGTGTCATGGCCATGGTGTATATCTGGAAGAAAGAAGCAGGTTCAGTCTTGCCTACATACTTTGATAGAGAAGGTAGCTTTATCCCAAAAGAGATCATTGCTCGTTCGGTAGTTTTATGGTGTTTTTCCAATCATGGTGTTCATCCAAACTGCCTTTGGTCAATTGATTGAGCTGCTCTTGGAACTTGGCATGGTTAGAATTAATTGAGCCATTTGGATCTCGTATTCCATGGGAGGGCTGGTCGAAGGGTTTGCCTCTTCTTGAGCGTTGGGGTTGTCAGCAACTTCTAGCTGAGTCCTTGCTGACCTGTTATCATCTTCAAGAGGCTCTTCATAGAGAGAGGCTTCTTCCACGCGACGATTCTAAGGATTGATCCTGATCGGAGTGGCAATAGGTGTAGCCATTCGCGGCTGTCGTGACGAGGATGGCTACTCCAGGACCGGGATGGCCGACTTAGTCATTAAGCTCGTTAAAATCGCTAACTGTTCAGTGACTTGCTGAAGAGTAGCTTTCATCTCACCAAACTCAGTTGGGGATACGGTGTCCTTAATGCTCTTTCGAGTTCCTTCGGCCATGACTTGGCGCACAAAACGTCAAATTCTTGGATCTCTTTTTCGTGGGGTCGTACTTATACGAAAGTGACCGGCGCACCGTTAAGAAGATAGAGATAGATGAAGTTTGCAGATGTAGTACAATACAAATGCAAAATGCGAGACATGAATTCAGGAAAGCAATGATCTCATTCATGATCAAATAGACAAACATAGAGCTGTATATAAACATACTCACAACGTTTGTTACAGAGAGACTCTCTTATTTATATTTTACAAAAGAGTCTAAATGGGAAAAAGTCCCAGATGAAAGCGAAAACTTCTTAAGTCCAGACATAGTCTGGTTCGATATGAGCATTCTCCTCTACATTAGCTTGGTGAGCTCTCTCATACTAGTTGGTGATAAGATCCTGGTATTTCCTTCGTCTTGTCATCACATTGAGTTGGAAGGCATCGTGCCACTAACAGAGGTTCTCTACATGGAGTCTTCCGGTTATAGGTCTATTTATTGCAACAACAGGTTCGACATGGCTGTAGCCAAACTGTTTGAATAGTTCATGGGTATATTAGTAGGTGATCCATTCTAAACCCAGGAGTAGGATAAGCGCTTTGTCGTTCATCATGAAGGTCATCTTTTTGATGGGGTACTAGGGAAGGATGTTCCAGTATCGGGATTTCATGGAGAACTTCCCTCATCCTTTGATATTGAACAAAGGGGGATAAAGTGCTTTCAAATAGGACTGGCGGTAGACGATTGAGCTTGTCAAGCAGCCAGATGTATAAGATCAAGGGAGAGCCCCTCTTACTCATGGCGGAGAGATCGATATGAGATATTCAGACCCATGAGTGTTTCTACCAGTATTATGCTAGAAGGATCTTTGTTGCCTTTTCGCAACTGATGTGCCACCTCGATGATCCTTGAAGAAGGATTGTCGTTCGCTGGCTTAATGAAGTGGTGAGCAAGTAGGGTAGACATCGTGATTATGGATGATCCTTCTTTTATCGGGACTTCTCTGTCCTTGATCTCTAGTTCGGCCCACGCCGGAATGTTGATGCTCATGCTGAAGATGATGGCATCAGAGATTTCTTCAGAGTAGTGGTAATCCTTTTGTAGAAGTCTTTCTGATAGACATCGAGTCTAGGAATGGTTTACATATATAACATTCTTGTTATCTATCATGAGAATAGCCCGAAATTCTTTTACGGTGGGGCACATGATCATGCTACCGAGGATGTAGGCTCTTTGATCAGGATTCCACCTTTGTTGCATTTCCATAATGAAGTATGGATTGACTTCGTATTTCAGAAACTTCAGGATGGAGTTGAGACTGTCAAAGTACCGCCAATTTTCACAAAAGTACTTCGCCTAAGGGAGCAATTCGACATCCGTCAACATAGACATCGTGGATGACTGTGACGGTAGGAGAGAGAAGGTATTGCAAAGGTAACAACAAAAGCAAATGCGTATGTAAATAACATGACTTATAGATAAACATCCCGTAAAGTTTTATACATATTTGCTTCCAAAAGAAAGAACTTCCGATGTTATATTTCAAAATTTCGGAGTTCTTTAGGGTTTGTCTAGTATACTATACTAGGCTTCTAAGTTTTTGACTTCCTTGTACAAAAAGGATGAAACTTAGGGCTCCTCTTTAGGGGGAGCGAGTTCGACTACAACAAGTGAAGGTAATAGAGACTTCACTTTCTTCTTCTGCTTGTTGGAGGTGGAATTCGTCCATGATCTGGTCGATGTAGTCCTTGCGATTCTTAGGGATTCCCATCTTGATGCAATCATTCCAGAGATCCATATAGTAGGAAAAGTCATTGTGTTGGATTGACCTATCTATGGCTACCACACAGACATGGTAAGGGGGCATACAGTCGCGCCCGAACTGTTTAAACAGTTCACTAGTGTAGTATGCAGTAATCCACTCGAGTCCCATAAGTATGATGACGGGTTGATCGCTCATCAGATGGACCATCTTCTTGATTTATTTACTCCTGTATGTAGACGACATGTTAATCGCAGCCAAGAAGATGTCGGAGATTCAAAAGCTGAAAGACCTTCTTAGTTCTGAGTTTGATATGAAATATCTAGGTGGAGCACGAAAAATTCTAGGCATGGAAATAGTAAGAGATCGAGTTCAAAAGAAGCTATTTCTTTCACAGAAGAGTTATATTTTGAAAATGTTGTCTCGTTTTGGGATGAGTACAGCAAAGGCTCTCAATACTCCTGCAGCTGTTACTGATCATTTGTCTGCATTCGCACCCCAGTCTGAAGCTGAGAAGTTATACATGTCTAATGTACCGTATGCTAGTGCGGTGGATAGTTTAATGTATGTCATGGTATGCACTAGACCTGATATTACGTATTTAGTTAGTGTTGTTAGCAGGTTTATGTCTCGACCTGGTAAGGAACACTGGCAAGCGGTAAAGAGAATATTTCGCTATCTGAGAGGCACATCCGATGTTGGTCTCATTTATGGGAGTAATAACTAGTGTCTCGTAACTGGTTATTCTGACTCAGATTATGCTGCAGATATCGATGGTAGAAGATCAATGACTGGTTATGTTTACACCCTTGATGACTCTGTGGTTAGTTGGAAGGCAACATTACAGTCGACGGTGACGTTGTCCACTACCGAGGCTGAGTATATGGCGCTAACTGAAGCAGCCAAGGAAGGTATATGGTTGAAAAGATTAATCAGTGACCTTGGTATCCATCATGATCAGGCAATTGTTTTTTGTGATAGTTTAAGTGTTATTTGTTTGGCCAAAGATCAAGTGCATCATGATAGAACCAAACATATTGATGTTCGTTATCATTTTCTTCGTACTGAGAAGAGAATCAAAGTGAAGAAGATCAGCACACATCATAATCCTGCTGACATTTTCACGAAGCCGGTTCCACTTAACAAATTCACCCATTGTTTGGACCTGCTAAATGTTGACAGTTGGAAGTAGTTTGATCAGGCTCTTCTTGTTGGGTGATACTAAGGCAAGGTGGAGATTTGTAACGATCTTCCTTTAGTATAGGAATTAATATCACATTTAATTCTACAGTTATGGAAAATTAAGTTAGTATTTACGTTTCTTGTTTTCAGCATTTTTATAGGCGTAGTTTATTTATTTTGCTGTAATCTGTTTTATCTTTATCTTTTGACAATTAGAAATCTCTCTTCATCTGTTTATTTTCACACTTCATTATTCATCATTTTTTTGCATTCCGCACAACAATTATATTGTAGATATATGTTACATATACAATTTTTAGACAATTCCAAACTTAACAACAACTTTTGAGGCTATATATGAACATGGAGATATTTTCAAGTCGGTTAAAAGTAGAATAAACAAAATAACCAAATAGTAGGCCAAGAAATTAGATATGGGTTTGTACAAAAACATCAAATATAATAGAAATATAATGGTTCAAGGCAAACTACTATGATTGGATTATTACTTTTCCTTGAATAAGACGGTTCAATAAAAAGAACATAGGGTAAAGAAGATAAATGGGAGAAAGCTCAGATGGGTAAGATCGTAGAAAAGTAAGCGAGCGAAGATAAATGAAGGTGGCATTCTGGATTGGGAGAAAAATGAAAAAGGGGAAATTTAAAACACAATAAGGCTTTGCAGATTGAACGAGACGACTACAAAAGATCAAACACACATATGTAACTTTACCATGAACAGATTAAAAGAAAAGGGAAAGAAAAATACAAACTAGAGAATTGGATGATTCTGCATAAAGAGACCTGTAATTTCAAGATGAGGAGAGGATTCAAGATTTCATAAATAATAGTGGAATAAAATTACGTATCAGAAAGTTACCTAAATATAAAAGTAACATAGACACCGTTCGTTGTCTGGATTCCATCGGACTATTTTATTATGGCGACCGATCGGAGTCAGAGCAACAATAGTCTTCTTTACGGAAGAGAAATCAGGCAAAATAAAACAAAAATGATATTAGAAATCAAGAACTCAACTTCATATAACAAATTAACCCAATTCGGAAATCAGAATCAAATAAATTGATAAGAAAAATCTTCTAATCAACAACGAAAAACAATAATAAAGAAAATCGATAATATTCAAAAAAAAAAAGAATTAAATCATATCTGATCAAGACGAAGATCGCTGACTCCGATCACTCAGCTCTCTCAAACCCTCCCCCCTCAACTTCATTCTCCTCTTCAAAACAATAACATAATAACGGTATAATCATATATTTATATGAAGGAGTACTGGGTCTTGGGCCCAAAGCTTTTGGGCGATAAACGGAGGAGTGCTGGGTCTTGGGCCCAAAGCTTTGGGGCATTATTTTTTTTTATATTTATTTATATATAATATATAATGACAATAAAAATATTAATAAATAAAATTAATATTGTTAATTATATAAATAAAAAATATAATGTTTCTTATGCATATTTTAATATTGAGATAAAATTAAAAATAATACATATAATTTTTTTATAATCACATTAAATAATATATTTTAATATAAAAATATAATACTATTATTTTGTTTTAGAGAAAATTTATTACTATTATATTATAATTAAAACTAATATTAATACCTCAATCTTAGTTTTTCTTATATTCTATTTAATGAAAGTATAAAACATTATTATTTTTCGCATCACATTTTATATATATATATATATATATATTCATCTTTTCTGATGGTTGTGACCAATAAAACCATCGAATCAAGGCTCAAAACTCCTTTTTTTTCTTTCTTTTTTTTTCATGGTTTTCTACTAAATAAATTCTTGTTATTTGATTATGGTAATTAATGTATTGGGCCAATTTGATTTGAAATTACTTGTACAAAATAAGAGTTAGTTAAATCATATATTATTTGTTTATTTACATTTATTTCATTTTTTATTTTTGTGAATTAAATATATTTTGAAATGAATATTGGTGTTATTTAGGTGATACATAAATAAATTTACAAATAATACAAAAAATATATTTTTTATATAAATATTTTTATTAGTTGTTGAATAACTTTTTTAATAGATAATTATATATATATATATTCTTAACTTAAACAAACATATATTAAAAAAAGGAATTCATTAGAGTATTAGAAAATTATGTATCAGCGAGTTCGATTCTATCTGAAAGCGTTTTGTATTATAGCGGGGGTCATGGTGGTGCATGTCATGCTAGTTCTCCTTAATTAAAAAAAAACTATTGTGGTTGATATCGTGGCTTGTGATTAGGGATGAACATATATTGGGTTGATCCAACCCAAAATATTAATTTGGGTAAGTTAATTTAGATTAGATTGAGTATGGGTTGAGTTTAATTTGGGTTGGATTAGGGTTATTGTTTATGAAAATTAACAGAATTTACCATATTTACTACTTTGTTTAGTATAAATGATTTAAATATTATTTAAATAATCCATATTAATCTCACTTTTATTTCTTCAACTAATTTAGTAATTAAAATATCAAAATAATTTCAAAAAAATTAAAAATATGTTAAACTGATAAAAAAACGTATAATAATGTCAAAGACATATTAGACAGAATAAAAAACAAATTAAATGAACTTAAAATGTTAAATTTGTCACAAGTGTGTTAAACGGACCAAAATGTGTTAAACGTGAAAAAAATGTGTTAAACGAGTCAAAATGTGTTAATGTGTTAAAGGTGTCAAAAACGTATTAAATATGCCAAAAATATGTTAAACATGCCAAAAATATATTAAACTTGTCAAATATATATTAAACGTGCCAAAACATGTTAAACGTGCCTAAAACATGTTAAACATGTAAAAACGTGTTAAATATGTCAAGAAACATGTTAAACGTACAAAAAACGTGTTAAACATGTCAAAAACTGTATTCACGCTCGTAACATTTTTCTTAATTGACGTAATGTCCTCCGTTATAGCAACAAAAGAAAAGAAAAAAGAAAATTGTCATTCACATAAAAGAATCCATGCATGTCTTTGTTAGACATGTACACATATAACCCTTTTCCTCTCAACTGATCGAAATTGGAAGTTTATATCTCATCCTTGGAATTCGTTTTGTCCTTCTTCCCATCTCGGTAGAGTGTGTTTATAAATTAATAATTAAATTTAAGTTTTATTTCAAAATTTAAAATTATTTATAAAAATTAATATTTAAAAAATTAATAATATTCTTAATATAAGAAATATATAAATAAAAACTAAACAAAGTTGAATACAAAATATATTTTAGTCAATCTAATGTAAATTTAAATTTAAGAAAAAATAAGTTTAATACAAATTTAAATTATATTAAATTAAATATAAAAATGTAATTTTTATAAGTTTAATAAAAATTTAAATTTAATGAAAATATGCCAAATATAAAAGTTTGTTTATGAATTAATTATAAATGTAAGTTTAATTTAAAATTTAAAATTATTTATAATATTTAAAAAAAAGTATATAATATTCTTAATATAAAAAATATATAAGTATAATACTAAATTTAATGTAGAATATATATTTTTAATAAATTTAATATTAATAAAAATAAATTTAATGCAAAATTTAAATAATATTATATTAAATAAAAAATACAATTTATTAAGTTTAATGTAAATTTAAATTTAATGAAACTATGTTTAATACAAAAATATAAAAAATGTTTATGAATTTATAATAAATATAAGTTTGAGAAAAAATTAAAAATTAATTATAAACATTATAAAACTATTTAAAAATAAAATAATATTATTAATGAAAAATATGTTTTAAAATGTTTAATGCAAATTTAAATTAAATAGAAATAACTTGAATAAAAAATTAAAATTTTATAATATTAAATAGAAATTATTTTTATTTTTTTTATAAGTTTAATGCAAATTTAAATTTAAAAAAAAATATTTTTATGAATGAAGAATAAATATAAGTTTAATTAAAAAATTTAAAATTATTTATAAATATTATACTCTCAATATTTAAAAATAAATAATAATTTTAATAAAATAATATATAAATAAAAATCTACCTAAAATATAATATAAATATGTTTTTAATAAACTTAATCTAAATTTAAATTGATTGAAAATAAGAGTAATATAAAATTTAAATTATTTTATATTATATTATATTAAATAGAAAAAGAAATGTAATTTTAATAAGTTTATTTAAAATACTATTTAATGCAAAATATAAAATTATTTTTATGAATTAAGGATAAATATAAATTTTAAAAAATAAATAAATTATAATATATTAAATAGAAAAAGTTTATTTTTCATAAATATAATGCAAATCAAATTTAATAAAAATATATTTAATATAAAGAAAAATAATTTGTTTATGAATTAATTATAAATATAAGTAATGATAGAGGCGTTCAGATCTGTACTCGTCTATGTTTCATTTGCTGAAACACCTTTAAAAACAAATAAATTATATATTATAAATAAATAAAAATATAAATAAAAATGTAGATTTTATTGTTGTTTTTGAAGGGTAGTTCAGCAAATTAAACATGAATGATCTGTTATAGCAGATCTGATCTGACCCACCATGAGAAAGAGGTAAAAATTTTGTAACTAATGGGAAACAAATGATGTGGTAATTAACGTGTGTTTGTAAGTGAGCAAATTATATTTTTTTGCTATTTAATTTCAAATTATACATTTTAATAATTTATTTTAAAAAATATTTAATAATTTCTCTCTATAATTTTTTTATTGTAAAATTATTATAATATTTAAAATTGGATCATTTTAAAGATAAATTATTCCATTTAAAATTAGAAATTAATAAATAGAACTTAAATTACTAATATTCAATATAGATAAAAAAAAAAATTCATAGTAAGTTATAATATGTGCTAGTTGAATTAAAGTTTTAATAAATTTTATAAAAAAATAAAATGAGAAAAAAGAAGAAACCGTTAAAGAAAAATAAGATAAATATTATTTAAAAATTAACAATTTAATAATATATATATATATATATAATTTAATATATATATATATATATTTATTTTTTATTAATTTGATTTATTCATATTAAATAATTTTTATATTTGACTTTTATTCTCTCTTATATTATCTATATTTATTTATTTATTAATTATTACTTTTAAAAAATAATAATTAAATTTAAATTTTATAAAAATATAAAAATGTGTTTATGAGTTAATGATAAAATATAAAATTATTTTTTAAATTTAATTAAAATAAGTTTAATGAAAATTATAAATATAAATAATATTAGATTAATAAAAAAAGAATTAATAAGTTTAATATAAATTTAAATTTTTAAAAAAAATATTGTTAATACAAAATACAAAAGGGTATTTATGAATTAATGATAAACTATAAGTTTAATTAACAATTTAAAATTATTTATAAAAATTATAAGAATATTTAGAAAAATAAATAATATTCTAAGTATAAGAAATATAAAAGTAAAAAATTAAGTAAATTGAAAGAAAAAAATATTTTTAATAAGTTTAATGTAAAATTATATTTAATGAAAATAAGTTGAATGAAAATTTAAATTGTATTTAATAAAATACAAATATAATAAATGTAAACTAAATTTAAATTATATAAAAATATTTTAAATATAAAAGTATATTTATGAATTAAGGATGAAATATAAGTTAAACTCAGTATTTAAAATAGTTTATAATTATTATAAAAGTGTATTTATGAATTAATAATAAAATATAAGTTTAAATCAAAATTTAAAATTATTTATAAATATTATAAGAATATTTATATAACAAATAATATTCTTACTATAATAAATATATAAGTAAAAGTTAAATAAAATTTAATGTAAAATTTATTTTTAATAAGTTTAATACAAAATAAAAATTAATAAAAATAAGTTTAATACAAAATTTAAATTAAATTTAATTAAATAGAAAAAATGAAATTTTAATAAATTTAATACAAATTTAAATTTTATAAAAATATTATTAATGAAAAATATAAAAGTGTGTTTATAAACTCATAATAATGGAATATAAGTTTAATTAAAAATTATTTATAACATTATAAGAATATTTAAAAAATAATTAATATTGTAATTATAAGAAATATATAGTTAAAAACTAAATAAAATTTGATACAAATATGTTTTTAATAAATTTAATATAAATTTTAATTTAATAAAAATATATACGAATTAATGATAAATATAAGTTTAATTTAAAACAAACAATTATATTAATTAAAAGACTAATAAAATTTAATTCAAAATTTGTAAAAGACTAATATTTTTAAAAACAAATAATATTTTTAATATGAGAAAATATAAGTAAAAAGTAAATAAAATGTAATTCAAAATTTGTTTTCAAAATAAATTTAATACAAATTTAAATTTAATAGAAAAAGGTTTAATGTAAAATTTATAATTAAATTATATTTAATTTATTAGAAAAAAGTATAATTTTAATAATTTTAATAAAAAATATGAAAGTGTGTATAAATTAATAATAAATTTAAATTTAATTTAAACGTTAAAATTATTTATAAACATTATAAATATATTTAAAATATAAATATTATTCTTAATATAAAAAATGTATAAACAGATAAACACAATTTTAATAAGTGTAACGTAAATTTAAATTTTATAAAAATTAATGTTAATGTAAAATATAAAAATATACTTATAAATTAAGAAATAAAATAAGTTTTATTCTAAATTTAAAATTATTTATAAAAATTATAAGAATTTAAAAAAATAAACAATATTCTTTAATATAAGAAATATACAAGTAGGAAATTAAATAAAATTTTATAAATTTGCAACTTAAACTAAAATTATATTTTATTATTGAAAAATTATATTTATATAAAAATAAATAAAATTAAAGTTAATTTTTTATTTAAATTTTTTATATTTAATAATTTAAATTTGCTTAAAGATAAAAAATATAAAATAAGTTCTTAATAAGTTAAATAAAAATTTAAAAATAATAAAAATGAATTTAAATTATATTTTATTAAATATAAAAATCAATTTTAATAAGTTTAATGTAAATTTAAATTTAATAAAAATACGATATAATGCAAAATATAAATTTATATTTATGAATAAAGTATTAATATAAGTTTAATTCAAAATTTAAAATTATTTATAAATATTATAAGAATATTTAAAAAATAAATAATATTTTTAATATAAAAATATAAAAATAAAATACTAAATTATATTTTATGTATTTATATAAAAAAAAATAATAATTATTATGTTAAAAATAATAAAGTAATAGTTTTGATTTAAATTTTATGTATTTAAAATTTAATTTATACTCTCGATTAAATATAAAAAAAAAATACAAAATAAAATTTTAATAAGTTCAATACATATTCTAATCATTTATACTCTCGGTTATATATTTATTTATTTTGAAACTAAATATAAATTATTTAAATTAAAATTCTGGATTCCAATAATATTCTTCATATGAATTTAAGTAAGGTGAATTTTTTTATTTGAAACTCATAAAAGCTAATAAGATTATAATATTATATTATAATATTATAATATTATAATATGAAGGTATCGTATCTAGTGTTATTCATACAAACTATTTATAATAAATACATTGAGAAAATAAATAAAATTAATATATTCATGTATTTTATTATATATATATATATTATTTTTCGTTTACATTTAATTTTTATTTTATAAATATAATTTTTGTTAGTATTATTTAATTTATCAAGAAATAACTTTTTTTTATAAAAATATGATAATTTAGTTCTTATTAAATAAATGAGTAAGTTTATTGATTTCTTATTTGTTTTATCAAATAAGAATAGCAGAATTTTTTTAGCTCTTAAAGCAAAAAAAATATAAGAAGTAAAAAAAAAGAAAGCCAAAAGAAGCACGCCAGAGAGAAGGGTATGAGAGGATACCGCATCATCGATTCTCACACCCTTATATAGGTAGTTAAATGTTTCTTCATGTCTTGCAATAATAAAGACTAATACATATAAATTAAGATTTTTAGAGAATTCAAGATTTCGTAAAATGATAATGAAATAAAATTAATAGAAAGAAAGAAGGAGGAAAGAATTAGTATTATACATAATTATAAAATTAACAAACACCGATATGGTTCCACACCATTGCATGGCTTCCAATATTGGAATTTGGCCATTAATCGGGAGTCGGGATAACAATTGTCTTTACCAAACATAAATCAATAAAAATAAATCAGAAACTAAATTAAAAAAATAAAGAATCAATAACTTAATTTTGCATTATATAACAAATTAAGAAAACATAAATACTCATTTAAAAAACAAAATTGAAAAAAGAAAAAGAAAAACTTTTAATCTAATCGAAAATGAACCAAGAAACAATAATCAAGAAATCGGAAAAATTCAAACGGTAAAGAAAGAGTTAAATTAGATCTGATCTGGAATTTTTACTTGATAAAGACGACGATTGCCGACGCCTATTCCTATCAACTTGGATCTCTTGCTCTCCCAAACCCCTAAAACTCAAAAAGATCTAATATATTTATACAAAATCTCTCGGTTTTCAAAATCCAAAAAAGTCTAATATTATATTTATATGGAGATCTTTTGGGCTAGGCTTAATTTTTATTTATTTATTTATACAACATACAAAATAAAACAAATACATATATGTTATTTATAATGACATTATAAATGATATTTAAATTAATATTTTTAATATATCAATCAAACATATAATATTTTTTATGCAAATTTAAATGTTGATATAAAATTAAAAATAGTACATATGAAAATTTTATAATCACATTAACCCGATCACCACAATATTCACGACTAATCTTTGAAACAAATCAAAAGATAATTACCCCTGTCCTCAAGAATATGAGAATAAATAATTATTAAAGGATGTTCTAATTAGAAATGAAATAATGCACCTTTAATAAACACAAAAGGTATGATTTCCAAAATTTGAAAAGGGAAGACATAATTAATTATAACATATTATAATCAAAATTAGGACAAACGTCTAACATGAATCATTATCACAACAACCCTCAAGGAATTTCCTTGTTAATTTTCACAACATTAATTCCATTTGGAACATGGTTCTAAATTCTTAGTAAATGACTTAAACTACAGACAAATGTGTTATTGAACATGCATTCTATCATTATGTTTAAAAAAAATAACTGCATATAAATAAATATAAATAATTGGCATATTTATAACTCTCATTTGATTCACCTTCATGATCTATGAGATTGATCATATATAACCTACCATACATAAATGTATCCACAGTTGTATAATCATAAGAAAGCAAAATCAATGATGGAAAAAAATGAACTAAATAAATACATCAAGTTACAACCATTCAATAGATTTGTGAAAATAAAAAATCATGTTAATGCAATAATAGAGAGATTCCACTAGATATTTTTCTCCGTTTATCACATTTAGATTTTTGTGTGCTTTTAAGACAGGTTCCAAAAGTATGATAAAATAAAAATTATTGGAACCTTGTAAATATGTAGAGAGCAGCACAAAAGATTAAATGCAATTTCAGTAAATTACTTTACCCGCTCAAATTAGAAGCCAACCATTAACACAATGTTGCCTCTCAAAAGACAAAACCCAAGAATTTGGATATAAATAAATGACTTCTAAAAACTTTATTGACAAAATTATAGACAGAAAGATGAGATTAGACTTGGGTAGTAAATAGAAGATGACGACCAAACATCGATCCAGACCAGACATTCTGGTGATCATTAGTGACTGTGTAGAAGTTATCAATAAGAGTAACGGTCGATTAGTTCATAAATAAAAAACAATCAAATAATCAATCAATCAATCATTTATACTTATCAATTCGCTCCAATACATTCTCTCTAATATTATCACAACTAGAATCTCTCAAAATTTGAAGAACTCTGCAAACAAACTAAAAACAATTACATTTTTTCTTTGTTCAAAATTTTACTAAAAATTTTAGACAACAAACCTTAAATTGATCTTCTTTAGTAGTTCGTAACCGATCATTACAGGCAACACACCTAACTGAATTATCGTTTATGGAATCTTTTACATTGTTTCACCCAGTACGTGCATTCTTAGATCTCAACTGGTATTTTCATACAAAAATTCTTCCTACCTCCACCTTAATATGTTCATGGAGATTTTCCAAAAGACTAATAGGGTAATTAGAATTTTCTCATTCCCTTGTGTACTTCTTTCCCAAGGGGAAGGGATATTCAATGATTTTTCTTAAATTTTAAATTTTATTATTATTATTATATATATTTATAAGATAAATTGTTGAAAATATTTAAACTTAATAAATATATATTTAAATAATAATTATTCATTTCATCATATTTTTTTATATTAAATATTATTTTTATAAAATTGTAATATTTAAATTTAATATATATAATATGTGTTTTTAAATTAAAAAAAATAATTAAAGAAAATATATAATTTATTTATATATATATATAATTAAAAAAAATAAATAAATTATTAAGTGAGAAAAGAAAAGTGAATAAATAAAATAATTTTATTTACAGAGAAAAACAAAAGTTTAGTTTATGAAATTTAAAATTTTATTATTATTATTATTATTATTATTATTATTATATATCATAATTGTTTTTTTTTTTATATTATAAAATATATATAAAAAATTATTAATTAATGATAAATATAAGTTTAATTAAAAATTTTAAATTATTTACAAACATTATAAGAATATTAAAAAACTAAGTTTAATCAAAATTTTAAATTTGAAGAAATTTAAATTTGAAGAAATTTAAATTTGAAGAAAATAAGATTATTACAAAATTTAAATTATAATATATTAAATAAAAAACATAAAATTTAATAAGATTAAAGGAAATTAAAATTTAATTAAATACATTTAATGCAAAAAACAATAAAAGTTTGTTTATGATTAATGAAAATTTTAATTTTAATTCCATTAAAATTATTTATAAACATTATAAGAATATTTAAAAAATAAAATAATATTTTTAATATAAGAAATATTTAAGTAAAAATTTAAATACAATTTAATGCAAAATTTATGTTTTTAATAAGTTTAATGAAAATGTTAAATATAAATTATATTGGAATAAATAGAAAAACAAATATAATTTTAATAAGTGTAATGTAAATTTATATTTTAAAATAATTAAAATTTAAAATTGTGTTTAAAATTAATAATAAAATATGAGTTTAATTAAAAAAATTTAAAATTGTATATAAACATTATAAAGAATATTTAAAAAATAATTAATATTCTTACTATAATAAATATATATATATATATAATATTAAATAAATTTAATACAAAATATGTTTTTCATATTTTTAATATAAATTTAATGAAATATTTTTACTTTTATTGCAAATGGTGAATTAATAATAAATATAAATTAATTCAAACTTTAAAATTATTTAAAAACATAATAAGAATATTTGAAAAATAAATAGTATTTTTAATACAAGAAAAATATAAGTAAAAATATAAATAAAATATTATAAAAAATAATTTTTAATAAGTTTAATCCAATTTTAAATTTAATGAAAATAAGATTAATGCAAAATGTAAATTTAAATCATAATAAATTAAATAGAAAAAATAAAAATTTAGTAAGTTTAATGTAAATTGAAATTTAATTAAATATAAAAATGTGTTTATAAATTAATAATAAATATAAGTTTAATTTAATGCAAAATTAATTAAATATTTAAATAGAATTTAATGCAAAATATGTTTTAAATAAGTTTAATATAAAATTTAAATATAAATTATATTAAATTATATAGAAAAATGCAATTTATAAAAAGTTCTTTATGAATTATATAATTAAAATTTTAAAATTATTTATAAATATTTTAAACATTAATTAATATTCTAAATATAAGAAATATATAAGTAAAAAACAAAATAAAATTTAATAAAAATTTTATTTTTAATAAGTTTAATACAAATTTAAAGTGTGTTTATAATTAATAATAAATATGAAAAAAATAATATAAGAATATATAAAAGTAAAAAAAAATGAATAAAATTGAATACAAAATATGTTTTTAATAAATGATTTTTTTTTTAAATAATTAATATTGTTATGATAAGAAATATATATATATATATATATATATATATATATATATATATATATATATATATATATATATAAGATAAGATATATATATATGTAAAATTTGGATAAATTTAAGTTTAATTCAAAAATTGTAATTATTTATAAATATTTTAAAGAATATTTAAAAAATATTATTCTTAATATAAAAAATTAAATAATATTTAATGAAAATTTTGTATTTAATAAATTAATAAAAATTTAAATTGAATGAAAATAAGTTTAATGTAATATTAAATTTAAATTATATTTTATTAAATGAAAAAATAGAATTAATAAGTTTAATGTAAAAATATAAATTTAATTGAAAATTGAAAATTATTTATAAACATTATAAAGAATATTTTAAAAAACAAATGAATTTAACGCAAAATAAGTTTAATTCAAAATTTAAATTTAAATTTTATAAAAATAATATTAATGAAAAATAAAAAAGTTTTTTTATAAATGAATGACGAAATATAATTTAATTTAAAATTTAATTTTTATAAATATAATAAAATTATTTTTAAAATATATAATATTTTTAATATAAAAAATATAATTTTTTTTATAAATTTATAATTTAAACTAAAATTATATTTTGTCATAAAGAAATCATATATATATATAAATTATTACATTAAAATTAAAGTAATAATTTTGATTTTAATTTTATGTATTTAAAATTTTAATTAATTTTGATTAAATAAAAAAAATGTAAACTATGTTTTTAATAAGTTTAAATGCAAATTCAAAATTAATGAAAATAAATTTAATGCTTAATATAAATTTAAATTTGATTAGATTAAATATGAAAATTTTATTTTTATAAGTTTATTGAAAATTAAAATTTAATAAAAATATGATTTAATCTAAAAAATATAATAGTATGTTTATGAATTAAAAATAAACATAAGTTTAATTTATAATTTAAAATAATTTATAAACATTATATATATTTTAAAATAAATAAATTAAAAAATATTAAAGTAAAGAACTAAATAATATTTTATGTATTTAAATTAATATTTTATTATTGAGAAATCATATTTATAATAAAAATAATAATTATTACTATATTAAAAATATTTAAAAAACCAAATAATAATATTGATTTAAACTTTATGTATTTAATAATTAATATTTAAATTATATTTGATTAAATAAAGAGAAAAGTAAAATAAGGTTTATTATTTTAATGAAATTAAAAGGTTAAACTAAAACTAAAGAATGTATATATATGTTTTTATTACCAAATTAAACACGAATTATTTAATTTTGAATTCTTATAAATCTAACTATCTATTTTATATAATAAAATAAAAAATTATATTATGATTCTAAAAACAAACCTACCTAAACTGATAATTTTAATTTTAATTTAAATATTTAAAGAGAATTAAAGAGGAAGGACCTACGCAATTAAAATAGATTTATAGTGTTAAAAAATAATTATTTATAATTAACACATAAAAAAATAAATATATTTTATTTTATTATTAACATTTATGTACACATATTATCATTTATATATATATATATATATATTATTTTACATTTAATTTATATTTTGTAAATATAATTTTTTTAAATATTATTTGATTTACCAAAAATATTATTTTTTAAAATAAAATTATGATAATTTTTTTTATTATTAAATAAATGGGTAAAGATAAATCCATGAACAAGACGTATCTAAGGAATAATTATTTATGTGAAGAGTTGGATATAAATGTCATGTATTTTATTTTATTATTGAAGTTTATATATATATATATATATATATATATATATATATATATATATATATATATATATATATATATTGTTTTACATTTAACTTTTGTTATATTATTTGATTTACTAAGAATTTTTTTAAAAAAAAAATATGATAAGTAATTAAAAGCAAGTAAAAAAAGAAAGAAAACAAGAAGCAAATCAGAGGGAAGGGATTGAGAGGATACCGCAATGTTGTTCGATAAATGACTTATCGACCTATAAATTCAAGATTAGGAGAGAATTCAAGATTTATGTAAATGATAATGAAATAAAATTATTGGAAAGTAAAAAGGAAACAATTAGTATTATATCCAGGGACATTTCTGGAGTTTGTATTAGAGTGAGCTTAAATTTTGTGTAATAAATTATATATCAAAAGAATACGTTATATTATAATATTTAAAAAAGTTAAACCTTACCCGAATTCTAAAACATAAATTAATTAATAATAAAATATATATTAACATCCTTGCCTAAATCTTATTCAGTATAAAGTGTCAAAATAGTCGACAAAAAGATTATCCTCTATTTTATTGCGAAGTTCTATTCGTTTTTAATTGTCGAAAAATGTTTGCACCATAGTTGTAATGATTGTAATGTTAAAACTAAGTAAATATTTTATTAAATAGATAGAGTGAAATTTAAAAATATATAATTTTAAACAAATTATTATTGCATACAAATATTTGAATATTGAATATTATATATATATATATATATATATATATATATATATATATATATATATATATATATAAATAAATGGAAAGGAATGAGACACATTTGAAATGAGAAACAGGGATCTCAGATTTCTTATTTAATTCTATATATATTAAAAAAGAATTAAGGGGTGGGCTTAAGCCCACCTCAGCCTATATGTACATAAGTCCCTAATTATATCTAAATATAAAATGAACACACTCGATGCATGACTTTCAATATTAGAATCGAATTATATCACTCTGGCCACCGATCGGAGTTGGAGAAATGATCATCTTTAATAAATAAAAATCATGAAAAACTAGATAGAAATAAATTATAAAAAATAAATAATGAATCAAAAACTTAATCTCGTATTATTAACAAATTAACAAACATAATTACCCAATTCAGAAATCAGAATAAAAAAAAAAAATTAAGGTCTCTTTGGCTGCACTTATAATTTCGTATTTATTTATATAACATACATAAAAAACAAATATATTATTAATTAATATTTTTAATTTATAAATTAAACATACAATGTTTTTTATATAAATTTAAATGTTGATATAAAACTAAACAAATACACCAAATTACAACCATTCAATTAATAGATTTGTGTTAAGAAAAAAAATTATATCAATGCAATAAGAGAGATTATTTAAGTTCATCCGATCATTTGTTTTTCTACACTTTCGGTATTCAAATTTTCTCGTGCTTTTGAGATAGGTTCCAAAAGAATGATGAAATGAAAATCATTGAAACTTGCACTGGTGAAAAAGGGGTCAAAACCGAGAGTTAAAACTCTCGGTTTTGACCCTATAACTTTCGTTGAAGACACCTTACCGAAGGTTTTAGTTACTCTCGCCATCCCTCGGTATTGACTCTCTCGGGATTTCCACAAAGAGAAAAACCGAGAGTTATATGGAAACTTTCGGGTTTTTCTCTTTTGGAAAAACCGAGGGTTTTACAAAGACCTTTCGGTTTTTCTCTTTGTGGAAAAACCGATGGTTTTACAAATAACTTTCGGTTTTTCTCTGTGTAGAAAAACCGAGGGTTTTGCAAACAACTTTCGGTTTTTTCTCTTTGTGGGAAAACCGAGAGTTATTCCAAAACTTTCGGTTTTCCTCTTCGGGTAAAAACCGAGAGTTTTCTAATAACTCTCGGTTTTCTCCTTTTTAAGAAAACCGAGAGTTTTGTAATAACTCTCGGTTTTCCCATAAAGAGAAAAAACCGAAAGTTATATGAAAACTCTCGGTTTTTACCCGAAGAGGAAAACCGAAAGTTCAATCAAAACTCTCGGTTTTCCTCTTTTGGGTAAAAACCGAGGGTTTGTCATATAACTCTCGGTTTTCTCTTTGGCTAAAAACCGAGAGTTTTCTAATATCTCTCGGTTTTCCAAGAAAAACCGAGAGATTTCAATATTACTTTCGGTTTTTTCCCGTAAATTTTTTAAAATGTGCGGATTATTTTGCTCGCAACCAAAACCTGTTCAGCCAAACCAATATATTAATGATAAAAGAAATGCAACATACATTAAACGATCACATTAATTGATCATGAACATTACAAAATTCGAAACCAAACTAATATTCCGAACAATCTGTTCTAAATTCAACCACTAATGAAATAATGTTTTGAATCGAAACAACCTTAGCTTGTGGGGGGGGAGGTGGTTGTTGCCTCATATACAATTCGATTCTTTCCATTCTTGCGTTCATATCTAACTTCTCCCTCTCCATTCTTGTGGTAATCTCTAACTTCTCCCTCTCCATTCTTGTCACAATTTCTTCCTTTTCCGATTGCATTTCTTCCATTCTGCGCCTTCTTTCTTCATCCCTCTTCTCCAGTTCCTCCAGCTTGAGCTTCATTATTTGATTCTCTTCTAACAATCGCTCATTGTTTCGCTGTGAACTGTTTCCACTACGACGATCCTCACGAAAGTGTGTGGGCCGGACGCCTGATCCCATTCTGAACACTACCCCGTGTTTTTGTTGTCCGAACACCCTCTCCGTCAATTCAAAATCCGATATTCCTGGTTCGTTACTAACAACCTCCTCCATCTCAGCCTGCACAATTCAAATAAAATATCATTTCTATAATAAAAAACTAGGCATATTCAATTCACTTACAATTTTCTCTTGCACGTGTTCGTCCGGGACGGGTGTTGGGTTTTCTTGTGTCGGTTTTGGTGTACGGGTCCTCTTGAATACTTCAATTACAGACGGTGGCCGTCCCATTTCAATCGCCTGTTGAAATAAATGATTTATATAATTAATAACAATCTTTATATTAAGTTATTACAAATAATGTACTTACCAACTCGTCTTCAATTTATGCAAATGGTCTACTTCCCGTTCGATGCGGGAATTTCAGATTCTTCCGGTTCTTAATATTTGTAGAACTGTGTCTCTGTATTTGAAATAACAAATGAAGTTAGATTAATTAATATCAACTTTTATTTGAATTATGAAACCGTACCTTAAACGTTTCTGTGAAGAAATGGTTGCGACACACAAACTCCCAATCATCTCGATCGTAGTCTGGTGGAGGATTAGCCAGTACCGCCGCCTCGTCTCCTTTGTGGACGCGGATATATGTCTTGTTCAAATCCGACCGCCATCTATCCCATATCTGATTGGCGTGTCCCAACCCGGTCTTTCGAAAAGAATCAATGTCACCATTAGTCGCTTCGAACGGATCCTGAAAAAAATAACATCCAAATGTTAAAAATAATTATTTAATGACGTAATGTATAATCAAGTAATAAGTATTACCTTGATAGCAGTCCACAGTGAATCCAATTGGTCTGCACTTAAAGCCTTCCACTTGAGAAGACGGTGTGAGACGGCTGCGGGGTCCTGGATAATCGACCCCACATGTCTAGACCACCGTGTTCTTCCCACGTCTGTACCGCCTGGCCTCCCATCCTTCTCTCTAAACGTTAGAGGGATCCTCGTCCCCGATACCCTCTTAGACAGCGCAATATTCTTGTTCTTCCCCCGTCTCTTGCGGGCAGAAGATTCTTCAAAATTATCAAAATCATAATTAAATATGTCAATCAATTGAAACACTAACTAATTTGTAAACGAAATACCTGTCGATGATGGGTCAGGAGTGGTCCCGTGCTCCTCCTCGTCATCCTACTCCTCGATAGGCTCCTCAAGACCCTCGTCTTCAGCCTCATCGCTAGACACCATATCAGTGAATGTGCTCTCTATAAACTCTTGGAGCTCACTAGCCTCAACATCCTCGTCTGTTGGGGGAGGCGTAGTAGCTATCGGGACCACAGCAATCGGTGGTTGGTCTCTAGAAGACGATCCTCGAAGCTTTAACGACTCAGATTGGGCAAGTAGGTTTTGGTAGCTTTTATCCAATTTCTTGGGTGTCTTCCTCATACTCTTCCAAGTTGTTTTAGGACCTTCAGACATTCTTAATTCACACCATTAATAAAATTGAGTGAATAATTGAAATAAAGTAGTAATAAAAATGAATATAAAGTTAAAAACATAAATCTACCTAATTAATTAATCTAAACTATATGTTTGTAAACCACGGTTTTATTTTTGTCACAATCTTCCAACCGGGTCGGGCTGACATATCAGGGGCGTAGAATACTTGTTTTGCTTGACTCGCCAATATATACGGGTCTTGACTTTGGGTTTTCAAAATTCGATTTACATTTACACTTACGAAGCCATATTTATCCACTTTCACTCCTAGTTCCCCCGAGTGTGTATCAAACCACTTACACTTGAATAAAACAACTCGTTTGTGAGAATAGTATTGTACTTCGATTATATCCGTCAAAACTCCGTAGTATGACATAGTTTCAGATCCGTTGTACCCCTCAACAACCACCCCACTATTTTGAGTTGTCAAACCTTCGTCGTGTTTTTCTGTACAGAATTTAAATCCGTTTACTTTACACCAAACATACATAGACGAGTACATACTTGGACCTTCTCCTAAGATCTTGAGGTCTCTTGATATGTCGTTAATTTCTTCTAAATGGGCGACCTATATATGTATCCGAAATGAAGTTGTTAATATGAATAAAAAGAGTTAGGATATATGGTTTGTAATTTACTCACTCGATGCTTGAAATATGCGGCAAACGTTTCTCCACTGGACTCGTTGTTATAATCTCTGCAAATAGATCGAATATTAAATAGCACACTCTTTAATGCTAATTAGTAACAGCAACATTGAATCTTACATGTAAAAAAGTTCTGCTTCGGGACAATTTTTCAAAATGTAAGAATGAACTGTCACTCGATTGATATAATCCAAGTTGTATACTTTTCCGTTAGATAGGTCTTCCAATGATGCAAATATTGAAATGCCCGAGATTTCAGGTTGTGCATTTTTTTGATCTTGTTCCTCCATATACCTGGCACATAAACTAATACTTTTGTTAACAAGATAGCTCTCGCTTATAGAGGCTTCGGGGTGGTTATTATTCCGTAAATATCTTTTCATTGTACCCATGTAATGTTCAAACGGATACATCCATCGATACTGAACAGGTCCTCCAAGCAAAGCCTCAAATGACAAGTGAACCGGGAGATGCATCATGATGTCGAAGATTGACGGCGAAAAAATCATTTCAAATTTGCAAAGTGTCAATGTAATATCCATGTACAATTGTTCCAGGTCCTCTTGAATCAACTCTTTGAAGCACAACAACCGAAAGAAACGAGACAAATTTACTAACGCATCATACACATACTCTGGAAGCAATCCACGAGTTGCTAAAGGAATTAGATATTCCAACAAAATGTGACAATCATGACTCTTTAATCCCGAAAGCTTTTTCTCTTCCAAATTTACACAACCCCCGATATTTGAGCAAAACTCATCAGGCAACTTGAGATCTTTCAAGAAGTTACAAAGACGTATTTTATTTTCGGATGTCAAAGTGAAAGGCGCTTCTGGATAATGAACAACTCCTTCATCATTTATAGGATGTAACCATGATTTTATGCCTAAGAGTTCTAAGTCTTTACGGGCTTTAGGATCATCCTTAGTCTTCTCTTTCACATTCATTATTGTTCCCAACATGCTATCACAAATATTTTTCTCAATATGCATCACATCCAAATTATGTCTCAATAATAACGATTTCCAATAAGGCAGACGGAAGAAAATGCTAAGTTTGTTCCAATTGTCTCCCCGCGTTTCATGATATATCTTGGTTCTCTTGCTCATACCCGCACTAAGAATTATGTCTTCTAGGTCTCGTGCTTGCTCATAACGTTCTTGCCCCGTTAACAATCTAGGGGGATCTCTATAATCAGTTCGACCATCAAACGACTCTTTATCCCTTCTGTATTTGTGCTTCGGTGGAAGGAAGCGTCTATGACCCAAGTAACATTGTTTGGAACCATGAACCAATCGAAGAGATACTGTGTCGTTGTTACAACAAGGACAAACGAATTTACCTTTCGTACTCCAGCCTGATAAATTCGCGTATGCGGGAAAGTCGTTAATGGTCCACAACAACGCAGCTCGCATGTTAAAGTATTGCGAGGTGTGTGCATCAAACGTTCTCACTCCTGTTTGCCACAGTTCATGCAACTCTTCGATCAATGGATGAAGAAATATGTCAATTGCATCTCCCGGACTCTTTGGACCCGGAATTAACATAGATAAAATGAAATTGCTAGAATCCATGCAAGTCGTGGGTGACACATTATAAGGGACGAGAATTACCGGCCAAACACTGTATGATTTTTTCCCATTTGCAAATGGTTGAAACCCATCGCTTGATAAACCCAGTCTTACGTTTCGAGATTCTGAAGCAAAATCTGTATAATTTTCATCAAACGTCTTCCAAGTTAAGGAATCAGCGGGGTGTCTCAACGTATCACTATCAACTCTTCCTTCTTTATGCCATCTCATCATTGGAGCTGTTTTTGAGGACATGTATAGTCTTTGCAGTCTTGGTATTAAAGGGAAATATCTCAACACCTTTTTTGGAATGAATTTCCCATTTTGCTTCTCTCGAACTGTCCCACTTGTTTGGTCGACTTTCCATCTTGAAAGACCGCAAACTCTGCAAGAATCTTCATTTATGTCGTCCTTCCAAAATAGCATACAGTTGTTCTTACATGCGTCTATCTTGTCATATTTAAGCCCGATATCAGTAATGAATTTTTTACTTTCGTAGTATGAGTTTGGCAATTGAGCGTCAATCGATAATATGTAGTCTTTAAGCAGACGCAACAACATATCTAACGAAAAATTCGTCCATTGACATACATTTTTTATGTGAAGTAGTTTCAGTAGTGCCGATGATTTCGTTATTCGAGCACCTTCATACAATGGCCGTTTGGAATCATCAAGCAATTTATAAAATCTATGCGCATCTTCGACTGGTTCATCGTTGCTCGGGACGTCATTAACGTTGGGGAACATATCGTTTATAAATTCGTGCATATAACGTTCTTCATTGACCTGTTCATTAACTGTATTATTCATCTCCTGTCTCGGATCGTTGAATTCCGGCACGGCATCCTCCGACTGATCATCGTCATCATGATCATCATCATCTAAGTCATCGACATCTTCATCGACATCCTCATTAACCACTTGAGTAGTACGTCTCTTTTCTCCATGAAAATACCAATACTCATAATGAACATTTATTCCATAAACGATGAGGTGAGTCTTCACTTCGTCTATTTCCATAAACGGCGTGTTCAAGCATTTCACGCATGGACATTTCACGGTTTGTCGGGATGTACTCCTAACAGCATACTCGAGGAATTTGTCAACACCTTCCTCGTAATCTGGATGATCTCGACGTAAGGTCATCCAGCTTTTATCGGGTACTTCCATATTTCTAATAAAATGGAAAATAATCCGCATTATTATTTACTTATATTTCACTAAATTAATTAGGCTTACATAATGCTAACATAATTTCTATCTAATCTATCATTATCCAACCAATAATCAATTTAATCTAACATTATCGAAGCCCAATTCAACCTAAACAAACAATATTTCATTCATATACATTTCAAACCTAATCTAACATTATTTCATTCATATACATTTCAACAATATCTAACAAACAAATAATTCAATTCATACCTAAAATCCAATATAATACAAACAATGCAATTCTAACTTAAAATCTAATTTATTCATACGTAAACCAAATCTAACATAATCAAATCTAATTCAAACAATTCAATTCATACCTAAAATCCAATATAATCCTAACAACATAAAAATCCTAAAAAACTGACCTTTTTCAGCAGTTGTGGCGGCGACGGTGGAGAGGCGCGGCGACGGTGGAGGAGGCAGCTGAAGGTGGAATAACCTCGGCGATCTTCAAGAGACGGACGGTCCTAATCCAAAATCAGACAAAATCAAACCATAATGTCAAACTTAAATTTGACATAAATCCACCAAAGTTCAAACTAAATCATAGACCAAACAAAATATAATCTAACAAATCAATATAAAAACCAAATCTAACCAAAATATTGAACATATAACCTAAATCTAACATTAATCAAACAATTTCAAACCAAATCTAATAACCAAAATCAAATCTAATCCAAACAATTCAATTCTAACATAATCTCAATAACTATCAATCAAACCAAATAACCAAACCTAAAAACAAACTCAATATAAACCAATTTTGTACATTAATCAAACCTAATAACCAAACCTAAATCAAAATCAATAAACATCAATCAAAGCAATTAACCAAACCTAAATCAAACCCAATATAAACCAATTTTTAACATTAATCAAACCAAAATCAAACCTCAATCAAACCTCAATCAAACCAAAATCAAACCAATCTAAACTAATAAACACCAATTTTAAACCATAATCCTAAATTAAACAAAATCTAACATAAATCAACCTAAATCTAACAATTACAAACCAAATATAACATATATAACATTAATCTAACATATATTACCAATCAGATTACAAACCAAATCTAACATATACAAACTAAATCTAACATATATAACATTAATAATTCCTAAAAACTAACCCTAAATCTAACAAATCCTAAAAACTAACCCTAAATCTAACATATATAACATTAATAATTCCTAAAAACTAACCCTAAATCTAACAAATCCTAAAAACTAACCCTAAATCTAACAAATCCTAAAAACTAACCCTAAAATTAGAAACTGACCTTCAATCAGATGGACGGCGGAGGCACGGCTGAGAGCGGCGGAGGTGCGGCGGCAGTTCTTCAACCGGATCCGCGGCAGATCTTCAACCGGAGAGGCGTCTTCGCGGCTTCAACAGGGGCGACGTCTTGGCGACGTTGTCTTCTACGGGCGGCGTCGTCTTCTTCAGCCGGAGGGAGTCGTCGATCGGATGGCGGGGGCTTCCTGTTGGCGGCGCTGGCGAAGAGAAGCGGCTGGAGAGAGAAATCGGAGAAGAAACGGGGAAAAGAGAAAGAGAGGTTTTTTTTAATTTAATAGTTGGTTACCGAGAGTTATATGAAAACTCTCGGTTTTTATTTAATCAATTCCGAGAGTTTTCATATAACTCTCGGTTTTTATTAAAATATAATCGAAAACCGAGAGTTTTAGTATAACTCTCGGTTTTTAATGTTTAAATTCCGAGAGTTTTAATATAACTCTCGGTTTTTGATTTTTTAATACATTTTTACAATTAAATCTAAATTAACAAAAACGAGAAGCTTTGGTAAATCTGTCGTTTTTTATGCATATTTCCGAAAGTTATATATTTAACTTTCGGTTTTACAACATGACAAATTGTAAAATTATTTGGATTCTCAATTTCTAATAACGTTGAACAACATTAATTTAACACATTTGATATCCTTAAAACATTTCTCAATCCATATGATCAAACATTACACAAATACATAGGATAATCAAACATAAACATTCATATACACTTCTATATATAATCAAACACATTCATAAAAATTTTAACATTAAAGACAATCTAAAATTTTAAAATAAAAACACACACTTGATTATATTACTTAGGAGTCTAGATTGGAAGGTAGAAAACCAATTAATTTAACAATTTTGTGAAATGATAATTCCGAAAGTTATATAATTAACTTTCGGAAATATCCATCAAAACCGAAGGGTTTATATAAAACCCTCGTTCTTGAGAAATGTAAAAACCGAAAGTTTATATAAAACTTTCGGTTTTGATGGTTATTTCCGAAAGTTAATTATATAACTTTCGGAATTAGCACTTGACAAATTGTTAAATTCTTTGGTTTTTCACCTTCTAATGACCTTTAACAACATTAATTTAACACATTTGATGTCTTTAAAATATTGCACAATCCATATGATCAAACATTACATACATTCATAAGATAATCAAACATGAACATTCATATAGACTTCTCTATAATAATCAAACACAATCATAAATATTTGAACATGAAACACAATATTAATTTTTAAAATACAACACAAAATTGATTATATTAGTTAGAAGTTAAGATTGGTGGGTTAAAAACAAAATAATTTAACAAACTAGGTAGTGTTAAAACCGAAAGTTATAAAATTAACTTTCGGTTTTGATGTGTATTTGCGAAGGTTTTAATATACCTCTCGGTCTTGACCTTGATCAGAAGTTTTTGGGAATTGTTAAAACCGAAGGTTTATTTGAAAACCTTCGGTTTTTACCCTTCCCCATATATACTTAGAAAAAATTAAATTTTTTCAAACATGGGTCAAAACCGAAGGTTTATTTGAAAACCTTCGGTTTTTACCCTTCCCCATACTTAGAAAAAAATTAGATTTTTTCAAACATGGGTCAAAACCGAAGGTTTATTTGAAAAACTTCGGTTTTTACCCTTCCCCATACTTAGAAAAAAATTAGATTTTTTCAAACATGGGTCAAAACCGAAGGTTTATTTGAAAACCTTCGGTTTTTACCCTTGCCCATACTTAGAAAAAAATTAGATTTTTTCAAACATGGGTCAAAACCGAAGGTTTATTTGAAAACCTTCGGTTTTTTACACTTCCCCATACTTAGAAATTTTTAAGATTTTTTCAAACATGGGTCAAAACCGAGAGTTTATTTGAAAACCTTCGGTTTTTACCCTTCCCCATACTTAGAAAAAATTTTGATTTTTTCAAACATGGGTCAAAACCGAAGGTTTATCTGAAAACCTTCGGTTTTTACCCTTCCCCATACTTAGAAAAAAATTAGATTTTTTCAAAATCTGGGTCAAAACCGAAGGTTTATTTGAAAACCTTCGGTTTTTACCCTTCCCCATACTTAGAAATTTTTAAGATTTTCTTAAACATAGGTCAAAACCGAAGGTTTATTTGAAAACCCTCGGTTTTTACCTTTCCCCATACTTAGAAAAAAATTAGATTTTTTTAAACAGGGGTCAAAACCGAAGGTTTATTTGAAAACCTTCGGTTTTTACCCTTCACCATACTTAGAAAAAAATTAGATTTTTTCAAACATGGGTCAAAACCGAAGGTTTATTTGAAAACCTTCGGTTTTTACCTACAGATTTTTAAAAAAATAGGTCAAAACCGAAGGTTTTCAAATAAACCTTCGGTTTTGGCGATGCGGTTTTTTTTTAAAAAAGGTGACAAGTCAACAAAAACATAATTATTTAACAACATATTAAACCAAACCAAACCAAACATAATAACAATAATTCATAAATATTAAAACATAACGCATAAAAATATTAATTGTCATCGTTCGTACGAAAACTAATAATCCCATAATAAATCTAGAAATTAATTATTAGATGGGGTGGAAGGAGGAGGTGGTTGATTCAGTCGACTCCTCAACAATACAAGTTCCTGTTCGAGATTCTCTAATCTCTAAGACATTTCGGCTCGGTCCGCTTTGATTTTACTGAGCAAACGACCTCTTTCAGCATCCCTTAATCGGATTTGTTCCATTTCCAGCGTCATCTTACTTACCTCTTCCTTACGTGCCGCAATTTCTGATTGTGCTATCAGATTCTGGTAACACGGATGCAATTTCTCCGGTGTACGCCGAAGTCTCTTCTATGTCGAATCATCACCCATATCCTAAATGCATTTCAGATATATGTATATATATATTAATCAAACAATTATTTCGTAAACTAGCATAAATCTAGATCTATAATATATATATAAACTTAAGAAATCTAAATCTTATAATAAACAAATCAAAAAAATCAAATGAAACAGGAGAAGAACCGGCTTGGAGGAGGCAGGCGGCGGCGGCGGAAGAGAGAGAAAGGAGAGATGAGTGGAATGAAAAAGAGAAGGGTTAGGGTTTGTATTTATAGAGGTTGATGCCGAAGGTTTTCATAAAACTTTCGGTTTTGATATTAGTCAAAACCGAGGGTTTATTAAAGACCCTTCGGAAAAAACCAATACCAAATTTATAAATTTTTTTAATGAGCAAAACCGAAGGTTCTTTGTAAAACTTTCGGAAATGAAATTTTCAAAAAAGGCAAAACCGAAGGTTCTTCGAATAACCTTCTTAATTAAAAAACCAAGGGATTTCAAAACCGAAGGTTTTTACAAAAACCTTCGCAATTAACCCACATCCAACACTTAGAATTTTTTTGGGTTTTTTGGGAAGGTAAAAACCGAAAGTTCTTTGTAGAACTTTCGGTAATAATGAATAAACCCGAAGGTTTTACACCCCACTCGGAATCTATTTTTAATCCCGAAGGATTTGTTCCTCTCGGGAGTATTTAGGAGAGGTTTACAAAACCTTCGGGAAAAACCGTCGGTAAAGGTCCTTTTTTTACCAGTGTTGTAAACATTTAGAGAGCAACCCAAAATCAAGTAAGCTTAAATTTAATTTTAATAAATTACTTACAGCTCAAATTCAAAAGCTCATTCAATTCATTAGAACCATGTTGCCTCTCAAATGACAAAAGCTCAAGAATTTGGATCACCATGCTATATTATATGTTGAACAAATTTAGAATTCTGACGGATAGACGAGACTTGGGTAGTAGGTAAAAAGATGACGACTAAACTCTGAATCATATAAGAAATTCAAAAGATCATTAATAGCTTAGTTAAAGTTACCATCAGAAGTAGTGGTTTATTAGTTTCATAGTATAAATAATCACATAATCAATCAATCATTTATACCTGTCAATTCGTACCAATACATTCTCTGGTGACATTATGACAACTAAAATCTCTCTAAATTTGAAGAATCATGCAAATAAATTCAAAATAATTATATTTTTTTTCTTCTTTTTCAAATTTTTACTTAAAATTTTAGACAACAAATCTTAATTTGATCAATTCTGGAATCTTTTAACTTGTTTCACCCGGTATGTGTATTCTCATACCTTCAATGTTATTTTCATGCAAAAATCCTCCTACTTACTTATATTTCAAGATGTTCATGGAGATTTCCCGAAAATCTCTTGGTTGGCCTGCCAACTGTAATTGGAATTTTCTCATTCCCTTGTTTACCTCATTCCCAAGGTAGATTGAGAATATTTTGTATTGTCAAGGATCTTACCCAAATATTAGTGTATTAAATTTTATTATTATATATTTTTAAATTATAAATATTTAAAAATATTTAAACTTAATATATATATATATAATTAAATAAATATTATTCATCTAGTATAAAATTATTTTTTTTATATTATAAATTTTTTACTGATTTTTATATTAAATATTATTTTATTTGAGGTTGTAATTTATAATTTAATATATATAATATGTTTTTAAATATAATAAAAAATAATTAAAGAAAATATATAATTTATACATATATGTATAATTAGAAAAGATAATTAAATAATTAAATGAGAAATAAAAAATGAATAAATATTAAAATAAATTAAACTAAAAAACATTAAAATAATTTTAATTAAAAAAAATAAATATTTAGTGTATGAAATTTAAAATTGTATTATTATTATATATCATAATTTTTTTTTATGTTATAAAATATAAAAAAGTGTTTATTAATTAATGATAAAAATATATAAGTAAAACTAATTAAAATCAATATTATTTATAAATATTATAAGAATATTTAAAAAATAAATAATATTTTTAATATAAAATATATAAGTAAAATTAAAAAGATTTAATGCAAAATATGTTTAATGAAAAGTTAAATTTAATAAAAATAAGTTTTATAAAAAATTAAAATTAGATTGGATTAAATAGAAAAAATATAATTTTTATAAGTTTAATAAAATTTAAAATTAATGAAATGCAAAATATAAAATTTGCTAATGAATTAATGAAAAATATATATTAATTCAAAATTTAAAATTATTTATAAAAGAATTTAATAAAGAAATAAAATTATTTATTTAAGAAATTTATAAGTAAAAATATATTTAAAATTAATACAAAAAATATTTTTAATCAGATTAATCCAAATTGAAGTATAAAGAAAGTAAGATTATTGCAAATTTTAAATTATAATAGATTAAATAAAAAAATAAAAATTTAATAAGTTTAAAGAAAATTTATCAAAATATAATTTTTTGTATGAATTAATGAAAAACATAAGTTTAATTTAAAATTTAAAATTATTTATAAAAATATAAGTATATTTAAAAAATAAATAATATTCTTAATATAAGAAATATTTATATAAAAATCTAAATAAAATAATATAAAGCAAAATATGTTTTTAGTAAGTTTAATGCAAATTTATATTTAATGAAAATAATTATAATTAAAAATTTAAATCAAAATTATTTTGAATTAAAAAAAAAATTAATAAGTGTAATGCAAATTTATATTTAAAATAAATAAAATATAAACTTGTATTTATTAAATAATAATAAAATATAATTTTAATTAAAATTTTAAAATTATTTAAAAACATTATACTAATATTTATAAAATAATTAATATTCTTACTATAATAAAATATAATAAGTTTAAAATATGTTTTTAATAAGTTTAATGAAAAATTATATATAATAAAAATAAAGTTAATGTAAAATTTAAATTTAAATTTTATTTTATTAAATAAAATTTTTTAATTTTAATAAGTTTAATGCAAATTTAATTTTCATAAAAATATTATTAGTGAAAAATACAAAAGTGTGAATAAATTAGCAATGAAATATAATTTAATACAAATTTTCTATTTAATAAATTTAATACAAATTTTATTTTTAATAAATTTAATAAAAATTTAAATTATATTTTATTAAATAGAAAAAATAAATTTTAATAACTTTAATGCAAAATATAAATATATGTTTATGAATTAAAATAGAAAAATAAGTTTAATTTATAAATATAAAATTATTTATAAATATTATTAATAGAAAAAATATATAGATAAAAAACTAAATAAATTTGGATGATAAATATAAGTTTAATTCAAAATTTAAAATTATATATAAATATTATAAAAAAACCTTTAAAAAATAATATTCTTAATAAATAAAATTATATAAGTACAAAATTAAATAAATTTAAATTTAATAAAAATATGTTTAATACAAAATTAAATTCAAATTATATTTTATTAAATGAAAAAAATACAATTTTAATAAGTTTAATGTAATTTAATGAAAATTATTGAAATGTTTATAAATTAAGGATAAATATAATTATAAATATTATAAGAATATTTAAAAATAATAATTTTCTTAATTTAACAAATGTATAAGTAAAAATCTAAATAAAATTTAATAAAATATGTTTTTAATAAGTTTAATGTTTTTTTAAGGTAAAATATAAAAAAAAATGGATATGAATTATTGATAAATATAAGTTTAATTCAAAATTTAATTTTTTTTATAAATATTATAAAAAATATTTAAAAATAATAATATTTTTAATATATGAAATATATAAGTAAAGAGTTAAATAAAATTTAATACAAAATATTTTTTAATAAATTAATAAAAATTATAATTTTATTAAATAAGAATACTTTAAAGTTTAAAGAGCCAAAAAAAAGTGTATATTAATTATTGATAATATAAGTTTAATTTAAAACTTAAAATTATTTATAAACATCGTAAACAATATTTAAAGAAATAAATAATATTTTAATACAATAAATATATAAGTAAAACATCAAATAAAATTTAATGCAAATTTTATTTATAAACATTATAAAGAATATTTTTAAAAAATAATATTCTTAATATAAAAATTATATAAGTATAAAATTAAATAAAATTTAATGTAAATTTTGTTTTTAATAAATTAATAAAAATTACTTAAATGAAATAAGTTTAATACAAAATTAAATTTAAATTTATTAAATAAAAATACTTTAAAGGCAAAATATAAAAATTATTTTAATTATTAATATATATAAGTTTAATTTAAAATTATTTATAAATATTATAAAGAATATTAAAAAATAAATAATATTTTTAATACAATAAGTATATAAGTAAAATATGAAACAAATTTAATGCAAAACTTATTTATAAACATTATAAAGAATATTTTTAAAAGAATAATATTCTTAATATAAAAGTTATATAAGTACAAAATGAAATAAAATTTAATGTGAAAATATAAGAGTGTATTTTAATTATGATATATATAAGTTTAATTTACAATTTAAAATTATTTATAAAAAAATAATATTTTTAATACAATAAATATATAAGTAAAAAAGAAATAAAAATTAATGTAAAATTTAGTTATAAACATTATAAAATTATAAAGAATATTTGAAAAAGAATAATGTAATACTGATTTCCTCGGTCTATGTTCCGTTTCATAGCTTATCACGCGCTTGTGAGACATGTGGCAATATGGAAAGACTATCATCGCGAGACAGCTCGAGGTTCAATGATTTCAACATTGGTTTGCGTGCCAAACATCTTTTAAAATAAAACATTTAGTTTTTAAAAGATTTTGAAAATACCTAGAGCGGTAAAAAATTAATTATGTAAAATAATTAATCTTTTGGTCAAACATTAATAATCTAAAAGGCTAAATAACAATTTAACCTACTCCGATTTAAATCAATTAAACATAATCAATTTAAATATTATTCATTTGAAAATTAGAGTCTCCAAGAAATTTTATGAAAATCAATAAAATTATACATGCACAAACGTATTTATACTAGAGTTTCTGAAATAAGTGGTTTGTTGTCTGTTTACGCTTGAGAAAGGGTTTTCTCGCTATGTGCTCTCTGCCCGCCTAAGGACGGTTTTCAAAATCCTTCTTTAATAGACAAAGTTTGGCTTCTATAAATCTAATTATAACATTCATTATCTTTAATTAGTAGTTTAGGGTCTTAAATAAGGATAGACTTTAAATAATTATACAAAATTATATAAAAAATGTGTGTACCTGTTGCGTTGATGTTCAAATTTAACAAAACCTGAAAATATCAGAAAAAGATATTAGAGAGTATAATCAAACAAGACCTTAGCAAAACATTTGCTTTGAGAAATATCTTAGAGAATCTTGAGAATTAGTTTCTAACATTGAGAATACCATTTTATAGAAAATGGGGTTAGATTCCAGAATAGTTTTGGATTTTTGAAAGTTGGAACCAAACTGGCCTAAGGATTAAATCCTAGGTTCGAGTCCGATCTTGTCAATTTGAGCTTAGTAGGGTTTGAGAGGTTTAAATTTAAGTGAGGGTTCGGACTTAGGCCTAGGGATAGGGTTAGGCGTAGCGGTCTTAGGCTAAGTGGGGGTTTGATCCTAGACTAGGGCTAGGGCTTGGCCTAGGCTAAGATGAGGCTAGGCTGAATTGATGGTCCTAAGTTAAGTGTCAAGGTCAATCCTAGGTCAAGTGGCAAGGTCAGTCCCAGGTTAATTTGGTCTAGGATAGTTTTGTCGGTCCTAAGCTAATTCTGTCGGTCCTAGGCTCACTTCATGGGAAGATTCCATCGGTCTTAGGGCAAAATTTCAGGACCTAGTGTTCTTGTTTCGGTCCGAAATTTCATAAGGTCATAACTTTTGATTGAGATGTCCAAATCAAAATCCGTAAGTTACAGTAGGTTAATATGACTATGAAGAACAAAAACTTTAATATAAATCACGATTTAGAAGACCTTAAGAGGATCAATTTCAAAAAAACACAATTTCTAGGTCAAATGTTGGGATCTTTTAAATTAGGTAATTTCAAGGCATGATTTTTGTTCCATTAGCTTTGAAATGATGAATATAGTTAATCCATACCAAAACAAGAATATCATTACATCATTAAAATGGTTTTGAAGATTGAATCAAAATCTAACTTTTTTTCAAAAACCAAATATGATCAAACATGATCAAAAGGGTGAAACAGTTACTTGGAATTCTTCTTTACATGTTAAGAATCATGTATAGCTAGCTACTAATTGAATCAACAAATCCAACTTAGAAGCAAGAACATGAAATTTCAAAAATCCAATTTTTTAACATTTTTTCCCAATATTTCAGTTTGATCAAACATGATCAAAACATGATTACAGTTACTTAGAAATCATCCAATCATGTACATGTAATACAACTAATTGAACAAACAAAATCAGATTAAAAGCAAGAACACAGAATTTTAAAATTCAAATTTTCAAGCTTTTTTTTTCTCAATTTTCAGTTTGATCAAACATGATCAAAACTTGATTACAGTTGTATAGAAATCATTCAAACATGTATATCAACTATCTTGACCAACAAATCCAGATTTAAACCAATAACACAACATTTCAAAAAATCCAATTTTCAAACTGCTTTTTGCAAAATTTTGTTCTAGGTTGATTTGATCAATTTTCTTTCAACAAAAAACTTACACATGATATGTATAATGTTTCTCTACAAAGAAATCACACAATCAAGAATAAGAACACGACCAAAGTGATCAAACAAGAAAATTTTAAGAAATTCAAAATTTTGAATTACAATTCGAAAATCAAGGCTTCTGGAATCATACAACAACTGGAAAACATTCCTAGGGAGTATTGGAAGTGATCTAGAAGCTTGGATCGAAGCTTGGCTCACTGGAGAAAGTTTTGCAGAAAACTATTCTTGGTCAGAAATTGCAGGTCTTCGATTGAGGCGATTTGATGTGTAATTTGCAGTTATTGTTTGATGGATTGGTATTAGGATGGTAGGGAGTATTTTTAGGGTGGATAGGTCGGCTGTAGAAGGCCAATTTGAGTCGTCTTTGAACGTTGGTGTTCTTATCCCTAATTCATGGCAGTCTTATCCCGGAGAAGATAAGGCTTCTAGATAAGGGGGAAACGTAGGCACTGACAAGGGGATCACGTGGGCGAAAAAATCAACGGATTTGATCGCATGTGGACAAAGCTAGAGCTTCTGGAAGAAACGCATCGGTGAGGTCGCGATTCCACGACAAATGTCAATGCCAAGAGTTCTTGTTCATAGGTGGATGAATGGTTGTTAACAGCTTGAAGTGCCCGACTATTATATACAATTGGTCGATTATTTTGGACTAGAACCGTGCCAATTCCCACATTGCTTGCATTCGCTTCCACCACAAATGGCTGGCTAAAGTCTGGGAAGGCTAAAATATGAGGTGTTGATAAGGCTCGTTTCAACTAATTGAAAGCCAAATTGGCATTTTCAGACCAATGAAACTTACACTTTTTTAATAATTCTGTCATTGGTTTAGCAATCATAACATATCCCTTAATGAATCTCCGGTAATAATCCTTTAACCCCAAAAACTCCCGGAGTTGTTTGATCGAATTAGGTACTAGCCAAGAACTCATGGCCTCAAATTTGTGGGGATCTGCTGCTACACCCTTGCTGTTAATGATATGACCCAAGTATGTGATCTGTAGACAACCAAATTCACATTTTCTTTTATTAACAAATAAAATGTTTGTTCGCAGAACTTCTAGGACCATTCGAAAGTGCTGAAGATGATCATTCCAAGACTTGCTATAAATTAGAATATCATCAAAGAAAACCAGAACAAATTGCCTCAAATACGGCTTGAAGATCAAGTTCATCAGACTTTGAAAAGTTGAAGATGCGCTGGTTAGGCCAAAAGGCATAACAAGAAACTCATACAGTCCTTCATACGTTCGAAATGTTGTTTTATGATAATCAGTTAGTTTCATTCTTATTTGATGATATCCAACTCGGAGATCCAATTTGGAGAAGATCTTTGACCCGTGGAGCTCTTCAAGAAGTTCCTCAATCACCGGAATTGGAAATTTATTTTTAACGGTTGCTACATTCAATTTCCGGTAATCGATACACAGTCTCCAGGTTAAATCTTTCTTTCTCACTAAGACCACTGGAGCTGCAAATGCGTTGTTACTTGGTTGAATAACGACCTTTTTCAAACATTTGCTCTACCATCTTTTCAATTTCTGTTTTTTGTAGGGGCAGGATACTTGTAGGGTCTTAAACATATAAGCATTGTTCCTTTTTTCAAGGGAATCTGGTGATCATGCCCTCTTGGTGCTAGTAATTGCTTTGGCTCCGGAATAGATCTTCAATTTTTTTCAGAATTTGTTCAACCTCTTCACCAGTGTTATGTGGCTCTTGTGATGTAAGTGCAAAGAAGTGTCCTTGATCCTCACAGTTTCGTACTTAACCCAAGGCTGCTTGCCCTCCTTTCATCAAGAACTTGGAAAGTTGATCAGCCTCCATAATATTAATCTGCATCTGGTCCATTCCCTGAAGAAGGTAATTCTTTCCCTATTTACAAAAAGAAATAGTGAGTTTATCAAAATCCCACTCCGATGGCCCCAGAGTAATTATCCATTCAATACCTAGGACCATGTCATATGTAGACATAGTAAGAGATCGTATATCAGCTTTAAATTCCAACCCTCCATTGTCCACAACAAATCCTTACAATAAGCATGACTGAAAATATTGGAATCATTTACCACCTTAACTGGTAAAATGATGTTTGTTGGGCTGCATGATTAATATTATTCATAATCCTGCTGTTAATGAAATTATGAGTGCTTCCAGTATTAATTAAAATTGTAATCAACAACTGCCCAACCTTTCCAGGAATACAAAGGGTTTGATAATTCTTTGAACCGTCAAGATCATGGATTGAGATGGAAGGTTCATTATTAGAAGGTGGTTGGGAAGGTGAAAGTGAAGGGTCAACAGATTTAAGTAAGAAATATTTTGAGACATCTCCTGATTCAGCTAAGTTGATCATGAATATTTTAGCTTTACATTTATGATTTGAATCAAACCTCTCATCATAAGTGTAGCATAAACCCTTTCTACGTCTTTCATCAAGAATTTTTAGATCCATTTGTTGTAAATGTTTTTGTCAAGGATTCTGAGGAAAGGGAGATGAGTATGAATGGTTAGAATAAGGTGACTTAGCAGAGACTGACCAGATAGATTTAGATTGATTTAGTTTAGGTAGTATAGGAGGGCTAGAGTTATATAGGCGACCTCTTTTAAGTAGGGATTTAAAAGTGACTTCTTGGACTTTAGTTATAGTCATTGTTAAATTTAGGGAATCGGGTTTAAGTAGTCTAACAGTGCTAAAAATCTCTTCATTTATACCACTGAGATAACACTCAATTACATATTCATCTAGCATGTGAATGAATTTTTATGATATAGCCATGTATTTAAGATTATATTCCTGAATAGAGCCTGTTTGTTTCAGATTCATCAACTGATTAATGAGACTTTCACAGATCGAGGGTCCAAATGTTGAAGAAGATCAGAACGAAAAACGTCACAAGTAAGAGTTATCGTTTGACTTCAAGATTGGATGTAAGAACCATACCAGAGCCTTGCGTCGCCTTGGAAATGAATAGGTGTGATTTCTACTTTGGTTATATCAGTAGTGTGATCCACTCTAAAGATTTGTTCGGTAGAAATCAGCCATCCTTCCACGTCTGCTCCATCGAATTTCATTCGATTCCATCCATTTGCGTTTCTCCTCCAAGGTTTTAGTTATAGCTTCCATTGTTGAACGTAAAATGTCGTTATCTGCCTGTTTTCATGTTTCCACCATGGTCGAACAGGAAGGTGAGCTCTGATACCAATTGATACAACGAAGAAAATATTTAGGGTTTTCAAGGTAAATCAGGGAAGGAGATGAGAGAAGAGATGATACCAAGAAGAAGATGAGAAGAAAGTTGCTGAGCTATTGCTCTTTCAATTCCAAAATACTCTAAATGAACAATGTAGAGTATTCAGATCCTTTTATCTGGAAGGACTCAAAATTCTGTTGTAAAATAACAAGTGATGGCAAGGCCTAACAGATTGGCTGAAAAACATAAAAAAACATAAATGGCTTAATTAATATTTTGGACTAACAAATGTCCTATTTAATTTCCATGTGGCTTCTTCTCTTCCACAGGATCAACCTTCACATTTTTGTTTGTATCATGTGTATACTTCCTTTTTCTTCATTGTGATGAAAATAATTCATTGGATGGATGACATACATATAGAAGAGGTTAACAAATAAGTTATGAAAAACATATTGCTTATGAGTTCTTAAACTTTATAAGCTCTCATGTTCTAAATCATGGCATGGGCACTTATCAACCTCTTCAATATTAGGTCTCAAAACGAATATTTCTGGGATACTATTTAGCATAATAAGATTACACAATTTGAGTTAGTTCCATGAAAGGAGCAAAGTGTCCCATCTAGTTTGGTGGATTACTGTTTTCCATATTTAATTTTTCTTATTTAGTTATCTTTGCATAACTCACTATAAATCCTTCTGGAATGTAAATGAACATAAATAAGTATTTGTATTCTTTTAGGTGACCAATATGTGATTGCATGATTGCCTTTTATTCATCTAGATATTCACTGAAAAAAGCCCGGCCATATGCTGCTTTAAGGAGGTTTTCTTTTTCCCACTCTTTATTTTTTCCTTAGACTAATATTATGTGTCAGATTGGTTATAGAACATGTTATGTTTTAGACATTTTCTTGTGAATGAATTGGAGACGCAACATCTTCTTCATGATCGAGAAGAATGGTGTATGAGGTTTGTAGCCAAAATATCTCGGGTTAATGCCCTTTTTCCATATGAAGAATCATTTTCGAAAGCTTTAAGGAATCATATTATAGCATTATACTCGTTTTATTTTTTACTTACTAAACTTGTCCAAACAATCAGATACTTATATAAATGATTTCTTGAAGATTTATTTTCGAGAAAAATTTACTGAAGAACTTGTGTTATTGACAACTTCAATTTTTAATTAACAAATGCTTCCAATTATTTTGATAGTTGAAGTTTTTAGAATATTTCCTCTTTCGAATGTCTAAAAATGAAGCTTCTTGAAAAGTATGTAATTCCTGTCCCAGCTTTGGTACAGTGTATATATATGTATATGCAAGATGCTGTGGATTTCATGTATGTTAAACACTAGAGATTCCTATATTTTTTCTTCTGAAGATCGTGTATGTGAACAATTTTCCGCCATTTCGTTGTTTCTCTAAATCTGAAGATCTATTTTAGACAATGAACCATAGATCTTTCAGTGAATATGAAGATCTACTCGTTTTATGGTTCAATTGAGTTTCATCATCCTCTAATGAAATTGGATCTGTTAGAAAGAACTAGATTCAATGTTTCGTTTCTTTTGTATAGGTTGTAATGGATGCTGATGACATGAACTGCACATCTGCAAATGGAAAAGTCCATAAAAATGGTACCGGTGAGGAAATTCCTTTAAGTGCAAGCACCAACGGACGTGCTCGAAGAAGCTCTAGATGGATAAATTGCAGACGTAGAAAGTAAAATTTCAACTATTTCTAAGATAGGATCCTTCTCCTCTACTATTGTTTGATCAATTGCAAAATTTAGCAGCTTTGTTTGTTCAATTTTCTGGTAAGACTGTTTATGTTTATACCTTGATTCACTACGCAGAGTTGCTTGCTTATTACAAGAAATATGCATTCCTACTATGATCATTTCATGCATCTCGACATCTTAATTAATATATACTTTGTTGTCAATAGAGATAATTGTATTGAAGTTTATTTGTCAAGCGAATTCAGTCCTCCATGATGATACATTTTGTTGTCCTAGTATTGAAGTTTATTTGTCAAACACATTTATCTTTATTGTCAGGATATTTGAGTAGAAATAACAATACAAAGAAATGTTGCATATGATGCGAGAAAAAGCAATACAAAATAATTGTTCATTACCCCCAATAGTTGGGAGATAATGCAAAGGATTTTTTCCGATTTTGAATACAAGAAGAAAAGTGACAGAAAATGTTATTTCCCAGTTCTCTACTTAGTTAGGATATAAGATATTTTTTTTTTAGGATGATAAGCTTGCATAATTTTGTTGTTCATAAGTTCCTGAATGCATATTGATGAGAAGTGATAGAGATGGAGAAGATGAGTTGTAGATGATTACTAAAATGGGCGTAAGAGCTCTAATGCATATGGATGTGAAGTGATTTGAGTTGAGTATTAAAATGTGAGTAGAGACTAATTTTCACTTTTGTGTATCGATAGAAACTATTGAGTCACACATTTCTATGTGAATGATATTTTATTAGTAAATTTATACTTAATACTTTTATAATATAGTTAGTTTTTTTTTAATTCTTATTATTAAATATAGTCGATAATTAAGAAAAACATTTAAGTAATATGAGAAATAATTAGAAAAATAAAATTTAAAAAATTATATTATTTTCCAACGGATTTTTCTATGGAATTATGAAGAATTTTTTGACGAATATACCAACGAAATTAACTCGAACTTTTTGACGAATATTCTTACGGAATTAACTCGAACTTTCCGACGGATATTCCAACGGAATTATTACAAAGTTTCCGACGAATATTCCTACGGAAAATTGTCACAAAAATTACATTCATTGTGAGGAAAATATGTCACTAATTATATATTCGTAAAAAATTATGTAGGAAATAATTTGGTAATTATAATGAGAATTTGTGTAATTGCACTAGTAAAATCGAAATGAGTAGCATAATGATTTGTTATACACTAGACCAATGAGATTTTGAGTACATGCATAGTTTTGCAATTCTAATATTTTTTCATTCATTCCTTGACTTGTAAACTGAGAATTATTTATCAAAATTATGTAATTAGATTACTTATGAAAATTTTATAATTAGTAAACATATGAATAATTATTATAAAACAAATATGATTCTAGTTTATAGGTCCATGACATATGAAAAAGGGTACAAGTTTCTTTCTTTCCTCATGTTTTACAAGAAAATATTGCCATTCACATAAAAGAACCCATACATGTCTTTGTTAGACATGTAGACATAACCCTTTTTCTCTCAACTGATCGAAGTAATTCGTTTTGTGCTTCTTCCCATCTCAGTAGAGTCGTTGTCTCTTCCATTCTGGATACCCATGTTATTATCAGATTGTGGGCTAGATGAATCTCCTGAGTGCTGTCTTCTCCTTCCATTCTTAGACTGCCATGCATTCCCCTGGCTTTAAATAAGCTCACCTGGCAATACCTCTCTTTGGAAGTCATTCACCTCATCCGCAGTCTATAATCATTTATAGTCACGTACAATAACACAACTTATGCAACTTGTATAAAGGTCACATCTTTTAATATTTAATACTATTATTAATTATATATTATATTATTAATATTTATTTTTCTCCTTTAATATTAAATATATATTATACAATATATATAACTTTTTTTTATCTCCTTTTTATTATTTTATTTTCGTATTATAATATATTAACCATTTATATCTCATTTTATATTATTAAAATTTTAAAAATAAAAAATATATTTATTATTTTTAGGGGCCTCAAAATTTAAATTTGAATTGCCCCAAATTCTCTAGTCTCATAGATATTCTGATTAAGGTAGCATGCTAAATTATCTATTAAAAAAAATACAAGTAAACTTTGATATAGCATTACAAATAGATCAAATTTAAAAAAGTATATATATATATATATATTTCTTAGTGATTACTCTAAACTAATATGACATTAAGAATAAATATATTATCACAAATGTGACTAGAGAAAAAAAAAATTAATAATATAAAATATTTTAGTATTTTGGTTAATAAAATGTATAATGTAATAGATGAGAACCGAAATAAAATGATGTTTAATTAGATTGAGTTATTTAAATAATTCAAACAAAACAATATTTAGCTTTTATACAAACACTACCTTCTCTAATTTCATTTTGAACTTTTTTTTTTCTTTTACTTAATTGAATATAATACCGAGTAATTAAATTAAACTTCATATCTATATTTTGCTCAATTTAATCCTCAATAATATTTTCAATATCAATTGCAACCATTTGCTCAAGAAAATCAAAAGGTGTATTAAATTCTCCAATTCAAGTTCATCTATTCATTTCTTAAATTTTAGATTCTACCTCCTTCATTAAATTGATTCAAATTATCTATAAATCATGAAAGCTTTTAAATTTGATTAACTACCACCATAAATCATTTAACTACATATTCAAATTAGATCCAAGTCATTTGTAATTAAATTATTAACATTAAATTATCACAATTTTTAAATGATTAGGTGTGAATACTAGAACCAATTACCTTGATAAGGTAATTTTTTTCTTTCTATTCTTGTATATTATTTATCGGCATAAATTTTATTTTGATGATTATATTTATGTAGTGTGTTAGATGAAACTTATTTAAGATTATTTCCAAACGAATTCTAATCTAAGTCAATTAAATGTCACTCTATCAAATTAGCTAGTTATTTAAATTATTAATAAAAACAATATATTTTCTTCATTTTACTTATTAATTATTTAAATAAATTTATATCAAATAAAAGAAAGTTCCACAAAATAACACTTTTTATTTTTCAAATAACCTTACATGAATGATCAAACAAATGACTTTAACTTTTAAGCATCATGCCTATTCCACGTGATACTTCTTATTGGCTCGTTTGATATCTCAAGTTACAACTTTACAACTATCTTTATGCTCAGTCTTTAGCAGCTGATCAGACCTTTTATCTTCTTTTTTTTTTTAATGTTTATGTTAGTTTCCACTTAAAATAAGAAAAAATGATAATTAAATTTATTTCATTATTTAGTATAAACTAATAATAAATAAGTTATTTAACTAATTAAACATAGTAAAATTTATACATTCAGGTTTATCTCTCTTTTTTTTCTTTCTATATATATATATTTTCACATAGTTAATTAAGTAAGCATATAAGAATATTTTCATATCTGGTTAAAAACTATATCACCATAATTCATCCCTATTTAAGATGACGTGCATTTTAACTATGTTGTTACGGTTAAGACAATTACAATCTCAATAACTCTCGGCTCTTAAGATTTTATAATTTTACAATTCTATATGAGAATAGTGATTCTAATTTAAATAAATTAAAATTTTAGTTAATTTTTTTTTATAATTTTAAGTTTATTATTTTAATATTTTATAAGTTTATAAATTATTTTGATTTTTCAATTCTATACGATTTTACCGTGATTTTATATTTGTAAATTAAAAAAAAATACTTATTCAAATAAATGAACTTCTTAATTGATTTTGACGCTTGAAATTTTAAATAAAATTTTGAATTTATAGTTTTCAAAAAGTCAAAAATGTTAAAAAGTTCTTAATTTTAACTTTGTTAGGAAAAAAAAAAAGAGAGGTATTAAAATTGATCAACGTCTTAAATAAGTATATTATACATCAACGGTATTCGGTTTTTATAATTTAACTTGTGCTTTTTTAGAAGTTGTTAAATTACAAGGTCCTACTTCAATGCAAATGGTAATACATATTGTTAGGGTTGAGAATATTTTGAAATTGGGTAAACACAAACTCCAATCCTAATCTAAACAAAAAATATACATTTCGGTAAAATAATTTAGTTCGGGTTAAATTTAAGTCGAGTAGAATTTGGATTGGGTTAATTCGGGTTAGGTTGAGTTAACAAATTACCTAAATAAAATTATTTTAATTACAATTAGGTCATGTCCTCTCTTTGAGCCCTTCATTCTCCATCCCTTTTTCATCATCTTTTCAAGCATAAGTAAGAGATTCTCTTTCGTCTTAATATATATATATATATATATATATATATATATATATATATATATATAATTTTTTTTAATTCACAAATAAAATATTATTTTTCTAATTTACATATTTAATTTTCAGATAAATTAAATATTGAAAAAGTAAAACGTTATTAAGTCAAAACATTTTTATTTGAATATTGCCCTAGAAATTGTTTATCTGACTTTTATATGGAGAATATCCGACATAGTTATCTAGAAACCTGTTTAGAAATACTGTAATATACATTATTGATAATTGTCAAATTTTTTAGTAATTTAGTAAAAAGTGTTAAATGAATCAAAAACTTATTAAATATGTCAAAAACATATTAAAGGACTCAAATATTTGTTAAAAAAAATGAGTCAAATATTTTAAACGGATTAAAGTATTAAACGAGTAACAAAACATGTTAAATAAGAAAAACATGTTAGAATGGTCAAAGTCGTGTTAAACGAGGTATTACGCAACAAATAATTGTTAGCGGGTTGCCAGCGTATTAATCAAGATAAAAATATGTTAAACATATTAAAAACATATTAAACGAGTCGAATACGTGTTAAACAGGATAACAAATAAAAAATAAAATATTGGGTTACCCAATTCATCTCCACCTCCACTCTTATTAGTGAATAATATGTGTTGAATTGTGGGTTAAGAACATTTATTTTGGATTGAATATGAGTTAAGTAATGGGTTTCAGTTTACCCATTTGCTCACCTCTACATATTTTGTAAATATATATTTAATTAACTTAAGACTTGGTTTTATTTGAAATTTTTATTTTTTTAAATTTATGCATGTGATGTACGATGAACTAAATCCCAACCAATGGTATGAAACACTAATTTTTGTATCATCGTTTATAAGTCTTAAAATGTTTTTATGAACATACCTCAATATATTTTGGTTATAACGACAATTTGTATAGTTTGCACATTATAACTAAGAAAAACCGAACAAGAAACATAATGATCCTTCCATGTTTAAATATATAATGATTTTTTTAACAAATATATATATATACATAATGATTCTTAATTTTTAAAGTGTCTGGATTGTCGGGTCGAGAGTTGTGGTTAATTTTGATATATATATGTAAGAGTAAATTGATATTTGGATCGGATTGTGGGTTGACCTACCCATATTCTTAAAACGGTTAAAAATAAAATTAAAAATGTTATATTTATAATTCGAACTTGCAATCTAACAAAATAAATACAATCATTTAGCCAACTAGGCTTATAAAACTCTATATTTTAAATTTAACATCAAATTTGATAAACGCAAACCGTTTTAATAATATAAGTTTAACTTTTTAACTAATTAATCTATATATAAAAATATTAAATATAATATTAAAAATAATATTACATTTTCACTGTATTTGTTTTTGATTTTGCACAGACTACGTACTAGTTTAAATAATACTACACAAAGTTTAATTGGTAAATATTATTTTACAGTTTTTTTTTCCTGTAACTCTTTTAAAAAATATACAATCTATAATTAATTATATCATTTAAAATAATCAACTAATTTTTTTCTTATGTTTCTCTTATTTTAATACAATATATTATATTATAATATTCTTTTAAATGATTTTTTATGAAAATAAATTAATTTTTTTTAATCTTAATTTGAACAATATTATTAAACAAATTAAAATAAAAGCATTATATACTTATACTCTTTTAATATTTTATTTCAATAATTTTAAATAATTTATTTTTATAACTTGAGTCCAAAACAAAATTATTTAAACTTTTTTTATTTAAATAACTACAATCCTTACTTACTTTTTATTTCTTTATTTATAAAGTTAACCCACAATCATAACCTCACTCTAACTCAAGATCTCTAATTTAAAACATTATAAATGATAATCAAATATTAATTAACTCACCATCAAGGTAGTTTAATTGTAAGAGTCGACTTAAATTATCATAAATTCAAGGGTTCATACTAGTTCTCTTTAATAAATAAAAAATCTTTTAAACCTTAACTTTTAAAATGTGAACTACTCTAATAAATTTTCAATCATTATTTACTAAGAAAGTATTGAAAAATAACAAATTTATAACTAGGGTAGGTAGATACCTGTATGTTGTATACAAAAATTATAAACAAAATTTTAAGCCATTAATCACTCTATAATATAATTTATTGTAAAAAATGATTTTAAATACTTTGAGTTAATATAAATATAAATATTGTACTGAGTAGAATTATGATATACATTTATATTATTATATATGAATTAGTCTAAAATAAATTGCAATCATTACTTACTAAGAAAGTATAAAAAAATAAATAACTAGATAGATACACCTCTATGACATAATTTATTGGAAAAAATGATTTATTGGAAAAAATGATTTTATATACTATGAATTAATAAAAATATAAATATTGTACTAAGTAGAATTATGGTAGACATTTATATTATTATGAAATTTATCACCTGATTCATGAGTTGAAGAAATTGTTTTTATAACATTTTAGACATTTTTTTCAACGAGAAATATTGTATTGAATTATTATTTTTGGCTATATAAATTATGTCTTTTATATAGACATTATAATTGACATATAAGGAAACTAAATAATATAATATTAATATTATTACAATTTATAATTTTGTGATAATATCTTACAAATATATGATATTATACTCTAACATCACCACTCAAACTCACGATGCAACAATATTAAGTATTGAGAATACGACATTCAGAAAATGAGAGCGCGAATAATAACAAGTTACAAATGATTCTTAATCTTCTTCTCTTACTTTTCTTCTCTCTTTTGCCCAATCCATTGACCATCCACCAAAAAACAGCTCGTCTTCGATTCAAACCAACCCAAATTAACAACCAAAGCCAATCAAACCAAGTTTTACAAACTCCTAAAAAAAACAAACTGAAATCAACAACCCACAACAACCAAATCAAACCAAATCAAACTTTACAAACTTAGGGAAAACCCAAACCAAATTCAACTCTCTGTTCTCAACAACAACTAAAACCAAAATCAATCAAACCAAGTTTCACAAACATAGGGAAACACCAAACCAAATTCAATTCCCTATACTGAACAAAACAAATAAAACCAAAATCAATCAAAAAAAGACCAATGAAACAAATGTCAATCAAACCAAGTTTCAAAAACTCACTTCCGATTTCCTCTCCTCCAAGACTAATAATAAAAGCAACATTCTTCTAAACCAGATAATTCAACCAAATCAACCTTCGATCCGTCCAAGTTACCCTCCTCACTTAAGAACAAAACAACCAAACTCATTTCCACCAAGCTACCAAAATCCCCAATCCAACTAGACGAAAACAAATCCACTCAAATGAAATCCAAAACCCTAGATAAGTGGTTTAAGACCACTGACAAAAAATAATATTAATAATAAATTATTAGAGTCCTCCATCATGACTAAGGTAACAATTGATGGAGGCAGCGGAAGACTATCACTTAATTCACTCAAGAACGATAACAAGGCTCTGATACCATGTTAAATAAAAGAGAAAAAGATTGTATTGAATTGTTAGTTTTGGCTACATAGATTATGTTTATTATATAGACATTATAATTGACATATAAGAAAACTAAATAATATAATATAATATTAATATTATTATAATTTATAATATTGTGATAATATATTACAAATATATTATATTATACTCTAACAAGATCATTGTATTCATAATGTAAAGATCGCGAGTTAATCTTCAGACAAAAATATAACTCTAAATTTAAAAAATAAGTAAAACTCGAATGGTTTGTCAGTGCCGACCTCAAAACCTTATTAAGAGGCATTTTGTCCGACCACGTTGTCAACCTCTTACCCTCTTTATCACTTATTGTATTCGGGGCTCGAGAAAGGTTTTAAAGTTTATAGAGAACTTATTCACATGTAAGTTCTAAAACTTTATTTTAAAATAACTTTGATTTTTAACCAATTGAATTTCTCTCTCGAGTTTGTAATTGTGAATTAAACGATCATCACTAGTAAAAAATCAAATTAATAGCGACTAAATTTGGCGACAATACCATATTAGTGTAGCTGTAGATAAAAAATAAATCAACAAGGATTCAAATATATCCATATATCCACCGTGTTTTAATCCTGTGGCCAAATAGTGTGTTTTTTTTATTTTTTTAAGTATCAGATATTTATATTTTAAATAAATTGATTCCCTAATCACCTAAATCCTAAATAAGATTTCGACGGATTTCTCGTACTTCAAAGAGCACCAGCTGAAAAGAGGAGGAAGCTCTAGTATTAGTATTGTTGTTTCTCGCACGCACCGACGACTTCAGGAAGTTCCAATTGAAGATGTTCATTATCATTTACAAACTAACGATTTCAAGTCTTCGTAATGCAGAGATACAGTGAGCTTCCTATCTGGTCTTCTTCGTAAGGGTTTCAATTTACGTCAATGGAGAACCTAGCTTCCCATCTTTCTCTGCCTCTCATGGATCTATGTTTCAATCTCACAAAAACGAAGATCAGTTCAACCCTGGTTTTACTGAAATCAAAACAATTATTTATTTTCGGTAATTTCTCTTATAAATGCATTTTCGTAATTTTTTTAGCACACTTTACCTTTCAGCGATGAAATCAAAACAACTTTTCTCTTCTTCTCTCTCGCTTGTGCTTTTGTATTTTTGTTAGGGTTTCAATTTTTGAGCTATGGTGTCTTCTTCATCTGGACCAATCGGCTTGAAAATTGAAGCTGTAAGCAGTTCTGTTGGTGGAACATGAACAAGAATAGGAGGGGAGAAGCATCGGATTTTGTTGCCGCATCAGGAACTGATCAGCTATTTTTTGTATACAGGGGATTGAAGAAAGTTAAGAAAGACAGGATGTACTGTAAAAGAGAAAATTAGTAAGATGCCTCCTTGTGCTGCTGGTAAATGTAGCTCCATCTACCGTCGGCGTCACCAGGTACTCAATTATTAGATGAATTGAGTTTGGAATCGAAATTAAAATGGAACTGCTATTATTAAAACCCTAAAAACTTCTGGATTTTATATATTTTCAGACATAGATGGAGTGGTAGATATGAAGCTCATCTATGGGACAAGAGTACATGGAATCAGAACCAAAATAAGAAAGGGAAACAGGGTATGTATTACAAGTGTATATTTTCAAAATTGAAATTACATCAATTTTCGTTATTGTCTGTATTTTATTCCAATTGTTTGGCATCTTTTTGTGCAAGGTATGACAAAAATAGTAGTATGCATGAAGAGTTGATTATTTTACATGCGCTTTTGTCTCCCTACTCAAACTTGTTTTTCAATTGTCTTTTTGGAGGAGAACTGCATAAAATGGTACTTCCCTATGCCAGTACTATTTGAAAAGAGACTGTTTGGTATATTCTTGAGGTAAACATGTTAATATTTGTGTCACTAACTTGTGTTTTATTCCAATTGCTTGGCATCCTTTTTGTGCAGAGGTGACCTGCCACCTTTATTTTTTCATAAATGCTCTTTTATTTAGAAGTAAGTTTATATGTCTTGCTCATGTCATTCCAATGTCCTCTTTTGAAGCACTTGAGAAAAGTCTTATATTATGTACCTAGCTTGTACAATTGTTGAACATGAAAAAGGTCATATAATGTTCTCATGTGAAATGAATAAACAGAGGAAAATTTTAAAATACTTTTCAAAACGGGAAACTAGGCAAAATGTGTTGGCTACCAGATTTGATATCCCACACAGAGTAGCTTAATGGTTTTATATTTTATTTTCTTATGCCTGAATTGGTAGCCAAACAAAGGGGCTTTAAAAATAGTCTAGTTATGGAAAATGGATATTGGGAAAAGAAATTGTTGTTGGACTTAGGTTTGTCATTTAAAAGGATTGATGTAAAAAGGGATTGGACAAGATCAAAAGAAGTATAATCTTGTATATTTGAAATATATGGTTAATATTCATTCGTCCATTCCACGGGTGGATAATTTCAGCTTTCTTGAGTGAAAGGAGGCATCAACTTAGTAAGATTCAAAACCTCAAAACTTTGATATATCAATATTAACTCATTTGGTTTGGTAATGGCTTAGTCACTTGATTATGTACCTTTGGCTTTATTATAACAAGACAAATCAATCTTTTCGTGGAGAATATCTAATATTAAATCCCTTGAAAATATATCTAATTAATATTCTCATTCTGGTAGCATGTTAAAATTGACCATGTATAAAAAACAGAGCCCTTTTATTTCAGAGGGAAGGTGTGATGTGAGGGTGATGAAGTTTTAACAATGTCAGTTGATTGATGTGCAAACTTTTTGTTGAAATCAAACTAGATTTTGTGGAGAAAAAGTTGTTGACACAAACAATCAAAGGTTTATTGACTAATAATAATCATCATCATAGTTTTTAGGTAGTTTTTGTTTTATGTTTAATATGGATTGATTCTGAATTTGGATGAATAACAAATAAGAAAGTGCAAAAGACTCCATTAATGTGGAGCAAGCTTTGAGCATGGCGGGAAAGATTAAGAACAAATAAGACCTTTCAAATCACTTATTTATTTACGTCATTTTCATGAAAAATTACAAACTCTATTTGATTACTATTTGTATCTTAATATTATTCAAAGATAAAATTACTTTTAAAAATTTTGAAACATTTTTAATTGTATCTAATATGTCCATTTATTGTAATTGCAAAGAATGACGATGATTCAAATTCTTTGTGAAAAGTTAAGGTAATAATATTACTCTTTCTCTATTCTATATAACATTATTTATGTCAGTATTATAAGTTATTGTGTAAATTTGGATAGGACTTGAGCTCTACATGTCAAAGAACAACACCAATCTTTTGTTTGAATTTGTTGTGATGAAGGTATTTAGTGATTCTTATCTGTTCATTTATTTTTGTTTAGTCATGTCTCTAGATAATTTGAATTTAATATCCTGTTATGTGATATCAATTAAAGATATTATTAAAATTTATCATAATTTTCTATTAGAATGGAGAACTAATTAACTATTATTAATTATGGTAAGTAACTAGTAGAAAATTATTTAAGTTAGTAGTTTGGTTAAATTATGGTATTTACTAAAATTTTATTTCATTCTCCATTTAAACATTTTAGGAATTAAAGCTTCTTAGGTATCTAATAATTACAATTTACTTATTTGAAGATGGTAAGGTGACTAATGTTACAAATAAGGAAAGTTTTTCGTATTTGTTCTAGACTCTTAAATAACATTATATGAAAATTCATTTGATATATTACATATATTACAGGTTTAGATATGAAGACAAATATGAAGTTATCATATTGAGGTGTACCGTGTATGAATAGTTTAATATGTAATTGGATAATTTGTTTGTGATGATTTCATAAATATTTATTATTTTGATTTGTTAATTTCATTGTCTGTAACTATATTGATAATTTTTTTTATTTTTAAAAAGAATTAAATTTTGACAACAAAAGAAAAATAGTAATTAAAAGTAATAAATTGGAAAATGATATATTTAGCGACGGTGTTTTATTCCTGTTGCAAATTTTAGCCACGGTATTTGAATTGTGTCGCTAAAATATAGCTACGGAAGCAAAAGCGTTGTTTGGCAACGATGTGAATACTGTCGCTATTGATATTAGCGACAGTAAATTAATCAATAGCTACGATAATTGCTACTGATCTGTTTTACTGATCTGTTTTACACTAGTGCATTGTCCTTTTCATTGCTCTTTGATAACATATTTATTAATTTATCATTCATAATTGTCTATTTAAGTATTCGTAAGAAAATTAAAATTTAATCTAAATTATGTTTAGCCATTGAGAGTTGTTATTGATATAACATTAATAACCTCAATTATGATTCTATATGTCTAACTGATATGGAGCCTCTAAAAGTGATAGTTTAAAAGTTCGGGGTAAATAACTACAACAATAAAGTTGTATTAATTCATAAATACTTCATGGACAAAAATTAATTTTAAGAACTAAATAAATAATATTTTGACTAAGAATATTATAATAATGTTGTATAAAAAAAATTTCTATTATTTTCAATGTATACACACAAAATTTTCATTTTTATTTATGTAAACAAACACAAGAGGCGTATCATCTGATAAAGTATGAGTGTTATTAGTATCAATCATCATAGGGATATTGATAGTATAATTGTGTTCATAAATTGTCTTTAATTCATCTTCTTTCAAAATAATCATTTTCATAGCTTCTTCATTCTTAATTTTTTGTGATGATTGAAGTAAACATAATTAACATCTTTTCCATCCATTATTATCTTTCATATAATACATTTTCATAAGGTATGTATAGTTCACTTTTATTGACTAAGAGGATAAAATGCTTACATATTAAATATATGGATTATAAGAAATATATCAAAGTGAGAATAACCAAACATGATGCATGTCCAAATGTGAAGAACAAAGCATATGCACACACATATCACTATATCTATACGCTCATAAGAAACAAATAAATATATAAATATTACAAAAGAAACTTTTTAGCTTAATCAACTATATATGATACAACATAAGTCATAAAAAATATAAGATATGACATATATTGTTGACCAAATACTGTATTTTTCTAATAAAAATATTATTTCAAACTATTACAATAGATGTCAAATGTAAAAATTTTTAATGCAAGATAAGAGCATTTTCAATGCACTGACAAATGTAAGTTTTTTTAATGTAAGATATAGAGTACTTTCAATACACGATCAACTAATTAATAGGGAGTAACACTTTTCAGTCGTCGCATCTAACAATATTTTCAATGAAATCTTACATCATATTGAAAATTTGAGGGAAAAAACTCAATAAAATTGAAGAATTACACACATATATTTAATTCAAATTTGCACTCATATATGCTACCATCACACTATCTCTTTAAACATATAATTTATTCAAATTATCCTCACATATACTACCAATGCAATATCTCTTCAAACACATATAATTCATTCAAATTTGCACCCACATATACCACCATCACAATATCGTCTCAAACATATATAATTTATTCAAATTTGTACTTGTTGTTTTTGGCACAGTTATAATCCCACATCGGAAGATGATGTGAGTTGGGGAAGTTTCTTAGTGTATAAAAGAAACTCTCCCCTCTTTGGTTTATTGCACCCAAATTTGTATCTCTTCTTCCTTATTAATTGAAAGCCTTAGTGCTCGGAGACGTAGGCAACATTTTGGTCGAACTCCATTATCAAATTCTGTTAGTGTTCTTTCGTTTGTTTTCTTCTTTTGTGTTTCTGTCAAGGTTTTTCCCCAAAAGTGGTATCAGAGCCGAAGGTTCGTCCTTGGCATGGTGGAGTCTTTAAAAGGGGCGTCAACTCCTTCGTCATCTTGGACGAGGACACCGATGTCGAATTTGAAGTTTGTAGTGGAAATCTTTGATGGAACTGGGCATTTCGACATGTGGCAATGTGAGTTTCTAGATTGTCTTTTTCAGTAGGGTCTAGATGTTGCTATTGAGGTCGGAAAGCCATATGGTATAGAAGAAAAAGAGTGGAGTATCATGAATCGGTTGGCATGCGGAACAATTCGACCGTGCTTGTCTAGAGAGAAGAAATATGCTGTGAAGATTGAAACTTCTGCATAGAAACTGTGGCAAGCATTGGAGGACAAATTTCTAAAAAAGAGTGGTCAAAATAAGCTCCTTATGAAGAAGCGATTGTTTCGGTTTGATTACCAATCAGGTACTACTATGAATGAACATGTTAATAAGTTTAATGAATTAGTAGCAAATCTATTAAACCTTGATGTTGAGTTTGAGGATGAAGATCTTGCGTTGATGTTGCTATCGTCCCTTCCTGATGAATTTGAACACTCAGAAACAACGTTACTTCATGGGAAGGGAAATGTTTCTCTTGATACTGTAAGTTCTGCTTTATATAGTAATGAATTGAGAAAGCATGACAAAAGAAAAAGCAAAATAGGTACAGCAGATGAAGCATTGATGGTTAGGGGTCGTCAGCAAAGCAAATCAAAAGGGAAAGGAAGAAGATCTGAAAGTAGAGTTGCCAAAGATAAATGTGCTTTCTGTCGTGAGAAAGGACATTGGAAGACTAACTGCTCAAAGTTGAAGAAGAAAGAGAAAGATTTTGAAGATGCAATGTTGCAGAAAACAAAGGTTATGTAGATTCAGAATACTCTTTATCGATGTCACACACAACATCACATCCTGATGCGTGGATATTGGACTCAGCCAACACTTATCATATAACACCAGTTCGAAAGTGGTTCTTTGACTTTAAGGAGCTGGATGGTGGCGTTGTTTACATGAGAGATGCTAATACATGTAAAATAAAAGGGATATGTTCAATCAAGCTGAGAAATGAAGACGGATCCACCAGAATTATCAGAGATGTTCGGTACATACCGAATATGAAAAATAATCTCATTTCTTTGGGGGCCTTAGAGTCGAAAGGCCTACATATGAAATTGGAAAATGGAGTTCTTAGGGTAATATCTAGAGCGCTAGTGATGTTGAAAGCTATCAGGAAAAGTAATAATTTGTATTATTATCAAGGTAATACAGTTAATGGGACAACATATGTATCAACTTCCGGGAGCAGTAAGGAGTTAGAGGCAACAAAGTTATATGCGATTGGGGCATGCTGGTGAGAAATCTATGCAAACTCTTATCAAGCAAGGATTGTTGAAAGATACAAAAGTTTGTAAGTTAGATTTTTGTGAACATTGTATTTTGGGAAAATAAAGGCGAGTAAAATTTGGCACTGTTATCCATAACACCAAGGGTATTTTGGATTATGTGCACTCTGATGTCTAGGGACCTACCAAGACTCCTTCTCTTGGAGGTAGACATTATTTTGTTACTTTTATTGATGATTTTTCCAGAAGAGTATGGGTGTTTACTATGAAGAATAAATGTGAAGTGTTTGGGATTTTTCTTAAATGGAAAACTCAAGTTGAAGACGAGACAAGAAGAAAGATCAAAATTCTCCGGACTGATAACGGTGGAGAATACAAGAATGATCCATTCCAGAAGTTATGCCAAGAGTGTGGCATAGTTCGACACTTCACAGTCAGAAAAACACCACAGCGGAATGGAGTATCAAAACGTATGAACAAGACATTGGTGGAGAAAGTTCGATGTATGTTGTCTAATGCTGGGTTAGACAGAAAATTTTGGGCAGAAGCTGTGTCATACGCTCAACATTTGGTAAATCGCCTACCATCATCTGCACTTGGTGGCAAGACTCCATTAGAGGTATGGTCTAGAAAACCTTCAACTGATTATGATTATTTGCATATTTTTGGTTCTACAATATATTATCATGGAGTTGAATCAAATTTGATCCACGAGGAAAGAAGGCTCTTGTTATGGGATTTACTACAGTAGTTAAAGAATATCGCCTTTGGTGTTTGGATGCAAAGAAAACCATTATCAGTAGAGATGTTACTTTTGATGATTATTCAATGTTGAATAAGGTAACACTAGACAAGATTGATTGTACTCCGCAACAATTGGAGTTTGAGCAGATAAAGATAAGCTCAACTATAAGTGATTCTTCGACGACAGACGAAGAGTTAAATGATGAAGAGGTTCTGACCCAAGAACCTTCTGATAGGATCGGCTTTATCAATAGAGACGGGGGTCTGGCTAATGATGAAGGCTTATGAAAAACGGTTTGATAGAAATCCTGTTAGGGATTAATATTTCTTTCTATTCTACGCAAACTTGTGTAAACACTTGAAACAGATTCAAGGCGGAATTGTTTACTTGGGTTTGAAGCACAAGATGAAATATGAGAAGATGACAGAAAAGAAGAACACAACAATTTGTTTATGGATGTTCGGAGAAACTCTCCTACGTCACCCCTTCTTCCAACCACCAGAAGGATTCACTATATGATGAGAATCAAATACAGTTTACACACACACTTAGCTCACTATTGAACATAACACTTTCTGTTCAATTATAAGAAATGAAGAATATCACTCAGCTAATGGTGTTTTGATTCTAGCTCTCTCTCTTGATTCACACACAGTACAATCAGAAAGAAGCTTCACAAAATAACTTCAGTAAGCAAAGTGATTGAGTAGTCTCTCTCTACAAAATCAGAATGCTTGTTCGTAAGATTGGTTAAGGCAAAATCTGGTGTTTCGTCCGTTGCTCTAAGGATTGATTAAATACTGAGCAGGAGCTAACAGTCGAATCTTCAAGAATGATACGTGGCGCTCTTCCATTGGAAAGCCTCCATTGTACATAGCAGGATCTGAGCACAAGGATCGTGGCCGTACCGAACTGGTAGTGCGTCGAATATTCCATTAGGGATGTACCTACAAAGCGGGTAATGTGAGGAAAATTCTCTTACGTGGAATTCCTTAATTGGATGTATATAGCTGTTGTACTAATCTTCACAGGAAAGTGGAGCAGAAGTAGGGTACAGCTATAGCACGTGGGTAGGAGAAATGCTAGATTCAAGCGTACTGCTTGAACAGAGCATTAGATGTATTTCAGTTAGACGGATTTGAGATAATCAGTCTAATGAAATAAGTCAACTCCTTCTAATGAAAAACATCTATTAGACCGCCTGGTCTAATATAATTAGACTCGCGTCTAATTTCAATAACCATTAGACGGGTACGTCTAACTCCACTGAGTTAGACTACACGTCTAATTCCGGTTCTACCTCAGACTAATCTGAAGGAGTTAGACCCATGTCTAACTTTCAATTAAATAGACAACCCGTCTAATTATAATAACCATTAGACCGACACGTCTAACTCCACTGAGTTAGACTACCCCGTCTAATTCCGATTCTACCTCGGACTAATCTGAAGGAGTTAGACCCACGTCTAACTTTCAATTAATTAGACAACCCGTCTAATTATAATAACCATTAGACTGGCATGTCTAACTCCACTGAGTTAGACTGCCCCGTCTAATTCTGGTTCTACCTCAGACTAATTTGAAGGAGTTAGACCCACGTTTAACTTTCAATTAATTAGACAACCCGTCTAATTATAATAACCATTAGACCGGCACGTCTAATTCCATTGAGTTAGACTGCCCCGTCTAATTCCGGTTCTACCTCAGACTAATCTGAAGGAGTTAGACTCACGTCTAACTTTCAATTAATTAGACAACCCGTCTAATTATATTAACCATTAGACCGACACGTCTAACTCCACTGAGTTAGAGTACCCCGTCTAATTCCGGTTCTACCTCAGACTTGTCTGAAGGAGTTAGACTCACGTCTAACTTTTACTAATTAGACAACCCGTCTAATTATTACATCTATTAGACTTACACGTCTAACTCCGATGAGTTAGACTTGTACGTCTAATTCTATTAGACTTGCGTCTAATTCCGCATATTCATTAGTCTACCCGTCAAATTCTTTACGTCTATTAGACTTACACATCTAGCTCCGATGAGTTAGACTATACGTCTAATTTTATTAGACTCACGTCTAATTCCGTGTATTCATTAGACTACCCGTCTAATTCTTTACGTCTATTAGACTTACACGTCTAACTCCGATGAGTTAGACTGTACGTCTAATTCCGTGTATTCATTAGACCATTCGTCTAATTCTTTACACATCTATTAGACTTACACGTCTAACTCCGATGAGTTAGACTGTACGTCTAATTCTAATAGACTCACGTCTAATTCCATTAGACTCTCGTCTAATTCATGCGTCTATTAGACTGTCCGTCTAACTCCGATGAGTTAAACTGTGCGTCTAATTCCATTAGACCTGCGTCTAATTTTATGCGAATGGAGATCAAGATCGGTCTAATGACCCTTATTAGATCCAAGTCTAATAACATGTTGTCTTAATACACCTGTATCAAAACTCATAAATTATTTCATCATCAAAATATCAGTGGGTAAATTATTTCAACACTTAGTCAAAATAATTTGACCCAACACCTTCAGAACAACGTGAATCAATTGATGTAAACAGGCCAAGACGAGTTACTAAAAAACTAGGTCAGTTTGTTGACATGGCAGCCTATGCACTTCTAGTCGTAGATGATGTTACATCCACTTTTTCAGATGTCAGTCGAAGTATTGAAAATGGAAAAAGGAGAGGTGTTATGGAAGATGAGATGCAATCTATTCAGAAGAATGAGACATGCAAGTTGACGCATCTACGAAAAGGGAAGAAGACTATTGGTGGTAAATGGATCTTTGCTAAGAAAGAAGGATTTTCCGAAAAAATTGATGTTCGTTACAAGGAAAAATTGGTAGCTAAAAACTATGCTCAGAAGGAAGGAGGTGATTATAATGAGGTACTTTCTCTTGTTGTTTAACACTCTTCCATTAGAATTTTGTTGGCCTTGGTAGCGCAGATGAATTTAAAGCTAGCTCAACCAGATGTGAAGACCGCAGACATACACGGTCATTTGAACGAGGAAATCTACATTTATCAACTAGATGGATTCAAAGTTGCTGATAAAGAAAATTGGGTTTGCAAGTTGAACAGATCATTGTACAGGTTGAAGCAATCGTCGAGAGAATGGTACAAGCGACTTGACAAGTTTATGATGGAGCACAAGTACACAAGAAGTAGATTCAGTTCATGTGTGTATTTGCGCAAATTGCAAGATGAGTCTTACATCTATCTACTCTTGTACGTTGATGATATGTTGATAGAATCAAAGAGCCAATATGAAGTTGACAAATTGAAGGCTCAATTGGGTAAAGAGTTCCAGATGAAATAAATGGGGAAAACCAAATCTAATTGTTTAGATTTGGTAAACATCTTCCGCGTTTGAGTCGGCGCTGAAGAGCGCCAATTGGAAACACTGAAAGTTTATTTTTTAATATTGAAGATTAGTATTTGGATATTGTACCAAGGTAGAGATTTGTTATTTTTGGCACAATTAGAATCCCACATCGAAAGATTATGGGAGTGAAAGAAGTTTCTTAGTATATAAAAGAAACTATATTCACAATTAGAATATATCCCACATCGGAAGATGATGGGAGTTGGGGAAGTTTCTTAGTGTATAAAAGAAACTCTCCCCTCTTTAGTTTATTGCACCCAAATTTGTATCTCTTCTTCTTTATTAATTGATAGCCTTAGTGCTCGGAGACATAAGCAACATTTTAGCCGAACTACGTTATCAAATTCTGTTAGTGTTCTTTCATTTGTTTTCTTATTTTCTGTTTCTGTTAGGGTTTTTCCCAACAGTACTCACTTAAGGTGATCACTTTAACCATTAGGCTATTTATGATTGATGAGTTTTATTTATAATTCTATGTAAACATATATATTTTGTAACCTAATAAATATCAAAATTTTGATTTTTTTAATAAAATTCACAAATAACATTTCAACTTTTATTTAAGCTAAAAATATTTTCTAGCTATAAAAAACACTTTCACGTACCTCTTATCTCTCAGCAAACCAACCATCAATCACAATTTACATGCCTATCTTATCTCCCGGGGAACCAACCACCGACCTGAATCGACTTATTATCCAACGATAAACTAACCACAAATTTCAATGTTACTGATCTCTTATTTATCGGTAAACCAATTATCAATCACAATCGACCTCTCATATTGTAACCTCACACTTCCAAACTTACATTTCTTTAATCTCTCGGAAAACATACATCTTTTATGTTTAGTTTGTCTACTTAAGTTAAAATCTTCTACGTTTGACTTAACTTGTTTACTTAAGCTAAGAAACATACATCTTCGTCATTCAAAATAGTTTGTCACTTAAGCTAAGGCTTAACTTGTCCACTTAAGTTAAGTAACTAAACACTTTTCTATTTTTATTTTAATAGAAATGTCCCTAGTATAAAATGTTTTCGTATTTTTTTATCACATGACTAGTCAACCATATTTGAGAAACAAAATGTAGAAATTTTCAACCTTCTAGGTATTTAAGTGCCTCTATGTTCTCATGTTTTGGTGACATTGGATCAAAACATCTTCAAGAACCGATTCAGTACATTTTCTCTTTGACTATTCAAAAAGAGACCAATTGTAAGTCCATTTCTTCGACATAAAGTTTATCAATTACGAATTCAAACTCTAGTATGAACGATATCGTCGATTTTCCTTGAAGGATCCTAATGCTCGAACATCAATATATAAAGTTCACGTCAAGATTAATCTTTCAACCACATGGAAAAACTTAGTTAAACACATTATACTTAGCTTAAGTGGACAAAATAAGTAATTTAAAGTTTCTTAGTTTAAGAGAACAAGCTAGATATAGAATAATTTAGTTTAAATAGACAAGCTAAAAGATATTTCTTAGTTTAAGTGGACAAATTAAGTAATAGTCGGGTTAAAAGTAAAAACACATCAGAGTTCTTAGTTTTAGTGACAAACTAAGTCTAATGCAAGAGTTTCGTTTTTTTAGCTTAAGTGGACAAGTCCAATTTTTAATGTTTCTTAGATTAAGTGAACAAGCTAGATATATAATAATTTAGCTTACGTGGACAAGCTAAAAGACCTTTCTTAGTTTAAGTGGACAAACTGATCGAGTAATTGTCGGGTTAAAATTAGAAACATTTTGGGGTTCTTAGTTTAAGTGGACAAACTAAGTCAAACGCAAGAGTTTCGTTTCTTAACTTAAGTGGACAAGCCAAGTATTTTTAATATTTATTAGCTTAAGTGGACAAGCTAAATATAGAATGTTAGGATCTAGATCGCCGATGGCGGACCGGGGTCCGGCTAACACTACAACACTCAACGATTGGCGTTTAATCCGGTTGGAGATTAACACCGGTTTCAATACTACATAGGCTGTCACAACCCCTTGAACCGAGTTCAAGTGCGGAAGTGGTTTGTTTCAGACTGAAGCAACACACACAGGATGAATAGAGATAGAGTTTGGAGAAAGTCGGTTTGAGGTTTAGTGAGTCTATTAGAATGATGTAAGTCGGTTACGATAGTGCGAGTCGGTTAGAAAGCGGAACCGACAGAAAGTAAAGAACAAGACACAGGTTTTTATGGATGTTCGGAGATAAAACTTCTACGTCACCCCTTCTTCTCAAACCGCGAGAAGGATATTCGCTAAGGAATACTCAACCACACTACACAATCGAGACTTATTTACTGCTCGATGAACATTCGTACAATTCTCACAGAAATTGTAATCACACTTCAAATGCATACTTAAACTTTGAATCTTGTAGAGAGATAAACACAACTTGTGATTGTTAGAACTACATTTACTCCTCTTCAGCGCCTTCTTTTATATGTGAGATGTGTCAACGGTCACATTTCTTCAACGGATACTTTCAGGGTAATCCTTGAATCTGATTGGTTGAGTAGAGGTTCAGCATTGCATTAATTGCAGTTTAAGCTTCTAAGGCATGGAGCAGACCGGCTTCATTTGTCTTTTACTTAATATGGCAACTGCCGGTAGGCCAGTTACCTGCATCTGGAGAACTGCACCTTTGACTTGTACCAAAATGGTAACTGTTTCTTCAGGAAATCTTCTGCAGCCTTCAGAGTATCATCAGACTTGTATGGATATGGCAATGTCACAGTCTGATCCTTTGCTATCATCTTCCGCAGATACTCAAAGTGTTCGTTTGCACCAATTTGTAGATTGTACTTAGTTTGATAATCTTGACTTCTTTCTTTAAGTAGTCTCCTCGTCAGTTTTAGGTTGAATACTTCATTTCGGTTTAGGATGTCTATCGGTTGTTTATAGGTTCAGGTTAACCGGATAACTTCCGGTTTTGGATAGATCCTTTGCTTCTTCTTTTAACCGGTTTAATTACTTGACCGGTTAGATTCTTGACCGTTCAAAGTTCTTGACCGTTCAAAATTCTTGACCGTTCCTGCACAGGAAATTTGTTTTTGTTAAGTTCTTATTTTAACCGGTCTAATTTATCTATCAATTTCTCCCTTTTTAATTATTTTATTTAAAATATTCAAAATCATGTAAGAAGTAAGAAGTAGGCCGGTTGTTTTAAAAGTTTGTTTGGCCGGATTTTTGAAAAAAAAAATTAGAAAAATTAGAAAAATTTGAGAAAAATTTTGTCTTTAAATTTTTTTTTTATCTTATCAATTTCTCCCTTTTTGATTATTTTATTTAAAATATTCAAAATCATATAAGGAATAAAATGTAGGCCAGTTTCCAAAAATACTTTATATATATATATATAAATAGGAAATATTATAAAGTTGACATAAATAACAGATAATTGAAAGTCTATTCCCTATTCTTGTTGTCTTTAGGCATATATCTCCGGAGATATTGAGCCATCATTCCCTTTCCCGGATTGCACGGATCGCTGCCAGGTCCGAAGGAGGATGCTTGACCTCCCGAGGTGCCGGTGATTGGTGAAGCCTGTGCTGGTGGAGGGACCGCTCTGAATGGGAACACATTAGGGCACCGCACTCTCTTCCTCAGCGGTATAGCTTCGTCCTCAACTTCTTCAACTTCTGGTGAATCCGGGTGATTGGAGGAGCATCGTTGATTGGAGGAGCATCGGTTGGTTCAGCAATGACATCTAACAGTTGTTGAGCCCGTTTAGCCGCTGTCTTCTTGGTGACCTTTCTCTTTTTGGTGACCGGTCCGGTTGAGGGGGCAGCCAGATTAGAGAGTTTATTTCTTTCTTCTATTTCTTCTTCTATCAACTTTTGTTGGATTAGTCGAGCCGCGTCCTCATTCGCTTGTACTGCTTGTTCCGGTGTGGATTTTTCTACCACCTGAACGTGTTGGGCCAGGCTCGCATCCGCCTGTTCCCTTTCCTTCAATATCCGCATGTTCTCGTTCTCAGCTTCTTGGAGTTTTTGGGCCGCGATCTCATTCGCTTTCTCAAGTGCCTCTTCGGCCGCTAGCTTGGCCGCAATCATTTCCGCAAGCTGTTCGGAGATCGCTTGTAGCGAGGCTTCGGTCAGGGCATGCTTTTCTTCGAGCGCTACCATTCTTTGAAGTATCGAACCGGCCTAGATACCGGATTGAAAATGGCCCACTTCAAGAGATGCCAACCTTTGATCCGTTGACGTGAGTTGTTGAGCGGTATGATTGTGACCCTCTTCAAGAGTCGATAACCTTTGATTGTGACTTTCTTAAAGAGTCGCTAACCTTTGATCCGTTGAACCGAGCCACTGGTCGGTTAGGGCAAGACCGTCCTCAAGAGTTGTAGTTCTGTGTGTCGTTGAACTGATCAGTTGGTCGGCTAGGGCGTGATTCTCTTCAATGGCTGTGAGCCGTTGGATCGCAGAGTTGAGCGTCTCACCGGTAGACTTAACCAACCGGTGTGATGTTTTCGCCATTTCTTTTACTTTAGTCTGCCACAGAATGATGTCATCTTGGAAAAATTCCTCGATGTATGCCTTGACGTGGTCCTCGGTTAATGCAGGCGTCGACGATTTATTTGTTTTTGGGGACCTGGGCTGATCGTGGAGCGGATTACTCGTATCAATTATATTGATCGTTGAATCCGGTGGAGGAGGAGCACCGATTGAAAAGTGCAGAATCACGACCCATTTTGATTAGAAAGATTAGGAGTTGGAAAGATTGAAAGTTTGGAAGATTAAGTGATTGTTAGAGAGAGAAAGTAGATTCGCGGAAGAGGATAATCAGAAGACGAATGAGGATATTTATAGGCAGCGGCCTGGAATGTCAACCGACGCGAACCGTCACATCAAGAAAAGGCGCCAAAGTTTCCCTCCAAAACGGGTTGGCAGTAAACTCATGGGCGGCAATCTTTTTGGCAGGAGGCCTTTTGGCGGGAAGTGATTAGTCAGGTCAACATTTTTAAAACCGGGTGGTTGTTCAACGTATACTTCTTCACGTAGGTCACCATTTAAAAATACACTTTTAACATCCATTTGGAATACTTTAAAATTTTTGAAAGCAGTAAAGGCTAGAAAAATTCTAATGGCTTCAATTCTAGCTACAGAAGCAAATGATTCTTCAAAATCAATGCCTTCTTCCTGTTTGAATCCTTGTGCCACTAATCTAGCTTTGTTCCTCGTAACCAAACCATCTTCATTGAGTTTATTTCTGAATACCCATCTTGTTCCTATGACCGGTTGATCTTTCGGTCTAGGAACTAGATACCAGACTTTATTATTCTCAAACTGGTTTAACTCTTCTTGCATTGCTAAGATCCAATCCGGATCCAACAATGTTTCATCCACCTTTTTCGGCTCAATCTGGGATATGAAAGCGAAATTAAAGTATTCCTCCAGTTTTTGTCGCCTAGTTTGGATGGGTTTTGAAGGGTCACCTATAATAAGCTCAGGAGGATGATTTGTGTTCCTTTTGAGATTCGGTTTATGAATGTCTACCAAATTACCGTTTGTTTGATCAAGCCTAGACATATCGGTAGGCTGAACAATAGTGTCAGACCGACCGATTTCCTCAGTTTGAACCGAGGTGTCAGCTTCCTACTGTGTGGCAGCTTGATCCGACTGGGTTTCAACAATACCCATTTGGTCATGGTCAAACCGTCTGAAAACCGGAATCTCATCTTCACTATCAGAATGGATATTATGATTTTCCAATTTGTTGTGTAGATCAAAGAATGATGCAGTGTTAATTTCAACCGATTCATCGAATACAACATGAAGAGATTCTTCCACGGTTAAAGTTCTAGTGTTATATACTCTATATGCTTTACTAACCGCTGAGTATCCTAGCATTATCCCAATATCAGATTTTGCATCAAAAGCAGATAAGTAATTTTGGCCATTAATGTGAATGTAACATTTACAACCGAAAATTTTAAGATACCAAATGTTAGGAATTCTATCAAAATATACTTCATGCGGTGTTTTATTGTGAAATTTGTTAATCAAAGACCGGTTTTGTGTATAACATGAAGTGTTGATAGCTTCAGCCCAAAATTTCTGAGCAACACCTGAGTCGGCTATCATAGACCTTGCGACTTCCTTGAGAGTTCGGTTTCTTCTCTCAGTCAGGTCAATTTGTTGAAGGGTTCTAGCACTGGATAACTCGTGTCTAATACTAGATTCCTCAAGAAATGTATTTAGAGTACTATTTGTAAATTTGGTTCCTCTATCACTCCTAATGCTATTTATACGTGTTGATTTTTCATTTTGTAAACGCTTAAGCAGTGTAATTAAATTGGATGCGGTTTCACTTTTAGATGCAAAAAATGTGACCCATGTATATCTAGAATAATCATCAATAACAACCATAGTGTAATGCATACCACCTAGGCTGGTGACCCTAATCGATCCAAATAAATCCATGTGAAGAAGGTCTAAACATCGGTTAGACTGAATGTGTCCTTTACTCTTAAAGGTTGATTTAGTTTGTTTACCCATTTGACATGCTGAGCACACCTTATCCTTATTAAATGTTATATCAGGAATTCCTTCAACTAACTTTTTATTGCGGATATAATTTATGGTTTTGAGGTTTAGATGGTTTAACCTTTTATGCCATAGCCAGGTTTGATCAGTTTTAGCTACCATGCAAACAGGATGCTCCACTTCATTTTTCCAGTCTACCTTGTATATATTTCCTAACCTATTTCCGGTTAGTAGTGTGCTACCCTGAGAATTTTTAACTAAGCATGCATGTCTAAGAAATTCTACGGTATATCCAGCATCACAAATCTGACTAATACTTAGAAGGTTAAAATGTAGATTTTCAACTAGAAGTACATTGTTAATTGTTAAATTACCATGGACAATCTTACCCTTGTCCACAGTTCTACCTCTTGAGTTGTCACCAAAGACTATCATTGCACCGGTTTCTATTTTGATGTCGGTCAGAAGGTTGCTATTTCCAGTCATATGTCTGGAACAACCGCTGTCCAGGTATCACTCAGAGTTTCCTAGCCGTTTCTTCATAACCTGCAAAATACACATATTTACAACTATTTGGTACCCACATTTATTTGGGTCCACGGTTGATTAGTCCCTTGGGTATCCAGACTTTAATAAGTCGGATAACTTTCCTAGTTATGCATTTAATTAGTTTTCCTATGCTTGGCTTGACATCTTTCTGTTGTCCTAAGAGTGCCTTATTTTGTAGTGGCTTTTGGTTTATTCTATGTGGTCGTGGATCGGTTTGTTTATCTGCTGGCCGGTTGGCTTTCCTTCTCTCAGGATGAAGCCATTTTTCCGAGTCAGTTGGACTTACATATATTATTTATTTTTCCGGTTTTGAGTCACGTTGTTCCTCATTGTCGGTTGAAGAGCTCTTGACAAATCTTATAAAGGGAAGATTGTCTTTTGTGAGTTTCATCTCGTTGGAACGGTTCCAGTTGGCGGATCTGTTGTCTTTGTATCCAAGACCAAATTTGCATTTGGGATGTCTTTGATAATTAGACATTTGGTTCACCGCTTCACTAGATCTTTTCCATGCGGCTATTCGATACCTGGTTCGTGCATCTTCCTCTTCGGTCAACTCTTGAACTGACTCCTTGAGCTGTTCAGTCTTAGAGGATAGTTCAGGTGCTACCTCGATTTCTAAGATTTCATCAGGTTGAATACTATCGGTTTCAAGATTGAGGGACCGGGCTGGTGCTATAGGGTCGGTTCTAAAGTTGAGTCGGGTTGGTACTAAGGTTAATAGATTTTTATACTCTACTACCATGTCATTTAGTGCATTAACTAAATCATCTTTAGTAAATTCTTCACAAGAAAAATCAAATACATGTTCTTCGTTTGCCATGAGACAAGAGAGTTCATCATCGCTGTCACTGTGAGCCCATAGACTTCCTCCATCATCGGCTATCAGTGCTTTCTGAATTTCTCTCCCTTCAACGGTTTGTGAGTAGTTGTTTCTTTGGTTCTGATTGTCCGGCTTCCGGTCATCCCATCTTGGTTTTCTGCATTCTCACCTAAAATGTCCCAAACAGTTACAATTATAACATCTAATATTAGATTTATCACCATAGTTATAGTTGTTGTTTGTCGGTTGTCTTTTCTTCATGAATCTGCCAAACTTCTGTGCAAGCATTGCCATTGCATCTTCATTGAATTGTTCAGTGGATTTGATCGGTGCAACAACTATAGGTTCTATAGATGTGACTAGTGCCTTAGTAGCGGTTGAGGTTGCTACTTCATCTTCGATCCTGGATCTCATTTCAAACTCATATGCCTTCAAATCTTTGAATACATCGTGTAGCTTCATTTTGTTTAGGTAGTTTGATTCTCTCATCACCATTGTCTTTATGTCCCATGCACTCGGAAGAGAAATTAAAGCTTTGATGATTGTTTCCTTATTATCATACTTCTTTCCAAGAGTTGATAGCTCATTTATCACATTTGTAAACCGGTCACTGTACTCCCTCATGGTTTCTCCTGGCTTCATATTGATGTTTTCAAATTTCTGGGTAACCACCATTATCTTGTTTTCCTTAGTTCCTTCATTTCCTTCATGAAGTTGAATCACTGTTTCCCATACTTTCTTTGAGGTTTTGCAATCTTTGACCTTATAGAAGGTATTTTTGTCCAAACATTTGAAGATATGGTTTTTGGCGTGATTATCCAGATTGTTTCTCCTCTTATCATCAGCTGTCCAATCCTTTCTATCTTTATCAATTTTTATCGGTCCTTCAGACAGGATGAACGACATCTCATCATCCATAGTGATTAGGTGCAAGTGCATGCATATCTTCCAGTTGGCGAAATCATCACCTTCTAGCATTGGAGGCTTCTCGAAATCATGCTTGCTTGCTTCGGGTTGCTTAAGTATTGAAACTAACTGCTCTGATACCAATTGTTAGGATCTAGATCGCCGATGGCGGACCGGGGTCCGGCTAACACTACAACACTCAACAATTGGCGTTTAATCCGGTTATCGGTTTCAATACTACATAGGCTGTCACAAACCCTTGAACCGAGTTCAAGTGCGGAAGTGGTTTGTTTCAGACTGAAGCAACACACACAGGATGAATAGAGATAGAGTTTGGAGAAAGTCGGTTTGAGGTTTAGTGAGTCGGTTAGAATGATATAAGTCGGTTATGACAGTGCGAGTTGGTTAGAAAGCAGAACTGGAGAAAGTAAAGAACAAGACACATGTTTTTATGGATGTTCGGAGATAAAACTCCTACATCACTCCCTCTTCTCAAACCACGAGAAGGATATTCACTAAAGAATACTCAACCACACTACACAATCGAGACTTATTTACTGCTCGATGAACACTCGTACAATTCTCACAGAAATTGTAATCACACTTCAAATGCACACTTAAACTTTGAATCTTGTAGAGAGATAAACACAACTTGTGATTGTTAGAACTACATTTACTCCTTTCGGCTCCTTCTTTTGTAGGTGAGATGTGCCAACGGTCACATTTCTTCAACGGATACCTTCAGGGTAATCCTTGAATCTGATTGGTTGAGTAGAGGTTCAGCATTACATTAATTGCGGTTTAAGCTTCCAAGGCATGGAGCAGACCGGCTTCATTTGTCTTTTACTTAATATGGCAACTGCCGGTTGGCCAGTTACCTGCATCTTGAGAACTGCACCTTTGACTTGTACCAAAATGGTAACTGTTTCTTCAGGCAATCTTCTGCAGCCTTCAGAGTATCATCAGATTTGTATGGATATAGTAATGTCACAGTCTGATCCTTTACTATCATCTTCCGCAGATACTCAAAGTGTTCGTTTGCACCAATTTGTAGATTGTACTTAGTTTGATAATCATGACTTCTTTCTTTAAGTAGTCTCCTCGTCGGTTTTAGGTTGAATACTTCATTTCGGTTTAGGATGTCTATCGGTTGTTTATAGCTTCAAGTTAACCGGATAACTTTCGGTTTTGGATACATCATTTGCTTCTTCTTCTAACCGGTTTGATTACTTGACCGGTTAGATTCTTGACCGTTCAAAGTTCTTGAATGTTCCTGCACAGGAAATTTGTTTTTGTTAAGTTCTTATTTTAACCGGTCTAATTTATCTATCATAGAATAACTTAGCTTAAGTGTACAAGCTAAAAGACATTTCTTAGTTTAAGTGGACAAACTAAGTTAAACATAAGATTTTCGTTTCTTAACTAAAGTAAACAAGTTAAGTAAAACATCATAAAATTTTAAATTCTTTGTTTAAGTGGACAAATTAAGCTCTGGTCGGGTCAAAACCAATAGTTGTGAAGATGAACTAAATTGATAGCCATTGCATTTTAAATTCTCCAATAAACGTCATACGAGCATCAGGTTGAAAATGTCGTGAACATGGACATCATCATGTTTTATCTCTAACTTTTAATTGTTTTCAGTAAATATATCCGAGAAAAATAATAAATTTGGGAGATTCAAATAAAGGGTCATTCCTCAAACTTGGACATGCGTTTTATTAAAACTAAAAATTTCATTCAAATTACGTCCAAGAGGGGAATTCTGTAGACACTCGTATTTGTTCCCCAAATATATATTTTTAAATAAATCTAGAGACTACTAATTGATTTTTGTTTGAAAATATAAAATTAATTTTTGGAGTAATAATATCGTATCTTTCAAATTAAATAAATAATAATTTTATAAATATGTTGAATTTTAAATGATTTAATTTATTATTAAAGTGTAAATAAATAAGATAAATAAAATTAATAAATATTAATTTTGAGTTTTTTTTAGGAATTAAGGAAAATGATGAGAGAAAATTGGGAGATTATTTACATCCACAAAATTCCTAAATGACCGGGCATTCCTAAATGACCAGGTATGGTGCAAACGCAAATTAAATCGTGGAGGGGTAAGAGACCACTATAAATATCAGAAAATGAAGAGCAAGAAAAAAAAGAGGAGAGATGGAAAAAAAGGAAAAAGGGTTGCTTCAGTATTTCTTTTTTTTTCATTTATGTGTATGAGGTTGTTTGAAAGTTTCTTATTTGTTAATGAAGATTTTAACATTTTAGGAAGAAATTAAGTTTACTGTAATCCTCAACTCTCATTTTGTCTTATCTTAATTTTATTTATTTCCTATTTTAAATTGATTTATTTCATTTATAGTTTAATTTCTTTAAATTTAAATTGTTAATTGAAATTCACTAATAACATGTGTTAAAGTTTTTTCTTCTTTTGCTGAATTAAATTTATTTATTAACTTTATATTAAAATTATTTAAATTTAAATTTTAAGATTGAAAAAGGGTTGTTGTTCTAGAGCTTTTTCTCAAGAATGACAACTCAAAAGATCATACAAATTATCATGTATGTTTCAGTTTTATTTAATTTTTAAATTTAAATGTCTTTAACCATTTTATAACAACTCAAAAAATGGTTGATTTATTTATAATCATAAATTTAAATTATGAATATAATAAATTTTAATTCCCATTATTTTCTCATTTCTTTTCTTGGTTTATTTATTTTTGAATACTTTTATTATTATTATTCGTTATTATATTTAATAAGTATTATCTTTAAATTTAATATTAATATTTTAGATCGGATAGGAATGGACAAATAAATGGACAAATTAGTGTAAAATATTTTCTTAAAATAGCTAAAATATTAGAAGTAGAGACTCACCAAAGCCCTTTTTCACTTTTAACCAAGCACCGAACCCTTAAATAATCTCTTTTCAAATGCGTTATTGTTTTACAAGCCAATAATTTAGTTTTCCTAATTTTATAAGAAAGTTTAAGTGACCACTCTTTAGTCACAAATTGGTTTTAAACAATTACCCGATTAGGTTTAATTTTATTTCAAAATTTTCAACGAGATATTTTTTTTATATTTATTTTTAAAAGTCGAAAAAATCGTTTTTTCGAGGCGAACGTTTTTAAACGCCTACACATCTCAGCGTGAGTGTTATTATCATTCTCGGTAAAGTGATTGTTATCAACATCTCGAACGCGATTAGCATCTCCAATCCCTAGTGGGATAACTCTCTGTTTCCCAACAGGATTGTTATGAGTCCTTTTCATCCTCCAAAAGAGTCCCATTTATGGATAGATATCTAAAAACAAATCTTACCTGCAGTTGGTACTACTAATCCCCATCAAGTTTTATCTCTGGATAGTCATCATCAACCAATAGGATTATTGTAGTAATCTTTTCCCATTTAAAGCTCTATCGTCTCCTAATAGGAAGCAAGACTATTATGATAATTTGTCCCAAGCGAGAGTCAACAAACAAGGAATGATCTTACAACGATCTGATTTACGAATCATTGTTATAATTCATCCCAACATTCGTTGCCATCCATGTTCTATTCTCTTACCTTCTTATTATAAGTTGGGTATGAATTTCAAATGTTCGTATGTTCATCCTCGGACCCACGTCTTCCACAACGAAGTTTGTTTTACTCAAATTCTGTCCAAGAGGGGCATTATGTAGACATGAAAATTTGACATACCCCAATTCATAATAATATTATTATTTTTATAATAATATTTGAATAATATTTGAATGTTTAAATTCAAAATAATATTAAGAAGGATTTAAGATCAAATTAAAGTTAATTATTGTGATAATTAAAGCTCTAATTATAAAATTATTTGAAAATCCAAAAATAATTTGAGGTCAAAATAATGTATTTATTTTACCCAAATTAAACTCAAAAATGGGTTAAAATTATTTAATTAGGATTTAAACATAAATTATGGTTCAAAATAATTAAATAAATACCACAAAATACCCAAAAATAAAAATAATAAACATAATTTTTATTATGTTTATAAAAAAAATTGTTGAACTTTTTGGTGAAGAAAAAGCAAGAAAGGGATTAAAATTTGATTTCAAATAACCCTTTTATTAAAATAAAACTAATAATCAGGTGCAACCGAAATTATTTTTAATTGATGCAGCCATATTCTCAGCCATTAGATCATCGCTGGATTATCATCTAACGCCCAGGAACGCACCACAAAGTCGGATGTAATGAAGTCAGCGCGCGCCCGCTCCACTGGATTAACTAACGTGATGGCTAACCCCATTATCCCACACGCTGAAGGACGCAGACAAAATGCCTAACAACGCCACGAAATGACGTTGTTTCAACCCGTCTTCTTTGACGATGCAAGACGCTCGCCGGAAACGCGACCGATCGGCTGCGAATCTTCTCAAAGGGCTAGCTTCGTCATTTCTCCACCTTATCCTCTAATTTTTCCACCCTTATCATCGCCTACTATAGCCCTAAGCCTATAAACCTTATCCTATCCTCTAGCTAGGCTGAAACGATTTAGATAAAATTAGGGATAAGATCGGAGATGTCCAGATTGAACTTGAATTAAGCTTTCTCAACCGACCTAAGCTACTATAAATACTTCCTAGGCCCCCCTCTACCAAATCATCAAACAATCACAACATATTACAATCAGAATCAAGGGTTTGAATTCCGTCCATGAACTGATTTTTGTAAAAAATCTTTTTCGGCAAACAGAGTTCCGATCCAGGCTTCTGGAAAGCTTCAAATACATCTAAGGAGTGCTCTCTAGTTGTTGGTATGAATCAATAACCTTTGTATATCGATTTGTGAATGAGAATTTGATTTTTCAGATATTTCAAGTTTGTTCTGTTCTAGGTCTTAATTACATGTGTTCTTTGTTTAAAATAACTCCCTATATCATGTATGAACTTTCTGTTGAAAGAGAATTCATCAAATCAACCTAAAACAGAAATTTTAAAAAATTAGCTTGAAAATCTATATTTATAAAATTTCATCTTTTTGAGTTTTAATATGGTTTTTTGATTCAAATAGTTTCTATACATGTTTGTAAACAAGTTAGAATGACTTCTCAATCACTGTAACATCGTTTTGATCATGTTTGATCAAACTATATTTTTGAAAATTTTGAGTTTGAATTTCAACTTAAAAAATCATTGTAATGATGTAATGATGTTCTTATTTTGGTTGTGTTCATAAATGTTCATCATTTCAAAACTAATGGAACAAAATTCAGGCCTTTAAATGACCTAATTTAAAATTTCCCAAAATTGGACCTAGAAATGATTTTTTGAAATTGATATTTGTAAAGATTCAATAATCGTGATTTATGTTAGGACTATTGTTCTTAATGATCATATGAACTAATTGTAACTTAAATATCATGATTCCATGATCTGAATTAAAAGTTATAACTTCTGCAATTTCTTGACAAAATCAAGAACACATAGTCCTTAGGTTTTAACTTATGACTATTGATCCTCGGTCATTTTCTTAAGCTAGGACCGATAATACTTAGTCTGGGACCGAGAATTCAGGACCGAGTTTTCTAACCTAGGACTGATGTTCTTCAACTAGGACCGTGAACTAAGACTAGTGTTCTTCAGCTAGGACCGAGAATTAGGATTGGTGTTCTTAAGCTAGGACTAAGCATTCCCTTTAGCCTAGGACCTATTTTTCTACCATAGGACCAAACCCCTTTCTTAGCATAGGACCGGTAAACCTAACCCTATGACCGATCCCTCTATAAGTCTAGGACCGGTAAACCTAACCCTAGGACCAAACCCTCTCTTAGCCTAGGACCGGTGAACCTAGACCTAAGACCAAACCATAGACCCTAACCATGAACCGACTTAGCCATGAGACGACTTAGCCATGAGCCAACTTAGCCCCGAGCTGACCTAGGATCCTTGGCCCCGAGCCAACCTAAGGCTTAGGACCCTAGTCTGATATAAACCCGGACTCATAGGTTTCTACACCTAAGTCGATAACCGCACCTAAAGACCAGGAATCTTCGATATCATGATCTAGGGACTCAGACTTGCTTTTTATCTATCTCTCCTTATTTGGGACCCTATTCACCTCTTTAGGCTTCTATTGAATCGAGAAATAGGTTTGATTGTCCATCTTTGTAATGAATTTGAAAAAGAGTCGGAAAGAAATGGTTTGATCCTCTTATTTTTAGTTCTCAAACCGAGATATCCATGAATGGGGATCCTGATGCATAAAGATATAAATGGTCTCCAAACGCTAATTGGGTGTTCCGAACTTGATCAAGAGCTTCTTAAGACTAATGTTCTTTAGATATGACTGAGCATTCCCTTTAGCCTAGGACCTATTTTTCTAACCTAAGACCAAGCCCCCTTCTTAGCCTAGGACCGGTAAACCTAACCTTAAGACCGAGCCCTCTATTAGTCTAGGAACGGTAAACCTAACCCTATGACCAAACCCTCTCTTAGCCTAGGACCGGTGAACCTACACCTAAGACCTAACCCTAGGACCTAACCTTAGACCCTATCCATGAGCCGACTTAGCCATGAGATGACTTAGCCTTGAGCCAACTTAGCCTCGAGCTAACCTAGGACCCTTGGCCCTGAGCCAACCTAGGGCTCAAGACCCTAGTCCAGATATAAACCCGGACTCACAAGTTTCTACACCAAAGTCGATAACCGCACCTAAAGACTAGGAATCTTCCATATCCTAATCTAGGGAATCCGAACCCTAACTGGGTGTCCCAAACTTGATCAAGAGCTTCTTCGGTCCAGAACCAAACCACTCCGATCTTCATCTGACAAAAACAGATCCAATGTCTAAGACTCCAATCCTAAGAGCATCTTCAGCGCATGACCTGTGCTCGCAACGGACAGCGTGGAAAAAGGCAGGTCATTGCTTTTTTTCATTTTTTGCAGTGTAGGTAAAAGCAGAAAGAGAGAAGTGTCCTCTATGCTGGTCATGCCGACATTTTCATTATTATATAATATAATATACTCTATAATATATAATATAGGAATATTAATTATATATTTAATTATACTATTTTTTCCTACTATTTTTTAGTAACATTATAATAACATTAAATAAATATATATTCTAAATTTTACTATAATATAATATATTAGGAATATTAATTATATATTTAATTATAAAAATATTATAATATATTTTAAATTATAAAAACATTTTAAGTTATAATTAACTTAACATTAACATGTTTTAAGGGTGAAATTCTTAAATTTTCCTATAATATATATAATATAGGAATATTATATATATTATATATATATTAATAAATATATATTTTAAATAAATTAATATATTTTTTTATTAATTATATTAACACACGTTTTGTATTAAACTCTCAAATTTTCCTATAATATAGTTATATTAGTTATAATAGTATAAATTAGTTATTTATTTAAAATAGTATATATAAAATTCACATTTAAATTATTTAGATAAGAGAGCGTGTGCGGAATCATTGAAGTATTTTGCCCAAGTACAACATGTGCCCGTTTTCTGCTGAAGTGGACATGTGCCCGTTTTATACTGAAGTGGAATATTGATTTGACATAATAAGAGGGAGGGCAGAGGTCTTGTGTGATGCTGATGCTCTAAGGCCTGTTTGGTTTTACTTTTCAAAATTCCAAAATTAATTTTATAATTTTGGGAACTCCAATCCATTTTTAAATATTTATTAATTATATATATATATATAACTAATATTAAATAAATTGAAATATAAAATATTTTTATAATTTAAAATATATTATAATATTAAAAACATTACCAAGAATAAATTTGAAAATATATAACTAATATTCTATATTATAGGAAAATTTGATAATATAAAACTAATATTTCTATATTATAATAAAATATAAAATATTTTTATAATTTAAAATATATTATAATTTAATATATATTAATATTACTATATTATAGTAAAATTTTATAATATATATTTATTTAATGTTATTATAATGTTATTATAATTAAATATATAACTAATATTCCTATATTATATAATATTATATTATATAATTATGAAAATGTCAGAGGAGGGCACGACCGGTATAGAGGGCACTACCCTCTTTTTGCTTTTATCAATGCAAAAAATGAAAAAAAAGCAATGACCTGCCCTTGTCCGATGCGGGCACAGGTCATGCGCTAGAGATGCTCTTACAAACGTTTAATTATTATTATATTTTTATTTATTTATTAATTCCATCTGTCGGTTAACTTAGACCATCTTTCGCTGTCTCTCAGTCGCACTCTCTATATTTCTCAATCAATAAATATATATTTGAAAGAGAATTTAGGAGACAGAATTTCAGAGGAAATGACAGGATGCAAAACTAAAAAAAATAACAAATTTTCTCTTTCTTCTTATTCTCTATCATTTTTTATCTAGTGATGTAGTCACACGTCATTATCTCCGTATTCACTTTTCCAAATTCTCTCTATCACAAATCGTATAATAAACATAATTTTATAGAAATTCATTTTTTTAATCTTATTAAATAATAAAAATATTTAATTTGAAATTATTGTTAACTATTATAATTATATATATATTATAAAAAATCAAAATAGTTTACTAGTTTTATTTTATTATAAAATAATTAAGTTAAAAATTAGAATATAAACATTTAAATTAAAAGTTGAGTTTACGGTGGCTTTTCACTTAGATTTATTCCACCGTCCCTTGGGACTTGTTCGATGAAATGAATATGGGAATTTTACTGCATTTTTTTCTCAAAATTCAAATATTACATTATATATAATTAATAATTTTATACATATAAATATCAAAATTATCCTTTACTTAAATATTTTATTTTACATTAATAAAAGATCATTTTAATATATTTATTTACATTTTAAATTTTAATATAAATTATTTTTTAAAATTATTTATTTTTTTAAATATTTTTAATAATTACTTTAAATAAAAATTAAAACATAATATAAATCCAATTATAAAACATACCATATTATAAATTTTAAATAATTCAAATAAATAAATAATTATACTAAAAAATAAAATTAATATATTTAAATAATAAATAGTAATTAATTTATAAATATACCTAATCTAAATTAAATATTTTATCAATTTATAATTATGACAATAATATTAGTCTAATTTGAAATTATGAAAGATAGGCTCGTTTAATTATTAAGATAAAACTCAGTTTTTATTTCAAAACTCAAATATCACAATACCAATCTAATTAATTATTTTATTAATTAAAATACAAAAATTACCCATTACTTAAATATTTTATTTTATAAAATAATATATATATATATATACATATATATATATATATATATATATATATATATATATATATATATATATATATATATATATAATAGTTATATTATTACATTACAAAATTTATTTTCATATAAATTAAATAAAGAAATTACTTCATTTAAAAAATTATATTAAATAAAAATAAATTCACAATATAAATAAAACTATAACCTACTATATTATCTAATATACCATTTAAATTTTAAATAATTCAAATAAATAAATAATTATACTAAAAAATAATGTTGAATATATTTAAATAAAAAAATATTAATTAATTTATAAATATATCTCATCTATTATAAATATTTGTAAAGAAATTTATTCAATTTTTTTTTATATAAACCAACTCTATTCCATCCTTCTAAATAAATATTATAATAAATAAATTATTTTATTTAAAAATTTATATTAATTATATTAAATAAAAATAATTTTATAATATAAATAAACTATATTATCTAATATAAGTGATTTATAAAATCAGTATTCATTTAAATTTTATTTTTTCATTAATATTAATATATGTATAGTTTTTTAATATTTATTTTATTCTATTTTAAAATTTATTTTAATATAAATTAAATTATTTAATTTTTAAAAAAGTATTATATATATATATATATAATAGGGAGGGGTGTAATAGGAAGATCAATTAAAAACTCTAATTTCTTTTTTTCTAATTTAGTCAAACAAAGGTTTTTTGGAAAATAAAACCCAAAAAAAAACAGTAGATCAAACAAGCTCTTGGCCTTCTAGGGTTCAATCTTGACAACTTCATTGTTTATCTATTAGATAGTGTTCTTTATATAGTATTAGTTATATATATTAATTGTAAGGGTTATAAATTGTAAAGGGGTATTAAGAGATATAAATTATATATGTTATTTGTATTTGGTTGAAAATATAATAGGGTTATAAATTATATAGATTTTATAATTTTGTGTTTGGTTGGTAATATAAAATATTGTATTAAATGTAAAAGACATTTTTGCCCTTTATATTTATATAAATTTAATTTAATTGTTAAATTAATATTACTTAATTTCTTTTTATTATTTTTCTCTATTCATATTTTTTTTTTATCATTGTATTATGTTATAAAATGATGTTAACAAAAATTTATGAACACATTTTATTTTATATTACAAAATGATGTTAATCAAAATTTGTGAACACATCTTGTGTTAGGTTATAAAATGATGTTAATCAAAGTTAGTTCTTTGTTTATGTGAATATTGAAACTTTGTTTTTCACCTATAATATATTTATTTATTTGTTAACGGGAAATTTTAAACTCTTTAAATCTTATTTAAGAAACAAGTTTCTTACTAATATATTTAATCATTAATATAGTAATAAATAATTTTATTTTACCTTTTTTAAAAATATATTTAGTTGATAAAAAAATAATTGACAATCAATCTCCTCGCACTACTCACATAATTAATAAGATTGTCATAATATCATAAAAGTGTAATAACACTTATATATATCAGAGAATACATTAAATTAAAATAAGTAGATATCTAAAAAAAACTCAATTAGATAACTCTAGTGACATAATTGGTGACACAACTAATATCTTCATAAGTTGAGTAAGTTAATACTTTATAAATAAGAAACTAAAAAATAATATTATAGAACATAATATTAATAGAAATTTTTTTACATAATAACAAAAACCGATAGTAATAAACAAAATAATTTTTTTTTAATATTCAAAAGATCTAAATTATACAAACAAAAATACTTTCAAATAAAAAAATATATATATATAATAAAAGTTTAAGGGTAATATGAAAGTATTGTTTTTATCCTGGGTTGTAACTAGGAATAAATTTGTTGATGTGTAAATTATATAACCCTTAATATTTTTTATATAAAATATTTTAATCAAACATTTAATATAATTTAAGATTATTATCAAATATCTATAAGATAGTACTGCCTAACAAACACAGTCTTAATATACAATTAATGGTTCAAGATAAGCTAGACCGTCGGAAGTGATTGGACGTAGCTATATCATTATTAAAACAGGGATTCATTAAATAAAATATTCAAGAACTATACTTATAATTGTCAAACAATATTGGGTTTAAGTTAGGATCTTAAGTTTAGTTTAGTTTTTTTTTTTCAAGTTTTATTCTATAGAGAATTCATGCAATTAATATTGGGTTTAAATTAGGATCTTAAGTTTAGTTTAGTTTTTTTTTTCAAGTTTTATTCTATAGAGAATTCATGCAATTTGGCCGGTTTTGAATTATTTAATTACTCAAACAAAATTAATTTATCTAATTTATTAAATCAAATAATTATTAACTAAAATACTAAAATACATTATATTTTAAATTATTATATTTTATTTTACTTATATATCTCTATACTTTTTAAATTTTTTTTTACCAAAAAGAATCCCCACCTCTCAAAATTATTAATAATTATTATTTTTTCACCCTTAATTTATTCAATTAACTTCAATCGAACAAGCTCTTGTATTGATATGTTTAGATTTTCTTCTTAACTATCAATATATTTTCACTTTGGCATTTAATAAAAAATAAATTTTGGCCGGATTCCTTGCGAGGATAAAAAGGAGAGTGGATAAAATTTGGCGGCACGTGCTCTCCAATTTGTCAATACTAGTACATTGATTTGTCAATATTTGGAATTTTTTTTAATTAGGCCTCTTATTATATTATATTATTTTTCTTATAAATTGAATATAATATCTATATAATCAATACAACTTAGGTAACTCTTTATATAAAAATTTAATAAAATCATTCTCTTATATTCTAACATAATATCATACCTTTGTTTTTATTCTTGAGCACACTAAGTCATAGTTTTCGCTGCCTCCATAAATGGTTACTAGTCATTAATGAAGGACTTTAATAAATTTATTATTATATTTTATTTTCAATAAAAAAAATTTATCATTGTTTTCTAGATTTGTTTTTTAATGTTCTTATTTTTTTCGACTATCATATCTTCTTAGTTTTATTCTTCGGTTGTTATTTTATCTTAGTAGTCAATGCTCATATTTTGTTGGTTTTAAACTAATTATATGAGAGTCTTTACTAGTTATTTTATCAACACATTGTCATAATGTCGTCGTGATATATTTTATTTTGGAATAAATGGAAAATTTATGACTCTCTTAATTTATTGTTATTTTAAGAATTCTACTTATTATATTTAATTAGATTTAAGACTCCCTCTCTAACATGGTTAATTTAAATTCTATTAAAATATTTTTCATAGTATTTATTTAATATATTTATTTCACACGTCATTAAATTTTATATAATTCTAATTTATTATTTTTATCAAATTCATCATTTGTCCCGATCTCCTTAATCCCTCCGCTGCCAGCCGACTATCATTTCTCTCTACCATCTCCGATTCTCCTTCCTCTCCCAATTGAATCCTATTATACCATTATCGGAGGAGGCTTCTGTCACGTGTAGAACCAAAACAAATGAGGCGTGCAGTCACTACATGTCATTATCCATACATAACATGCTAGGCTAACAACAACTTTAAGCATATACAAAATATACTAATACCATGTACAGGCAGACATCAAAGACCAGCAAGATTATTGCATCCTTTGTCTATTCTACAATGGAAGTGGGAAGACATTTCTATGGATTTTGTATCTGGGTTACCAAGAACAAGAAGTGGAAATACAATGGTATGGGTGATCATTGATTGGTTAACTATATCAACTCACTTCTTAGCTATTCCAATTGGATTTATGTTGAACAATTTAGCACATCTATATGTTAAAGAAATTGTACGGTTACATGGTGTTCCAACATCCATTATTTCAGATAGAGAGTCGTTTCATCTCTCATTTCTGGAAAAGTCTACATGAATGTTTGGGAACAAAGCTAAATTTTAATACATCATTTCATCCTCAAAAAGATAGGCAAACAAAAAGGGTAAATCAGATAATGGAAGATATGTTTTGTGCGTGTATCATTGATTTTGGTGGATCGTGGGATGATCACTTTCCACTTATAGAGTTTGCTTACAATAATAGTTATTAGGCAAGTATACAAATGGCTTCATACGAAGCATTGTACGGTCGCAAGTGTCGTTCACCATTGTCTTGGTATGAGATAGACGAAAGAAGATTAATGGCACCTGAGATAGTGCAAGAAACAATTGATAAAATTCGTGTAATCAAAGAAAATCTGATCAAGTCACAAAGTAGACAAAAAAATTGTGTTGATAATCGTAGGAGGTACTTGAATTTTAATATTGGAGATCATGTGTTTCTAAAGGTGTCTCCAATGAAGGGTGTTATGCGATTTGGAAAATGTGGAAAATTGGTCGTTTGAAGTATTAAAGAAAATTGGGGATGTTGCTTATGAGTTTGTATTACCTCCATCTTTGGCGGAAGTACATAATGTCTTTCATGTGTCAATGTTAAGAAAGTATGTCCATAATAGTGATCATGTGATTGAACACACTCTATTGGCACTAGAGAAAGACTTATCATAAGAGGAGAATCTAATACGAATTGTGGATAGAAAAGAACAAATTCTTCGTCGACGCATTATTAAACATGTCAAAGTTCAATGGAGTAATCATTCAGAAAAAGAAGCGACACGAGAACTTGAATATGATATTAAGGATAAATATCCACAACTATTTGAAAAAAATTCAAGTTTGGAGGGCCAAACTTCTTTGGAGGAGGTAAGATTGTAATAGTTATATAAATAATAATAATAATAATAATAATATATTTGGCTAAGTGCATGAGTGACACCTAAAAAGGTATATATATATATATATATATATATATATATATATATATATATATATATATATATATATATATATATATATATATATATATATATATATATATATATATATATATATATATATATATATATAGAGAGAGAGAGAGAGGTAAATATTACTCTTAAAGAAAGGTGTTGAACAAATTGGAGAAATTTGGGAAGAAAAGAGTTTAGGGATTTGATTGAGTTGGTAGATCTCATGGTTGGCTGGATTAAAGGTAAAAAATATACTCTTACTGTTTTATTATAACTATATATATTGTTGTTTCAAAATAGAGCATGTTTATTTTAAAATGGGTTTCTAAAAATATGAATCAAGAATGCATGTATATGTTGATGATAAGTTTTTAAATAGTTTGATAAAATGATAGTTTAAGATTGATGATTCTGAAATTGCTTTTTGATAAAATGAGGGTTTATGATAGCTCATTTGGAAATGAGTTTTGATAAAATGAGGGTTTATGATAGTTGATTTAGAAATAGGTTTTGATAAAACGAGGATTTATGATAGTTAATTTTGAAATGGGTTTTGATAAAATTAGGGTTTATGATAGACGATTTTGAAATGAATTTGTGATAAAAGAATGATTTATGAGAAATGAATAGGTTTCAAAACAGTTTGAGCTTATTATTTCAACAATGAAATAGATTACGATATACTTGGACTTGAAAATGAAGTTTTACATAATTATGACGATTGGACGATGTATATTACTCTGGACTTGATCTTATACTTGTTATCTAATAATAGACTATTTGTGCCTCGAGTTTCGTTTATAGCGGTTATGCATCAACACAAGACCTTTACGTTTTGGTTGATGGATACAGCGTCAACGCAAGACTTTTATGTCTTGGTTGATGGCTAATGCGTCAATACAAGACCCTAGTCTTGATTGATGGTTAATGCGTTTATGCAAGACCTCTATGTCTTGATAGATGGCTTATTATTAAATTATTACGATATTAGAGTCACTATCTTGATCACAGAGCTATTATAAGTATATATATATATAATGTTGTAATAAATAATTTCTACATCTGTTTAAAAATAGTTTTCTATCAAGTTATATATTAATTTTGATCTTTCTGTAGAAATATGTGATTCTCTTACTAGACGTGTTTAGCTCATCCATTTAAATGTATTTTTTTCAGATAAGAACAAGGATTAGTCAGAAGGACGATTGGGAAGAAGACGAGATATATATTAGACTAGTCGGTAAAGAAGTTTAACACTCTATTTTGTATTAGTAAGATGTGTAAAGAGTGTGCTATGAAAAAGATAGTCTTTGTAGAATGTGTTATGTCATCATCTATTTTGAACTAATGTTGAAGGTCTTAGTCTATAGAAAAAAAATTATGTAAGTTTGAAAACGTTTGATGATGAATGAATGTCACGCTCGAACCAAAACAAATGAGGCGTGCAGTCGCCGCACTTCACCTGCTGCTGATAACAAGCACATTCTTACAATTGTGCATGCGGTCTCATTGGAAACTACGTCCCATAGTCCGTCGCTTGCGAGTATCAGAAACTCGAGAGTCGCCATAATTGGAGACGACGATCTTCTCTGGCGTGACCAACGCCACTAAAGCAGTTGATCCAAGCGCATATTACCAAGGTGGTTGAATCTCATATCGGCAATTAGAACTCGAGACTTGAACCACTGTCTCCCTATCCATGCGCGAGAAACTCCCTATTCAAATACAGGAACAATGAGAAGAATTAAGAAAAATGTGTCGTTTAGGTTAAGCGTATGTGCCTATCAAACATACATAAAGAGAGGGAAAGTAATTCATAGCCACATAATTAGATCCAACAAATCGAAATGTATTTCTATTGAATGTATTAATGGAAATGCATTGTAAAACTAGAGACCAACTAGTTTAACTCAAAACGGCCATGAAAAAGGGAGTTTTTGAATTATTGAGAGAATAATGATATAAAAAATGCTAAACCTAATATCATATGGAGGATGAGATGAGATGGTACGTGGAAGGCGGTGGAGGTGAGGTTGTTGGACGATGAATTTGAGTAGCAGGTGGAGACGACTGAGGGCAGGTGGAGGTGAGGTTGCTGGACGATGAATTTGGTAAAGGAAAATTATTATTGTATATGTTTATGGATGACAGGTAAATAAAGTAATTAATTATATAAATAAAAAATAATATAACAAAATTTTAATTGAATTAACGGTGTTAGTAAAGAGTTTTAAATATAACAAAATATTGTATACTTCTCAAAGGGATAAAAATTAGGAGATGCCTAAATTTGGCTAAACCTTTTCACTATAATTCTAAATTTATTATTTATCCCATTTTATTTTCAATTGTTTCACCCCAAAATTCTATGCCCATTAAATTATACATTTTCGTTAATTTATTTAGTCAACACATTGTCATCCTGTTGTTGGATGAATCTTTGATTTAACTTGAATTCAATGTCTATGAGATTTTATCTCTTCGTTGTTTATCAATGAACACATTGTCATTATGTCATTGAATTAATTACAATACTCACGAGTTTATAATTAAAGCTTTAATGATATAACATCAAAATTTTAAAATTTCGTCTTCAATATCAAATTGATTAAGTTATTTCAATTTGGAAGATAAAGAGGGATATTATAATATAATATAATATATTTGTAAGATATTATCACAATTTTATTATTATATAATATTAGTTTTCTTATATGTTATTGAATATATAATTTATATATATATAATAATAATAATTAAAATACTATGTTATCTTATATTCTAACCAGGCTCACGAGATATATATGATTTTGTTTGTATTTAGATGTTTGGTAATGTTTGATTTCATTATAACTATGGACATTTTTATGTCATGTCGGTAACATTTCTCTCTAAATGTAGAAACTATCAAATTTGGACCACTCAATCAGTTGGGTTAATTTGGAATAGTCCATATTGAAAAAACAAACAATACACATAATATATTTTAAGTTAGGCTGCCCCTTTCAATCGTAATCTCGCATGTTTAATGTTTAATGATTAATAAATTGGTTTTATCTTTCCAATTTTAAAAAATGTACACTACTGTCCCCACCCAGATTCGTCCACAAGATTATCATCTCATCAAAGGGTATAATAGTAATTACCAGCAACCTAGCTATCCCATATATTTGAACAAGTTGTTGTGATATCAAAATCTAATTAAGAAAAACTTCTTTCCATAACCATGGAAGCTTCTTCATTGCAAACTTCTCCAGCTAAAAGGTAATCAACCCTCTTCGATTTCATTCACTAGCTAGCTAGCTTTTATAATTTATCAAGTGTTCATTTGATAAATATTACATGCAGGCTAGAAGGTAAGGTAGCAATAATAACCGGCGGTGCTAGTGGCATCGGAAGAGCCTCCGCTAAGATATTTGCCCGATACGGTGCCAAAGTCATTGTGGCCGATGTCCACGATGATCGAGGCCGCTCCCTCGCGGAGTCATCGAACCAAACCATCTCGTTCATACACTGTGACGTGACCAAAGACGGCGAAGTCAAGAACCTTGTTGACTTGGTTGTCTCTGAGCACGGCAAGCTCGATATAATGTTTATCAACGCGGGCATCATCGGAGACACTAACCCCAGCATTTTGTTTACAGATGAGGGGAACCTCAAGACCATATTCGGGGTCAACGTGTTTGGCGCATTCTTCTGCGCCAAACACGCTGCCAAAGTCATGATTCCCTTTAAAAAGGGAAGCATAATCTTCACCGCAAGCAATGCTACGGAGGTTGCCGGTTTAGCACCTCACGCGTATGCTTCGTCCAAGCATGCAGTGGTTGGGCTGACCAAGAACCTATGTGTGGAGTTAGGGCAACACGGTATCAGGGTCAACTGCATATCGCCTCATGCGATCCCAACCGAGATGATGACGGAAGGGTTTCCCATGGATGGTGAATCGGCGGCTCGTCTTGTGGCCGAGACGGCTGTTCTGAAGGGGGTTACGTTGGAAATGGACGATGTGGGGGAGATGGCGGTTTTTCTAGCAAGTGACGAGTCGAAGTATGTTAGTGGGGTGAACTTGTTGTTAGATGGAGGCTACACAACTACGAATCCATCACTTGGGCTTGCTCTGGCTAATGCAATTAGTCATCCATCCTAATTATAATTTGTGTCTAATTTGTGATGATGGGGTTAGTTTCATCATTTTTATTAGTCAAGTAAACCCTACAATAAATATAAAATTTTATGGGATGAATAAAATCGTGTCTTATGTCTTCTATTTGTTTATCACTCTCTTCTTTCTTTGAGTTTTTTAATCTGGTTAAAATTATTATACCTTTTCTATTTAATATTTAATATTTAATTTTAAAATAATAATGAAATAATTAGCTTTTAGGCAAAAAAAAATTCATATAAACTCATATCAAGCCAGTTATTGCTTAAATTATTTTAATTCAACAAATTATTACAGGAAATCTAATTTTTGTGTATATATTTTTGTATAAATATCTATATTAAATTATTTATAATTAATGTTACAAATTTTAAAATATAAATTTAGTTATAAATATTAAATTATTTATATTGAAAACAAATATTTGTATTTTATATTTATAATATTAAAAAATAATATATTAATATTTTAGTTGATAATTTAAATAATTTATTTGATGAAAATAAGTTATTAGGATTATATAATAAAAACTAAATATCCTTTGTCCAACCAAGATTTTGTCCTACGATGGTATTTATTTATTTATTTATTTATTATTATTTTTAGTGAAGTTATTACTAAACAGACATTATATAATCAGTGATTAATGAAATAACTTTATATTTGAAGAAAATTGCAATCAAACTTATTTTTTTTTATCAAGTTTAGTATGATTTTGTTGGCTTCTAAAATTCAAATATATTAATATTAGATGCATTTTTAATTATAAAATAATATAAAATTAATAACACCAAATTATCGCGGTTAGACACTAAATAAGCTGTCGAGATTAATTGCTTATAGTGTTTTAAACTAAAAATCAATAAACTAATTTAATCGGTGTGTATTTGTGTAAAATCTAAAATTATAAAATTAAAATTATTATAAAAATAAACGTATTTGTGTAAAATATTGAGTTACAAAATTAAAATAAATTATTATAATGGTAGTTATGAGTTACAAAGGGTAAGATATGTCAACTATATAGATAAACAATTAACAACACAGATATGATCATTATTAGACATCAAATGATTATAGTAAACAATTTTTTAAATTTTATAAAATAAAAAAGGTTAACCCTCGTGTCTTTTTCATAAGTACGTCTTTCATAAATGTCTCTCAACTCGATTTTTATAAATAAATAAAAATGGGTAAGGTTGTCATTTAACAATATAATATGTTACATGAATCATATATATATATATTATATATATAACCAAATAATTTCCGAGAGCCGTCTACTACTTTATTCAATAAAATAAAACTCGATAAACCCTTAATATATTTTCTTAAATGTGTCTTGAAAACACATTAACTTTTATAAAAGAAAAACTAGTATTTAATTAATAGTATAATATAACTTAACTTACTAAAATAATTTAAGTGAATAAAATTTTTTAAGAGATGAGTTCGAATTTCACGTAAAATAAAAGCATGATAGTAGAAGATCATGTTAGCTTTTTATATTTAAAAAAATATAGTATAAAATGACTTAAAATATAGTTTAATTAATTTATCTATTTCGACTTTCAAATTCGACCTGCCATGCATGTTTATTTTTAAATAAAATATTGAGATACTAAAAAAATTGATATACTCACAAATAATACTTCAAACTATATAAATATGTTTAACTCTTTATTAAATATATAGACAAAAAAATGTATTTCCTATAAATCAAATTCTTATTGAAAAATATATATATATATATAACAATTAGAAATAAATATTCTCATATATAATTCAGTCAAAATTTTATTAACATACATATACAATACAACCGTTAATACACAGTTGAAATACTTATAATTTCACAAATTGCCTCTAAATTTTGTGACAATTGAGATTCGAACTCTAATTTCTGTAGAGTTAACTCTCAAATATACACTAATTTATATATATATATATATATTTCTGTAAATTCATTTGAAATTTTTGTTTATATAATTTAAAAACAAATAAAAAGTTGTAAAATTATAAAAAAAAAAAACAAAAATAATTTCAAAATCTAAAAAAATGAATTTATAAAAAATTTGTTGCTGGTAAGATTTTGAACATTAGAATATAAATATTTTAATAATTAAATTAATTAAGATTTCTTATTTATTTTAGAATTTTGTATATAAATGTAATGGATATGTCCCAATTTATATTCACTTAAGAGTAACCTATATTCATCCCCACTTACATGTATACAAAATTAAAATTAATAATTAATTATCTAAATATTAAATTGCATAAATAATTTATAAAAATAAAATTCACATTAGAAATGATCCAACAGATATGAAATTGGTTTATGATTCCTCAAAGACGAACTCATTTGAGTTTTCAAACGATGACGGTTGTTATAGAGTAAGCCAACAAACCAATTAAAAGATTTCGGAAAAATCTCTACAAAAATTTTGAACAACAATTAATATTATCTTTAGTAAATGGTTGATAAACATCGTCGAAAAAGATTCGGCCAAATGAAAATGAACATGAAATAATTAGAAATATATATATATATATATATATATATATTTATATTTACCACGAAAACCCCCCCTCAAAATATATAAATTTTAATATAATTTTAAATATTAACATCAAACACATATAAAGTAATATTAATGTATGAAAAGATTAAAACCTTGTTTTGATAAAAGTTTATTAATATTAAACACAAATTTTCCATCTATTATCTTAGAATAAAAAACCTCCTCAAACATGCTCGTGTCTGAACGAAGAAAAAAAAGAGATAATTATAAGAATTTTTTGATTAATTGTGCTAAAATTTCTGTTTCCGCTAACACAATATCAACATTTCATCATATTTTGTAAACGAATTTATTATAGTTTTAGTACGCTCATCACGTCCATTCTAATTTAACAACGTATTTTATTTTTAATTTGTTTACTAAGAAAGTATATATGTTACAAACTAAATGTTTTTCTATTAAACCTAAATCATTACATGTGAATGAATTATTTAATAGATGAAATAATATAATCAAGTGCAATCATTATCTTTTGATAAATTATTTACAATATGTATATATTTATTATGTTATTTAACATATATTTCATTTATTTGTAAAATAATGTTTCCCATTTAAAAATAAAAATTAGAATTGAATTACAATTTGATTGGTTAATCAAATAATTGAATTTGAAAATATATTTTTAATGTTAATTTTAATTTTAATTATACTCTTCTAATTAAACTATTGATCCTATTTTAAAAATAAAATTACAATAAAATTATAATTTATTGGTTTATCAAATAATTAAATTAGAGTTAAATGTCAACTTTTGTTATGATCAAAATTTTAATATTAATTCCAACATCAATTATATCCATTTTGCATATAAACTACTGTCTTGTATTAATTATATCAAAATTCTAATTTTAAATTCAATCCTTGCATTATACAATGATTTCCTAGGCCACCGACAGAAGCTAAGATATTTTTTGTGTGGCGATGCTTCAAAAGAAAATCAGAAAAATCAATAACTATTTTATTTTGTTACCAGAAAGAAAATAAACAGAGTCATTATTTCATTTCATAACCACCTTTTTATTTTTATTTTTAAGTATTAATTATTTAACTAGCATTTAGCCCGTGCATTTGCACGAGTAATAATATAAAAAACCGTGAAAAAAATTACGGATAACATTTTTAATTTTATTTTTAACCGTTTAAAATTTATGGGTGGGTCAACACATAATCCGACCCAAATATTCATTTACTCAACATTATTATATATTAGTTAGTTAAAAAGTTAAACTTATATTAATATTAAAATGTCCCGCATTTGGTGTTTGAATTTAATATATAAAGTCTTTGTACCTTATTTGTTTAAAGAGTTGTACTTGTTTTGTTAGGTTGCAAGTTCGAAACATACCTCTAGCATTTTTAATTTTATTTTTAACCGTTTTAAATTTAAAAATGGGTAAACCCACAATCCGACCCAAGTATCCAAATTAACCACAGCTCTCGACCCGGCAATCCGGACACTTTAAAAATTAAGCATCATTATATATATATAGATTAGTTAGTTAAAAAGTTGAACTTATATTAATGTTAAAACGTCCCGCGTTTATCAAATTTGGTGTTGAATTTAAAATATAAAGTATTTGTAGCCTAGTTGGTTAAAGAGTTGTACTTGTTTTGTTAGGTTGCAAGTTCGAAACATACTTCTAGCATTTTTAATTTTATTTTTAACCGTTTTAAATTTAAAAACGGGTAAACCCACAATCCGACCCAAGTATCCAAATTAACCACAGCTCTCGACCCGGCAATCCGGACACTTTAAAAATTAAGCATCATTATATATATAGATTACATAAATTACAATTAAATAATAAAATATTTAAAATGAAATATTAAGTTCAAATTGTGATATAATTTTTCTTAAATTATATATATAAAAAACAAATCAAACATCACTAAGAAAACCACCTTATCACAAAAACAACTCAAAATTGTGAATAGTTAGAATCAATACATGTTCCCTATAGGTTCAACCATCCAATATTGTATAGGTTATAATAGAATGCAAAAGATGATATAAAAATAAATAAAGAAGATTTCATGCGGTTTGGTTTACAAAGATAAAACTTTACATCGTTTACTTAAAAAGATAATATTATTAAAGAGATTAGAACAGAGATTACATAATAACAGAAAATGTATATGACACGAGTTTATATAATAATCAGTCTCTCCTGTAACCCTAATAGATACTTGAAGCGATGCTTTAAAAGCAAAAAATTTAACTTTCTAAAGAGCTTACTTCCACCTTTAAATAAGTCTCAACTAGGTCAACACAAATATCTTGTCTAAGAGCCTCTAAAAAATCGTCACAATATTTTCTTAGTAGTATTAACATAACAAAATATCAAATTTCTTTTTTTTTTTGTTAATTTTATTTATTTATATCAAGATTATACACAAAAAAAAATATAGTTTTCTTTTGTTCAATATTTTATTTTACAGTAACAAACAATTTAAGCCTACTCAACATTATGTTAATGTACGTTTTTTTTTATATCTGTTTGTAATTTTTTCAACCCAGTTTACTTTTTCATTTGATTTTTTAATACCTTGACTCTTCTATGAACCAATTTTTTTTTTTTTGCATTTCTATTAAAAATCGAAACCAAATGTTTCAATTTATCCATTTTTACTTTTTAGTTTTAGAGCACATATGTACATGCCTCTTCTTCATTTCGTATTATATGCTAAATTTTAGGTGCCAACACTATTTGAAAATTCTACGAACATCGGATTGGCTAGATGCACTTATGTCGTTTTGCAACTTAAGCATTAAACTTCCACTCCATGTTATTATATTTTTTTCTGACATTATTATGTGATGTGTATCTACATTATCACATAAAAAAATATTGTGGAAACAATTATGAGATTTGTACTACTTACACTAATTATGGTTAGGTGAATGATATCTATCAAGGGAACTAAATAACTCTTTTGATTCATGTGGTTGATTTATGAAGCCTACACTTGTAATAAATTTTATAAAACTTAATTAAAGTTTATTGTGTTTGGGCTTGGGCCTGAACCAATAATTATTTAGGTTTATTACCTTAATGTTTACCCTAAAAATATGTTAATGTTAAAATTTTTATAGGGTAAGACAAAATTCTTGAGAAATAAATAGTGTGAGGCAAAAACTATGTATTCATTATTCCTCATAGTGAAATTTGATGACGATTAAAGTAGACGTAGCTCTTTTGAGTGAACCACTATAAATCCGTGTCTTCTTGTATTTTTATTTATTACGTTTTTATAGATCATTCAAACATGTTAGATTTCGACACCCAAATCCTAACAACTGGTATTAGAGCTGCTAAGCTAGATAAAAAGCATTTGAAGCGATGGAAAACGAGAACAATATAGGACATGGCATTGGAAGATTCAATGAAACTGATTATGAATTCTAGAGGATGCACATTGTCTACAGAAATAAGCTTCATTATCTTTTGAGTGAGAAATATAAGAAGATGGATGAAGCTGAATGAATGTCCTTGATAGACAGATTTTGAGAGTTGTCTAATTGACACTAGCTAGGACTACTGTTCACAACATAACAAATGAGAAAACTACCACGAGTCTAATGAAAGAACTCTCTGATATGTATGAAAAACTATTTGCTAACAATAAAGTACATTTAATGAAAAAACTCTTCAATTTAAGAATGGTTGATGACACTTTTGTCACTATTCATTTGAACAAATTTAATAAATTTGTAAATCAAATACTATATGTTGAGATTGATTTTGGAAAAGAAGTTAGTGCCCTAATTTTGTTAGCATCTCTACCGAATAACTAAGAACATATGAGAACAATATTTAATAACTCTTTTGAAAATACAAAATTGAAAATTATTGAAGTTATAAATCATATTTTTGTTGAAGAGGTTTGTAAAATTGATTCTAATAAAGCGTTCAAAGGTTTTACTATGAATGTTAAAAATAAGGGCCGATGTAATGATAAAAATTTCAATCGAGTTAAGAGCATATATCTAAGTTGAGGAACATGAGGAGTTAGTCCAAGTGTGGGCGAACACTTATTTTTGGAATTATTGTAAGTAGGGTCACTTGAAGAGGAATACAAACCACCAAAGAGGAACAATGATGATAAAAAAATGAAGCCAACGTAGTTACATAAATTTTGAACTCGGGAAAGTCTTTTCACACTACTGCCCACAAAGAATTGATGGAAAACTACGTGACTAGAAACTGCGGGAAAGTTTATCTTATAGATGGCGAGCCATTGGAAATTGTGGGCATAGGGGACATCAAATTGAAGATGGAAAATAATTTTATTTGGAAAATTAATAAGGTGAGACACATTCTGGATGTAATGGAAAATTGATTTTTGTTAAATAGCTTAATGATGAAGGTCGTATTTTTAGTTGTGAAAACGGTGTATGAATGGTGATTAAATGAACAATAGTTGTTGCTCAAGATCAATAAACTAGGAACGTTATATATGATGTCAACATGTATAGACACAATTGCTACTATTGTAATGACTCGAAGAATTAGAACACTGAGTTATGACATTGTAGGTTAAACCATATGAGCGAAAAAATGATGAAAATTCTTGTAAAAATGGCCAGATTCCAAAACTGAAATCTATTAAGCATTAATTATTTTAAAACTGCATTATTGAAAAACAAAAATGTGTGAGTTTCTTAAAGATTGAGAAGAAACTCAAGAAAGAAATACTAGAGAGTGGTTTCAGAGGAAATAATTGTTGCAATCTCCGGTGCCGTTTGGTCCTCACTATCGGAGGTTGAGTCGTAGCAAGAGGATCCTCGCCGTTTAAAACCAACTAGGAGTATAGGAGGTTGGAGTTATTGAAAGTAATCGATTGAGAGTAGAACGTGTAGAAACCATGATGAAGATTTGATAAGATAAGAAATATATTGAAAGAGTTTGATAAAAAGAGAAATGACATGATAAGAAATCTTGAAAATATGGAAAGATAAGTTGGAGAAAGAGTGATGAAATTATGAAAATAAATAAATGGGATGATATGTTGATTGAAATAATGGAATGATGGCGTGTGAGAGTGGAAAAGACAAAGTGATTGGCTGAAATAATGATTAATAATAATATATTATTAATGTAATATATATTACAAATTTCATTGTCAAAATTATCCCAATTACTTCAGAATTTAATTTGCAATAATTACAACCTTATTTATATAATATGTGTTACAATAGTTAATGAAAATATATTTTATTGCAAAAGATTTTACAAACATTGACGTTAATATATGTTATTGATATTATTAACATTATTCTTTGCTTCTTTATTACTAGATTAGTTGCAAAGATATTTTTATTGAAATTTAGAAAAAAATTATATTTTTCTATTTCTAGTGATATATTTTGTAATATATATTTTCAAGATTATATTTTTTCGTAGAAATACGTTTTGGTTGAAAATATAATTGGAAGATTTGCAATATTTTAATTTTTTATTGTAATGTGGATTGTAGTTCATAAGAACTTGCATTAAAAAATAATGTTGCACATATATGTTGCGATTTGATAAAAAAAATTTACAGTGAAACACACTTACCATTTAACAAAGCGTAGAATTTGTCGCATAACGGGCTCAAACTCATTACCTTAAGGAGGTTGGAGATATCCATATCTTGTTGTTGCAATATTTTGCTTAACTAGATCATATTTATCATCATATTTGTTGTTTATACCCTTCAATTATGCTTTTTTTCCGAGTCCTTGTATTCTATTCTTAACAATAAAAGATATAGTCGTCATATTCGAAGTTAATTTTTATTTATCCATTAAAGAGTCACTGGAATTTACATTTGACTTATTATCACTTAAATGCATCGGTCCTGGGTCGAGAACACATCGGTTTGGGGTTAGAATCCTCGGTCGAGGTGTAGAAGTCACTCAATCGGGGTGCTAAGGACTCTCGGTCATTGACTAGAATTCTCAATCGGGTGTCAGAGTTATTGGTTGGATGCCTCGGTCCTGGGTGGAAGTCATCGGTCCTAGGTTCGGGAGTTCTCGATCAGGTCCGAGACTCCTCGGTCCTAGATCTGACTTTTCGGTCGGACCTCTTGGTCTTGGGTGGAAGTCATTGGTCATAGGTTAGTGAGTTCTTGGTTGGGTGCGAGATTACTCGGTCCTAGGTCTGACTTCTCGGTCGGATGTAAAAATGACGGGTCGGACCTCTCTGTCCTAAATGAAAAACATCGGTCGAACATGTCTTTTCTAGCTGAAAAGCATCGGTCAGACCTCTTAGTCCTCAAGAACATCAAAATTGTAGGTTCTACAATTTTGATGGAGGTTTGGATTCTTTGATCCAAGCCTAAATAACTTCACAAAACACTCATGAACATTTAGAACATCATCCAAATATATCAATCGATTAGGGTGATGATTAATTTATTCAAAACAATTTATGGCCAAAAATCGGGTTTTTGGTTTTAAAGTTGTTTTGAAGTGTAATGAGCTTGTTAGTGGCTTTCTTATACTTCATATACTTGATTGGTACCAAAACATGAACACTGATTGTTCATTTGGACCAATTCAAGAACTCAAAATTTTTAATTATTTTCATTTTTTTTAATTTTGATCAAACATATTAAAATAATTGCCCAACATCAATAGAAATATGTTATAGAAATATGTTGGAAAACTTTTTAGGCTGTTGTTCTTGAGGATTAGCTCAAGAACAGAAAACCTAATTTTTGGATTTTCAAAATTCAAATATGGGTTTTTCTTTTTAAAACTGATTGATCGGTTTTGGTTTTCACATAAAGCTTATAAATTCTCCTAGGATCGATTGCCAATAAAAAAAATCCAACAACCATGCAACATACAAGCTTATGAAAACTGATATATAAAAATTTCAAATTCAAATTTGAAGTATGAATTAAAGGGTGATTGGTAACATACCAAGGATTGGGGAACACTCCTTAGTCTTTATGAAAGCTTTGAGAATGCGCAAATCCAATCTTTAAGGTTTTAATGCAAAGATTTCGAAAAATTTGAAAGCTTGGAGCTTTAATGGCTGATTTTCTATAAATCTTGATTCGAAGCTTAAGAGTAGATCTCTTGGCTTCAGAATTGTTAGGGAAGGATTTGGCTTGAATTATCCAAAATTCATTAATGGCATTTGGCTAATCTTGGTTCAACTTGCCGGAATATGTCATAATTATGCCTAGGATTATAGGAGAAATGATCAGCGTGGTAGGGTGATTATTTCACCTTTTGAATGAGCCGAAATGGTTGATTGTAGGCTGAGTTCCATCTTTAAGAAATCAAAGATGAGACTTGTTCTTATCCTCCGACGATCGTGAGGAAGAAGACAATCGGGGGACGAAACGACATCGTTTCGGGCGAGAACGCGGACGTGGAGCGATTCGTTGGTTTTACGTCATGGTTCTGTCGCGATCCGCGCGTTCCGTCACTTTTCAGTTAACGTGCGTTAGCTGATTCGCTGCTACGCGGGAGCTTCATGGGCGTTGGATGAAAATCTAGCGTCTATCCAATGGTCGTGGTTCTGGCTGTAGTGATTTTCTGTATTTCGGCTACCCCCGATTCCAGATTTATTTTTGTTATAAACCTTAAGGGTTTGTTTGAAATTGATTTTTCTTTCACCCTTTTGGTTTTAATTCTAATTTTTTTTAAATACACAAAATATTAAAATAAATATTACAAATTTTTTTCCGATTTATTTTATTTTTGTATATTTTTGGATTAAATAAATAATTTTTGGGGATGAAATGGGTACCACATTTCATCCTAAATTATTTATTTTAATCCCTTAATTTTTCTAAAGTTATTTTGAGATAAAATGATTACAACATTTATCTCACATAATTTTATTTGTTTTGTTTGACCATGGTTCTTAATTAATTATATTTTAATAATCACAATAATTAATCTAATTAATTCTTTATTTAGGTTTTAGCATTGGGGTTAATTATATTGATTTTATTTATTTGAATATAAATTAAAATAACTACTTTAATTTTATAAATTAGGTAGATAGATTTTTAGTGCTTACAAAAACTCAAATAAGATGTTTATTGATTTATGTGTTCAAAACTCTAGTTTAAATCTTGACTCACAAATTATTTTTATTTTATAAATTGATTTAAATTAATATTTTATACAATTTTAATTTAATAAAGATTTATAATTCAATTAATATTTTATCTATAAATACACTTTTAAATTAGTTTTATCTAAATTAAAATGTAAACAAATATTTAATAAATAAGTATATTCTTAATTAAGTTATTTAATATTTATAATTATTTATTATTTAAAAATATATATTTAAATTCTCGAAATTTAAAACTTTTAATTTTGTAGAAAAAAACAATTGTATATACGCTTAACAAGATCAATTTTATGATTTACGGCACGTCATGAAGTGTGGTAATGTTATTTTCATATATATATATATATATATATAAAAGCACAAAATACTCCTTGTGACACAATTCTAAGTTGTTGTGTGTTAGCCTTCAGTAAAAAAAAAATATCCTGGTCCAAAATTAAAAAGTAAAAAAAATAATTTTCATATTCTAGATTACCATATGAATTTTAACTTAATTTAGTATAGTTATTTTTCTTCATCATAATTTGGATTATTTTCTAAATCATTGTGTGTGTTTTGACGAACATAATATGTACGCATCAATTTTTTTCAAATTATATTCTAGTTGAAAAAATGTATATCAAAATAGTGTAATTTTTTTTACAAAATATTAGTATTTAGATAAGGAAAACCAATTAATAAATTTAGGTTAAGTTTGGGTTAAATTATCTGACAAACCCAAATAAGATATTTAAATTGTCTATTGATTTATGTGTTCAAAACTTGGGGTTTTAATCTTGACTAAAAAATTATTTTTATTTTATAAATTGATCTAAATTAATATTTTATACAATTTTAATTTTATAAAGATTTATAATTCAACTAATATTTAATCTATAAATACACTTTCAATTAGTTTAATCTAAATTAATATTTAAACATATATTTAATAAATAAGTACATTCTTAATTAACTAATTTAATATTTATGATTGTTTATTATTTAAAAATATTAATTTAAAGTTAATTTTTTAATAATATATTTAATTTAAATATTTATATAATCTTAATTTAAAATGTTTTTTATTTTATATAAATTAAAATGATTAATCTTAAAAGATTTTAAAGTAAAATTATTATCTTAAAAAAAATATTATATTCTAAATTGATAAATTTGACATCTTTTTGTCAGGTTTATATATATAAATAAAATATAGGTTAATAAACAAATTTAACACTATTCAATTTTGTGCATCAAATTGACATGGGTAAAATTGAAATGAAAAAATCATTTTGTGATTCAAATTGACTTTTACGAATATATAATTAAAACAAATTTAGAATTTAGGTAACTTTTATAATTAATCTCTATCCTGATAATGTTTACATTATATAGACATTTATAAGAAATGTTAAAGAAATAATAACATAGGTTATGGTGTAAAGTTTGAATAATCAAGAAAATAAGCCAAATAGTTAATTAGTTATATCTCTGGGTGTTCAAATCATGAGGAGAAACTGAAGAGTTTTTTTGTTTAAATTTTTCCGCAAGTGAAACGGGTTGCAGACACCATAAGCTTATCACGAAATAAATCAAATTGATTAGAGGAGAGACATTTAATAAGTATATCAACTATCTAGTCATGTGTAGGGATATACTTAATAATAATGTTTTTTTGAGCAACTCGTTCATTCACAATGTGAAAATCATTCTTAATGTGTTTGTACATGCATGAAAAACAAAGTTGGTTGCTAAGAAGTCAGTATCAAGATTATCACAACAAAGATTAGGAGTATACATCATAGTATTAGGATGAATTTTTAGGATAGATTGTAATCACTATAATTTTATTTTTTTTTATCCAAATGCAACATTTTCCAGTAACATATAATTTATTAGTGCTAGTTTTTAAAAACTGCATTTAACCTTGCAACGAAATAATTTACATCAATTATTACAATAACGATATATTTTTACATAAGATAAAATGCTAAAAATATATATTGTAAATTATATCACTAAAATTGAAAAAATATATTCTTTTTTGAAAGTTTTATAAATATATGGCTGCAACTAATATAATAAATACGAAAACAAAGAACTATGCAAATATTCTTGCAAAAAAATTAAGCTTCAATGTTTGCAAATTATTATATTTGTACTAGGGGTGTTCATCGGTTCGGTTTTCGGGTTATTTGAGTTCATCGGTTCGGTTTATTCGGATTTTTATTTTTTTAACCAATTCGAAAACAAAACCGAATTCGAATAAATTTTAATTAAACCGAACCGAATTCGGTTCGAATTTCTAATAATTCGAATTCAAACCGAATTCGTTTTTTTTTTTCTGAAAATAAATTAAACTAGCCAAGAATTGAACCCGAGTCTGTACCATGGAAGAGTACTATTATACCACTACACCACTAGTTCTTTTGTTTTCTTTATCTTTATTATTAAAGCTCAAATTTAAAGTATTCTAATTTGATTATTTTGAACTTTTTCTTAAACTAAGTTTGGAAAAATGAATAATAAAAAATGAATTCGGTTTTTAGTTTAGTTTTTGAATTGAAACTCAAACTCAAAAACTAATTCGAAAACCGTATTTGAATTCGAATTGGTTTAAAATTCGATTCGAAAACCGAAAATGAAATTCGAATTTGGTTTATTCGAATTCCGTCGAATATTCGGTTCAGACCAAATATTGAACACCCCTAATTTATTCGGTCGAATATTCGGTTTATAGTAATTTATTTACATTTTTACTTGTTAGTTATTTTCAAACTCATCAATGCAAACGTAGTTTATTCCTATTAAAAATAATTTGTTCGCAATAAAATTTGCAGTAAGTTTATTTAAATTTATACTTAGAATATATTTTTTAAAAATTTCAAACTCATCATTGCAAACTTAGTTGCTAGCCCTATTAAATATAATCGTTCATAAACTTCTCGCCATAACATTTCCAGTAAGTTTTATAAATTTATACTTAAATATATTTTCAAAATTTTGGATGTCGATCAGTGCAAACGTAGTTGTTAGGCCAATAAAAAATATGATGTGTATTGCGAGAACTAGTGCGGATCGAATGACATATATTTGTAATTATTTTTGAACTCTTGGATACAAATCACATACATTAGTGTGCAACAATTTTTTGCACTAACCCATTTAAAAAATTATATTGTATTAGCGTGTGCACTAACAAATAAGATGTGTATTGCGAAAATTAGTATCGAATGACATATATTGTAATTATTTTTGAACTCTTAGGTACAAATCTTTTATATTAGTGTGCACTAATATTTGCACCAACTCATTTAGAAAATTATATTGAATTAACGTTTCCACTAACAAATATGATGTGTATTGCAAGAACTAGTGAAATCGAATGACATATATTGTAATTATTTTTAAACTCTCGGGTACAAATCCCCTTATTAGTGTGCACTAATATTTTCACTAACCCATTTAAAAAATTATATTGCATTAGCGTTTGCACTAACAAATAGGATGTGTATTGCGAGAATTAGTGCAGATTAAATAACATATATTGTAACTATTTTTGAACTCTCGGGTACAAATCCCCTGTATTATTGTACACTAATTTTTGCACTAACTCATTTAGAAAATTATACTAAATTAGAGTTTGCACTAACAAATAGGATGTGTATTACGTGAATTAGTGCAGATTGAATGACATATGTTGTAATTATTTTTGAACTCACGGGTATAAATCTTTTTTATTAGTGTGCACTAGTATTTGCATTAACCCATTTACAAAATTATAATGGATTAGCGTTTCCACTAACAAATAAAATGTGTATTAAGAGAATTAGTGCAGATTGAATGACATATATTGTAATTATTTTTAAACTCTCGGGTATAAATCCCAAGTATTAGTGTGCACTAACATTTAAAATAACCGATTTAGAAAATTATACCGCATTAGCGTTTGCACTAACCCATAAGATATGTATTGCAAGAACTAGTGCATATCGAATGTCAAATATATTATACATCTAATTAGTAACAATTTTAGCGTTAACTATTTATTAATTATTTTCACCAACCCCATCTACCTATGTACTTCTTTACTAACCTTATTCAATTCTTCTTCTTCATTTTCCTTTATCCCATCTCCATATTTTCTCTATATTTTTCTTACTTTTTTCTTCATTTTACATCATTCATCTATCATTTTCTTTTTCAAAACTCCATCTTTTATCACCACCTTTGATAGGATCTATATATATTGGTCACCAAAATCAAGAATATCAATATATTTATTTTGCATTTATGGTTAATCACAATTTCAAGGTAAGTATGTTTACATTTATACTTTATATCTATAAACTTCATCACTTACTTTATCTATTCTTATATATATATATATATATATATATATATATATATATATTCATTCATTCATTGACTAATTATGTTTATAGATATATACATTTATTTACTTAGATATAAATATATTAATTTAGTGAATGAAGATCTTTTAATCCATAATAATAGATAACCATATCAGAATCACCGATTTCAATTTTGAATTACCTTGGATGTGGAAGTGGTGGTTCATCAAAAAGATTTATGTCTAGTCAAAAAACTTTAACGATTCACAATTATGTCCTATTGAATTGTCAAGAGCTGGATCAATATTATAGGTAACAAGTTATTAAATTAAAATTAAAATTTTTAATTGCCTAAAATTTATATCATGATTGTAGGGCCTTTTATGATATGAATATCGGATTAAATCCGGATGAAATAGATTGTCAATTCTCGTCATGATTCAGATCAAAATTAATGACTTATGATTTAACTTTGATTCAAAATTGATATTTTTTGTTCAACACATGGTTAGTGATGTGTTCATTAAATTTGTTTTCCAGGTCGTACAAGATAATCGGTGGATTCCGAAAAATGATCTACCTTATTTCATCTCATTTGGTCCTAAAATGTCTGAACCACATATTCAACTTACTTCATCAACAGTTATGTCTGGAGGGCAGGTGATTACGGTTCTAATAGATCAATGATGAATAATGGTATTTGCGTTCATGTCAACAATGCAGATTACTATGGACTTTTGGAGGAGATTATTGATTTACAATACTCTAGTCCATGTTTACATGTTATTCTATTTCGATGCATATGATTTGATCCAACAAGAGGTACTAGAGTTAATCCAACCTATAAATTGATTGACATTAACATGAAACATAGATTGAAGAAATACGATCCATTTGTTCTTGCACAACAAGACATACAACTTTATTTTTCGTACTATTTAACCCCAATGAATGACCCTATTTTTGAATGATTGGTCGTTTGTAAAACAAAAGAAATAGGAAAGATTGAGAAAACATGGAAAATGAGATGGAGGTGAAGTATCAACAGGATTATCCAATCATTGAATTGTATATTCCCCTTGACATACTATTGTACAATGTCAATGATTTGAGTGATCCAAATATTTTGAATGTTGAGTTAGATGAATCGGATGCACTTGAATCGCATGAGAGTGGTTCGGGGAAAAACTACAGATGTATTAAGTGATTTAGATTAAAGTACAAATGGAGATGTTGAACCTATATTAGGGGAAGAACAATCCGGAGATGAAATGTTAGTAAAATGGTTTATATTATGGTTTATATGGTTTATTTAATAACATATTATGGTATATTTAATTAGATATTATGGTTTATATTATTGTTTATTTTTGTACATGTTATGGTATATTTTAGTGAATATTATGGTGAATTTGAGTGTAAATTATGGTTAATTTTAATGCAAAATAGATCTAGCACTACATTCGACACTGACATTGAAAAGCTAGTATTGCAAGACTTAATGAATATTGGAATTTCTTTTTTTAGAAAACTGTTAAAACTATTTCATTAAAATCCAAAAGTGGGAGGGTCGGAAATCAAAGCTAGACAAACCCTAGCTATGATTAAGGATGATAATCAAAAGACCATAAAAACTAATTAGTAACATTCATACATTCTAAAAAAATAGAGATTACAAACAGAAAAGACTACATTAAAACTTAACCATCCCAGCCTAGGATTTTTGCATGTCATCTATATTCATTGAGATGTCTTTTTCCTTTTCCTCTAACGATAAAATAATATTGTATTGAAGAGGATGATGAGTATTTTGTTTCTCATTTTGAATTCTCTCTTTGTACGAGCTCATTCTGATTTGATAAAAAAATTGTTTCTGAGAATTTCAGGGCTTTTACATTTGTTATCTTTAACTTGAATTTTTTTTATTCTTGTCTTCTTTATCTTCAACTTTAGCTTCAAAAACCACATCGATTTTGGAATCTTTTTTATCGGCTTATGGTTAAATGAGAGTATTGCAAGACTTAACGCAGATGTTTAAATGCCATTGGATTTGCATTAACATTTACACTGATGTTAAAATGTAAATATTGCAAGGAGTAGCGCAGATTGGCACTAAAGTCCGCTTACTCCTAAATTAGTTGCAATTCCAATTTACAAAAATCTAGCAAGATGGCACTGAAGTCATGTTACACCTAAATTTGTTGTAAGTCCCTTTACTCCAAATTTGTTAACCCGTAGTTTAATTTTTATTTTCTTCCTAAGTCGATACCTTTACCTCCTAAGTCCCCCAACCTAATGTCATTTCACAAAAGCACATTCTCTACCACCTAAGTCTCCAGCCACTACCCTAATTCAATAATCCTCGATACGAACCCTCCTCCGATCGAATCCCTAATCCTCCATCTGAAACCCTCCTCTAATCGAATCCCTAATCCTTAAGCCGAAACCCTCCTCCAATCGAATCCCCAATCCTCCTTCTGAAACCCTCCTCCGATAGAAACCCTAATTCTCCAGCCGAAATCCTCCTCCAATCGAAACCCTAATCCTTCAGCCAAAACCCTTCTCTAGTCGAAGTGTAGATTTTGCTGAAGTGTAAATTACTTTATGCTAGGTCATTAATTCTGGTGCAATTTAAAACTCGTGTTAGGTTTGTAACGCTTCTTGCTCTCCAACATTGACCTTTATAGAAATGTCTTGTAACATTCTCAATGTTAATATAAAATGGATGTTGGGATCCCTTCCCTTGTCAAATTGCTAGAGTTTGTTGATTCAAAGGTTAAGAGAGTAGTTGCTAGGGCACTACACACTCTCGCCTTAAAAAATGATGAGAACAAAAATTAAGTTGATTGGTGTTATCTGAGGCTATATCTATTTAGGGAATTATTTTCACCATGTTGATGACAATTTATTATTGGTACATTGCATATAGTGGAGTGTAATGCTCTGCCAACTCTTATTCTAATACTTTGAACCGAGGATCTTAGTGTACACTATGAAGCGATTATCCTGCCTTCTTACGTTTTGTTTTCTTGTTATGTTCCACACTGACATTTGACTATTTTCATTAGGTTGGTGTCATTGGAAATTTGGTGCATTCCATACCTACAATAAAGAAAAAAGTTCTACTTGCTAGAGCGTTACAACTAGTCAAAGAATTATTGAGGTTTTAGTCCATTGAGTTGATTTCAATGATCATTTTTTTAGCAAATCTATTTGAAGCATGAATACTGCAAAAAAAATTATGCTAATTTACTACCTATGATTTGCAGTTTTTGCTGCACAGAGAGCCAAAGGGAAGCAACTTTGTTACTTGGACAGTTTGCTACTACTAATTCTACTTGAAGTGATTCTTGTAAAAATATATATGCGAAGATATTGAAGTAATTATTGCAAAAATACTAGGACTTATTAACGTAAATATTATTGCAAAACTTTTTAAACCATTGTTAGTTATAATTTTACAGAATAAGAGATTTTTTTACAGTATTTTGGGTTTTAGTGCAAAACTTATGAGAACCAGTATTGTACTCGATAATGCAAATTTACAATTAGTCGATTTGCAATATATTTGGCATAATTGTGGTTTTAGTTGAGAGCCTCCTAAATAATGCTAAGATAATGGCTAATGACCAGTTTTAAAGGAAATGTTATTGTAGACCGTCTGTTGCAAATCGGTAGATTTTTGTAGTGAATCAACAAATTTTAATAGTGGCATGAGCAAGAACACGGTATTTAGACTTATTGCTTCACCAGACAACAACTTGGTGATATTTGGAATTCCATGATATGAGGTTATCTCCGAGAAAGATACAATAGTAAATGATTGACTGATGATCATCCACACATCCCACCCATTTAGTATCTGAAGAGAGTGACGAGGAGGGTCGAATGAGAAGTCCTTGGTATGGGCCATGTCGAAGGTACTAGAGAATACGTTTAATAATTGACCAGTGGGTGGTAGTAGGGGAGTGCATGAACTGGTATGTCCGATTAACATCAAATGTAAGTTTAGGACGAGTGAGAGTAAGGTATTGTAAAGCTCTAACAATGTTGCAATAATATAATGGATCACTAAGAGGTTCACCATCATTTTTAGAAAGAGAACTAGAGACTACTGGAGATTGAAGAGGTTTGATATCAAGAATATTAGCCCTCTCCAAATTTGTGAAAATATAGTTAGCTTGAATAAGAAATAGCCATTTAGTTGTTCGAGTAGATTCCACCCGAGAAAGTAGTGAATATCTCATATGTCTTTGAGAGGAAACGTGTCACATACTTAAGAATTAGTGGAGCTAATATTAGTCAAAGAGCTAGCTGTAAATATGATATCGTCAACATAGACTAATAAGTACGTCGAGACATCTCTCTTAAAAAAAGACATATTAGACTTGGACTCAACAAAGCCAAACGATAATAAGGTAGTGCACAATGTGAAGTGATAGGTCGTAGGGACTTGTTTCAGGCCATATATGATTTTTTTTTTTGTAAAAAAAGAAGTTAGGATACATAAATCCTAGTGATTGAGTCATATAAACCTCCTCAAGTAATGTTCCATGAAAGAAGGTGTTGTTGACATCAAGTTGATGGATGAGCCATTGACGTGTAACTAAAAGGGAGATAATTATTCGTATAGTAGTGGGTTTGGCTACCAGGCTAAAGATTTCTTCATAATCAATGCCAGATTGTTGATGAAACCATTTCGCATTAAGTCGGGCCTTATGACGTTTAGTCGTACTAGTAGCCTCATGTTTAAGCTTATATACATATTTGCATCCAATCACATTTTGAGCATAGGTTAGTGGGTGTATGGAACATGTTGGAGTAAGACATTAAACTAAAAAGTCATAGCTACCCACCAATATTAATTTTTATTGACCGATGAGACACAAGTAAGTTGAGTAGTAGTATTAGAAGTAAGATTGATGGTAGGTTGTTGCGAACAAATTTGACTCGAGTGTTCATAAGGTGTATGAAACATGTTGAAGCTCGGATAGGAGAAGTACAAGTGTGTGGATGAGGATAAATAAGTGTAGGTTTAGTTGATGGAGGGGGGGTTGATGTTGACGCTGATACTGGGATGTATGATAAACTAAGAGGTAATGTGAATGAGTTGAGTGTAGAAATATATGGTTGTATAGTCGAGAAAATAAAGGCGTATACATACACATGTGTATATATATACACGATAAATTAGAATATGGAGGCACTTGTATCCTTTATGACGCAAATTGAAGTCGAGGAAGGCGTACTAAACGGATCGAATGTCCATTTTGTGTTGGTTGTATAGTCGGGTTAAAGGATAACAGGTGCATCCAAAAGTATTCATAATAGTACGATAAACATTGTAACAAAACTTCATACAAAGAACGTTGATCAATGGTTGGTGTAGGATGTCGATCAATAAGATACGTCACAATGAGAAAAGAATCATCCTAGTATAGAGTAGGTACTGAGGAATGTTCCCTTAAAGTAAGACTAATTTCAGTGAGGTGACCGGAGTGTTTTGTTTATCAACGCCATTTTGTTCATTTATATAAGGGCATGATAAATGATTTTGAATGCCGTGAAATTTGGAAAATGATGCAAGACTTCGGATCTCTCCACCCCAATTAGTTTCAAGCATCTGTATTTCTCGATTAAATTGTTTTTCAACAAGTGTTTTGAACATGGTGAATGTTGGCAGTACATCAAATTTCTTAGAATGTTGGTATAACTGCGTATATCGACTAAAATCATCAACAAAGATAACCATGTATCAAAATCCATAAGTTAGACATATAAGAGTTGGTCCCCACACATTATAGTGAATTAAATAAAGCGGAGCAAGAGTTTTTAACATAGATACAAGTAATGGAAACTTATGGTATTTTCCAATTTGTCAGGCTTCACAAAAACTAAAATTTGTGTTCACCAACATAGGTAATTGAAAATGAGAGATAACATACGATGTGTAGGCATCATATGGGTGACCAATACGATTATACCACGTAGATGTCGAAACTCATGAAGTAGTAAGAGCTTGTTTAAGAAATACATTACAATACATTCTTTAAGTTTGTCTCGAAGAATTTCTATATTTATAGTTTGATCTTATATCAAACAATAGAAAAGATGAAATTCAAAGAAAATATTATTATTAGCAGTAAACCTAAGGATCCATAGAATTCATTGTGGACCCAACATAACAATAGAAACTTTTGAGTTGTTTAGTTTTCTACTTTTTTTTTTTTGAATCTTGTATATCTAGATAAGTATGCATCTATTCAAAAAAGATCCAATAGAATTTTTGTATTCGGCTCAATCCTTTTAGTAAAAGATTGGGCCGAATTTAATTGCAATTCAATTAAGAGAACGAACGTTAATTACTGGATTACAAAGTATCCATTGCTGGGAATTCAAATTTGATCTCCTTCCATATGTGGAACGTGTAAAATATTACATAGATGTAAAGAATAGACTACACTATTAATAGTAAAGTTACCAATACTAGATATATTTATAGAATTACTATTACAAACGGTAAATTGTTCGATACCTTGATATGTAGATTTCTTTTTAGAAGTTAAAGCTTAGGAAACCCTAATTTCACTCCCCAAAACAGAATCGTTCTAAAATCATCCCGCTTTTTTTTTCTGCACACTTTGAAAAGAATCTCGGAAATGTTTTTACAATATTTTTATTTTTTAATAATAAAATAATATATATAATATATTCAAAATAAATATAATTATAAATAAATAAACTTAAAACTCTTATAGAATATAAGAAAATAAATATATATATTAATAATATTATATATTTAATTAAGTGAATTAAGTTTGGAATTGATATACTAATTTATTAAATTCGTCATCTAATTTCTTTTCTTCTACATTCAACAATTAAAAATGTTTGTCGGAGTTCTTTGGGCTGTAACTACAAAAATAAATAAATTTGTATGATTTTATTATTATTTTAAATAAAAACAATAATAATATATTTTTTTAAATATATATATTTTTTTTAATAATAATAACATTTTTTAAGAATAATAATTATTATTATGTTTATTATTTCATTTATTATTGATTTATTTATTTTAACTATTTAATTTTATTTAAAATTATCTATATTTAATTTAATAAATATTTATTTTAATCTCATATAACAAATATATATATATATAATAAATAATTTATTGGCTCAGCATTATCTAAAAATAAAAAATATAATAAAATATAATATTCAAATTTAATTTGTGTAATATTCAAATTTAATTTGTGTTTGTAGACTGCCTTGCGAACTGCCTATAGAAGAAGACCCGGATAGAAATGAATTGCAGTTGGCTGAGTGCGCATTCGGGTCTCAAGGACATGGGCGAGTTGTGGGTTTGGGCTCCGGTGTCACACCTAGATCATTTAGAGCTCATGCTCGTGGTGGTTCTAGCACACTGCGCAGTGACACGCAACATTTCCGTGAAGAAAATCGAATTTTACTTGAGGAGATGCAGAGGATGCGAGAGGAGCGTGAAGCGGAGAAGCATCAGTCACGGAGAGAGCGCGAAGAAGCCTTACTCGAGCGTCAGATGGAGCGTGAGGAAGCACAAAGGCAGCGTGAAATAGAGCGCGAAGAATTACAAATGCAGCGTTAAGAGGGACGTGAAGAAGCTCGAAGGGAGAGACAACAATCATTGGTAGAGCGTGATAGAATGCGGGATGAGATGCTTGAGATGAGATCGACGATGAACTTCTTATTATCCATGATTCCCGGTGCTCAACGTCCACCTGCCCCTTCCACTAGAGATGATGCCCCTTCCACTTGATCGTCGCTTTCCCACTTGAATTCTGGTTAGTTGAAATGTTATTTGAAGTACTTTAATTAATGGTTTTTGTGGATTTGTGATATGATTGTAGTTTCTGATATGATTGTAGTTTGTGGATGGATTGTAATTTGTGGATGGATTGTAGTTTGTGGATGATTATTGTTTTGAATTAATGATTGTGGTTTTGGGTTTTTGGTTATTGATGATTGTGCTTTTTGGTTTTTGATAATTGTGGTTTTATATAGGTAAAAATTTGGAGGAAAAAAAACGATTATGGTTTAGTAACGGTTAAATAAATTAAAAAACCGTTACTATAAACTTGACTGTAACGGTTTAACAAATAAAAAACCGTCACAGAAACAACATAGGTATTAGTAAACCGTTACTATAAACCTGACTGTAACGGTTTAACAAATAAAAAACCGTCACAGAAACAACATAGGTATTAGTAACGGTTTTCGAAAACCGTTACAGATACTACTGCCTTTCAGTAACGGTTTTAAGCCGGCTAGAACCGTTACTTTTGTTCCTTTAATAACAGTAACGGTTTTCGAAAACTGTTACTGATACCTATGTTGTTTCTGTGACGGTTTTAAGACGGCTAGAACCGTTACTGTTGTTCCTTAACTATCAGTAACGATTTTCGAACGCCGTTACTGATACCTGTGAAGTTTCTGTAACGTAATTTTTAGTAACGATTGTTAACGGTTTTATTTGCCGTTATAATTATGTTTCAGTAACGGTTTTCGCCCTTACTAATACCTCTTTTTCTACTCTTTTTCTACTAGTGATATATTGAATGACTTTAAATTTTTATTTATCCCAAAAGAAATATAAATAAAAAAAATTCAAATAAAAAATGGATCATTGCATCATTGCGTACGTCATTCTGCCAAGTAATTTGTTGAGGTCCAATAATAATGATTATAATAATGATTGTTAATTCATCTATCCATCCCCAGATAATTAAGTGGCATGCAAAAACTTATTTGACTATTACTTATATTAATAATAAAGTTATAATTTAATATTAATTTATCTGTAATTCTTATACATGAAGATTGTAATATTTCCATTGTTTAAATTAAATTGAACTGGACTTTGGGAAGAGACATTTTCATGTGATTTCAATATTAATTAATTTATTGAGTCAACTCTTGTTGGCTTATCTCCAATTTTTCAAACTAATTAAGTACATTAGAATTAAATAATATAAGCTACATGTAGATCATATCAATTGAATCTATACAAAATAATATTAAACAAAAATCTTAATTTCATTTTAAATTAATCAATTTGAAGTTCTTAAACTGATGTGAAAGATCACATCTTCTCTGGCATAACCATGGAAGCATCTTCTTTGAGTGCTAGAAGGTAATTAGTTCTCTTTGTTTATCCTCTCATTTTAAGCTAGAACAATATGAAGCATTAATTTAATTACTTGCAGACTAGAAGGTAAGGTAGCAATCATTACCGGCGGTGCTAGTGGCCTCGGTAGAGCCACTGCGAAGATATTCGCACGATATGGTGCAAAAGTCATAGCTGCCGATGTCCAAGACGATCTTGGTCATTCCCTCGTGGATGAAGCCGTGACATCGAACCAAACCATCTCGTTCATACATTGTGACGTGACCAAAGACGATGATGTGAAGAACCTGGTCGATACGGTTATCTCTGAACATGGAAAGCTCGACATAATGTTTAGCAATGCAGGCATACTAGGTAACCTTAGCCCTAGTATCCTAACCGCGGATGCTGAGGACTTGAGTAATATATTCGGGGTCAATGTGTTTGGTGCATTCTTCTGTGCTAAACACGCAGCCCGGGTTATGATTCCCGCTAAAAGAGGAAGCATCATATTCACCGCAAGTTGTGTTTCAAAGGTAGCCGGTTTGGCATCTCACACTTATACTTCAACCAAACATGCAGTGGTCGGGCTGACCAAGAACCTATGTGTGGAGTTAGGGCAACACGGGATTAGGGTCAACTGCATATCACCTCATGCAGTCCCCACAACGATGTACAATTCAGCGATTCCTTTGGAAAAAGATATCGCGGCTCGTTTGGTGATGGATACGGCCGTTTTGAAAGGGGTGACACTTGAAGCGAATGATGTTGGGGAGATGGCAGTTTTCTTAGGAAGCGATGAGTCGAAATATGTTAGCGGGGTCAATTTGTTGATAGATGGAGGCTACACAACCACAAATTCATCACTTGGGGATGCTTTGGCCAAGGCATTAATTCATTCACCGTAATTAATTTTATAATCTAAGTCAATTTCAATTATACTAATGTGTTCAATTCCCCCTATTCTATTACTTAAAATAAGTCAAATTATGTTGTTTGATAATGTACTATGTTATTATACATTTATTTGGTAATAGTTCACTTATAATAAAATTGTTTGTGAAAATTATTAGCCTTTGTTACTTGTTCATTTGAATAAGTTGTCCTATTTAAACAGTGTTGGTGCTTGTCTATTGAGAAACATATTATTTCTGATAAAATATTCTAATTAATATATGAATTTTTTTCACTAAACCGGTTAATGCACCATCAATATCCACATTTTGAAAATACAATTTCTTCCATGTGACTTGGTATCTGAAAACAAATATCCACTTCATATATTGAATCAAATTAAAAACACAAATAAAAATATATTTTTGTAATGGACATGTTAGTATATAAAAATTAAATGATAATTAAACACACAATCAAGAATGAAAGAGAGGTATTGAAATAACCAAAAACATAAACAATAAGAAAAATAAATAAGAGTGACAAAATTTATTTTTAGGACTTTTTTTTATACATAAACTAGTTTTTCCGCTAAAACTCGAAACGCGTTAAATTATTGTATTTCCTGATTATAATAAATATTGGTCCTGAAAAATCTTTAAACGCCTCGGACAACTTCCCCAAATGTTGCAAATAAACGATTTGTCATTTAGTTAATCTTTCAGACTAATTTAGATGATCTTGCTTCTAATTTAGATCACATCTTCTCTGGCCTAATAATTTAGATCCATACTTGCTTCTAATAAAATAAAACCGGAACAGTAAAAGTTCTGTTAACACCACTGGAACTCTTTGGGACTTTTAACTATATAAAAATCTTCTTTTTTGCTAATCAGAATATTTTTATTTTATATTGTTAATGATGACCTTTATAATTAAAACTATTTTCAAAATATTGCAATATAGTTGATTTGTTGTCAACTACTCAACCAGCTCATTCATGACTTTAAAACAATTTCAGCTACTATATAATTAATGTGTTCTTTGAGAAAATATTTAATGTCAACTGTCCAGCTAGCTAGAATACGGATAAATAATGAAATGAGTACCATATATATTTATTTAAAATCAAAATACATAAAAAAAATAATTATCATGAAATGTGGTTTATTAATGAAGAACTACCTTAAATTCAAACAAAGTATAAGCAGGAAAATGGATAAAAAGAAATATTGAAAAAATATAAAAGAGCTACAAACACCATGTCAAATAATTTTAAAATAAGGATGTTTGATGTAACAAAAATATTTATTTTAACATTTTATTTGTTATAAATCCAATCTATAATTTTTCAAAAAAAAAAACAAAATATTAAAATATAGTAATGATAAGGGGAGCAAAAATTTGTAGCGAATGGGGCAACGAAAGACGTGGAGTAAGTAAATATTTATTTTTCTCTTTTCTCTTTATTAATAATTTTATCTCTCTTTCTCATTAATTTACATTTTTTTCCTCTATCTTAAATAAGACACATTCAATAAAATAAAATCATTTTTTTTATTAAAAAATATTTTATATTTTATCTCTTTACTTTTTATTATTATAAATATTTTTTTAATTATTATACATGTCGCATTTTAATTATTTCTCTCTCTCAACAATTTTTTATTTATTTATTGAAAATATTAAAATTTAGTTTAAATAATAAAAATGACTCAAATTAAAATAAATAATAATTAATTATGTTATATTTAATTAAAAACATTTACTTGGGTTAATTATTATTTTATATTAATAAATTGCATAATCTAATTAAAAAGTATCAATAATAAACTTACCAAAAAAAAATATAGTGATGAAATCAATTACAAAGGCTCGAAAAAACAATATCTAGTGTAAAAACAATACTAACGATGATGAAAAAACAATATCTAGTGTGATATCAATTACTAACGATAGTGAAAATATCTAGTGTAAAATAATACACTCTCCACTAAAAGTACGAGCGCGAGGTCGTCCATCCACAAAAAAAAAAAAATCGGTTATTGAACAAATTGTGAAGAAAAATCGATTACAAAAGCTCGAAAAAAGGTTTGATTTATTAAGTTTTAGACAATTATGTTTAGTATTAAATTATATTATTTTTATTCTAAATTATATATTATTTTTAATTTGTCATGTATATAGGAAGTTTTCGATGTCAATATGTTGACGATAGAAGACTCTCGTGAAAACTATTATTGAGTGATGATTAAAGACAATTTATTAATTATATTATGTTGTTTGATTTTGTAAAAGTAGATGTTATAATACATTTTAGACTATATTTTTTTTTGGTAAGTTTATTATTGATACTTTTTAATTAGATGGTGCAATCTATTAATATAAAATAGTAATTAACCTAAGTAAATGTTTTTAAATAAATATATCATAATTAATTATTATTTATTTTAATTTGAGTCATTTTTATTATTGAAACTAAATTTTAATATTTTCAATAAATAAAAGAAAATAAATTGTTAAGAAAGAGAAATAATTAAAATATTTATAATGGCATGTACAATAATTTTAAAAAAATATTTATAATAATAAAAATTAAAGAGATAAATTATTAAATGTTTTTTAATAAAAAAAATTGATTTTATTTTATTAAATGTGTTTATTTAAGATAGAGGGAGAAAATGTAAATTAATAAGAAAAAAGAGAAAATTATTAATGAAGATAAAAGAGAAAAATAAATATTTAATTAGTTAACAAGTCTAATCAGCCTCTCCATTCACTATAAATCTTTAGCATCCCTATCTTTACTCATTAAAATAAAATTTGAAGTCATTTTTGCTCATGATCTTGGTGACTTTCTTAGCATAAAATGATATCTTATTTTTTTTATTCATTATTTAAATTTTATTTAGTGCGGTGTTTTACTCTTACAATATTTAACATACTATTCAATCAGATTTTTATTTCGAATTTTTTAATCTAAATAATATTTTTAATTTTTGTAGATCGTATGTTGTTCGTACATTTTAATCGTGTTTGTGCTAATTTCTCAAGTCTGGTATTCGTCTAATTCTTTACAGCAATGGAGATGATGATGTCGGATCTAAAATTCTTTTATTTTTTTAGTAAATAGTTTTTGAAATTTATCTTTAATCTCGAGATCCTTTTTTATATGTATTTTTTTAATGATTTATAAGAGACTAAATATTACGGGTTCAATTCACACTTATAACGCCTTAAGATGAAGTATGTGTCATGACTAGGGGTTCATGCTAGCAATTTATATTCAAACAAAAATGTATCTTTTAATGATTTTATGAGTTTCTTACTATTCTGACCATATTGTGACCATATTGTTACATGATCATCAATTATCATTTGACAGTACATTTTTTTAGCATTGCTTACAAACCCTAAATAAAATATAAATTTGACTGGAATTTTGGGTAAAAATTCTTTTAATATGTTTTATGTAGAGATTTTTCTAATTCTGATGTTTGATTGTTCTATTTTATTATCTTATTATAAATTCAAATGAGTTTTTTCTAGTTACTCTGTAAAATTTGATTGATTGGTAGATATTTTAATTAAAGCTTTAATTTTTTTTTTAATTTTGTTATTTAAGATCTAAAACTTTATTTAGTTCATTTAAATTTTTTTAAATATTATTTTTTATTATTTACAAATTAGTATACTGTATATATAATTTTATAGTTGATTGAGTGAGAATTATTTTTTATAAAAATAAAAACAAATGAATTGAAAAAGAAAAAGAAGCATATATGTGTATGCCACTTGTCGGGTCGATTAGGGCCAAATAGTGCTGGTAGGCCCAAGATTAACAAACTATCTAATTAGTTGCATGATTTTGTAGGTTTTATTTTGAATTTAAAAGATAGATCAATTGTCAAGATTTATGAGTTTTCTTAATAAGCTATATATGTTTTGTTTCTAGCAATCCAAAGACATCACAAGAAATCACAATTTCCAAAATTTGCAGATCAAATCTCAGGCCTTAATCTTATTCTTTTGATAATCTTCCTAAATTTCAAAATGTTATAGAAATTATGTAATATTTAAATTTATGCACGACTCCATACAACTATGACTTATCATCTTTAGTCTCTTTTTGATAAAAAAAAATGTTGCTCTTAATATATGTTATTAAGTTTCTTATATAGTTATAATGAGGTATTAAATCACTAGCTACACCTACGAAGAATGCACATTTTTTATTAGGTTGGTTAGGTGAATAAATATTATATTAAGATTATTTCTAATGAACTATTATGCTTCTAGATAAACAATTATGGACTATAATTATGAAATTTAATCAAATTTAATAGTAATAGAATACAATTTAAATAAATTAACAGCTAATGTCCTTTTGAAAAGCAAAAATACTTTTCTAACTATTAAATTAATTTTGAAATCTTAAATATTCTTATATGGATAATATTTGAATTTCTTTTTTTTATGCAAAAGCAGTATAAATATTTGAAATTACAAGACAGAACAATAAGCTAAAAATGGAGTGTATGGCGGGAGGGGATCAACTGTTTCCTTCATGTGCCCTTGTATGTTTTATTTAGGAAAAGTCAATTAACAAATATTTAAAAAGATAAATAAAAGACATTAAATTATGTCGTTATATATTTATTTTTCAAATGAAACATACAATTGCACATAGGATGAATTAGAACCAAAAGATTTGTAATAATGTAATCCCTTAGACATTAAATGCTGGGGTGAAACAACAACCGAATGAACTCCAAAGTTACTCATGAGTCTCGAGATCCATTCAGTAACGAGATGACAATGTGTTGCAATAAAAGAAACCAACGAAGAAGGTAGAATCCTATGGGTATAGAATGTTGGGGTGAAACAACACTTAAAAACTCATCATAACAAAATAATGGTAGTGTGTTGACTAAATAACCAGTAAAGAAACACATATGATTGGATTAAAACCAATAAAAATATGAGCATTAATAATGAGATAAAACAACAACTGAAAACAAAACTCAGAGAACATGATTATCGAACAAAGTAGGAATATCAACATAATTATTTGAAAAGAAAAAATATTATTAAAATATATTAATAATTAATAAAGCATTATTAATAGCTCTCCATCAATGGCTAAAGTAGTCATTGATTGAGGCAACAAAAAACTAGATTTTGTAGTTCAAAAACAAAACTTTCGCTTTCATACCATGTTAGAATAAAGGAAAATTGTATTGAATGTTATCTTGAATTATATAGGGTATGTCTATTATATAGACATTACATTGATCTTATAAGAAAACTAATATAATAATATAATATAATAATTATTAGAACGGAATGCGTGAGAATGACGTAAACAATAAAAAGGACAGAGATTTAACGTGATTCACCAAGATAGAACTTGGCTACGTCCACCCAGAAGAGAGAGATTATTGAGAAGATTGTTTACAGAGATGATGTGACAAATTAGGGTTATAACACGAGTTTATATATAACACTCGGTCCCCTAAAACCCTAATATAGAAACCCTAACAAATAGAGAATTGAGTCGGCCCATTAAGAAGGCTCAACTATTTAAGTCTATTTAACAAATCTCCACCTTGACTTGAATTCTCTCAGATGTCCCAGGTGCATTAGTCAATGCCCAGATCTCCCAAATACATTCGTCAATGTCAGATGGCCCAGATGCACTCGTCGGTGTCGGATGGCCTAGATGCACTCGCTGGTGCCGGATGACCCAGATGCACTCGTTGGTGCCAGATGGCCCGGATGCACTCGCTAGTGCTAGATGGCCCAAATGTATTAGTCAATACTAGATGACCCAGATGCATTTGTCAATACCAGATGGCCCAGATTCATTAGTCAATGCCCAGATACATTAGTCAATGCCTAGATGATCCAAATGCATTAGTCAATGCCCAGATGGCCCAGATGCATTAGTCAATGCCTAGATGGCCCAAATGTTCAATCTTCTCTATCTCTCTCTTCTAAAGTTGCCCTTAGGGCAACTAACAGTTTCTAACGTTAATCAACTCCAAACAATGTTGGAACTTGCTATGAGGAACTGGCTTGGTGAACATATCAGCAGGATTGTCAGCGGTTCCTACCTTTTTCACCTTTATCCTCTTCTCAGTCCTTAGGAAATGATATTGCACGTCAATATTCTTAGTCCGTTCATGATGAACTTGATCTTTGGCTAAGCATATAACACTCAGACTGTCACAGAAGACAGTTGTTTGATCCTGATGTTGGCCTAGATCACTAATTAGTCCTTTCAGCCATATTCCCTCTTTAGCAGCATCTGTTAATGCCATGTACTCTGATTCTGTTGTAGACAGAGTCATAGTAGGTTATAGAGTCGCTTTCCAACTAACAACTGAGCCCCCAAGAGTAAATATATAACCAGTCATAGATCTCCTACTATCAACGTCTCTAGCATAATCAGAATCTGAATACCCAGTAATCAGACATTGTGTATCAACTCTATATATGAGACCAACATCAAAATTTCCCCGTAAATACCTGAATATCCTCTTCATAGCTTGTCAATGCTCCTTCCCTGGTTGTACCATAAATCTGCTCACAATAGTCACTGCCTGTGCCAGATTTGGTCTTGTATAAACCATAGCATACATCAAACTCCCTACTGCACTAGAATAAGGAACTCGAGTCATATACTTTTTTTCTTCATCTATATGAGGAGCAAACAATGTAGTAAGATGAATATTAGCAGCACAATGTGTATCTATAGGTTTAGCTGATGACATCCTAAACCTTGACAACACCTTCTCAATGTAACTTTTTTGTGATAAGAAAAGTTTCTTCTGGCCTCTATCTCTAAGAATCTCCATTCCTATAATTTTTCGAGCTGCTCCTAGATCTTTCATCTCAACTCAGCATTTAGAAGATCTTTTAGCTTCTGAACATCTGTTTTGCTCTTTGCTGCTACCAACATGTCATCTACATACAGGACTAGGTAGATTAATGAGTCATCCTTCAACTTGTTGTAGTACACACAACAGTCATATGCACTCCTCTTGTAGTTAAGAGACATCATAAAGTTGTCAAACTTCTTATACAACTGCCTTGGAAACTATTTAAGTCCGTATAAAGACTTCTTCAACTTGCAAACATATTTTTTCTTTCCTGGAACTAGGAAACCTTCTGGCTGAGTCATGTATATTTCTTCCTCTAACTCTCCATGTAGAAAGGCTATTTTCACTTCAAGTTATTCGAGCGTTAAATCTTGATGTGTCACTATTGTTAGTAATCAACTATATGAAGTTCGAAAAATGGTTTGCAGACTTGAACATATTGAGTAAGTCAAAAGAAACTACACATATATGGTTCAAGCTCTAAAATATACATGCACATATGTACAATTTCGAAATAGTTTTAACCGTTTTTCAAAAAAAAAAATTGTATGCATATATAATTTGCAACATAATAAATATCAAGATTTTGAATTGTTTTAAAATGTTACGTATAATTCATTCAAATTTGCACCAACATCACTATCAATTTAAGTAATTTAAATATTTTATAATTTCTCAAATGACACTGTCAAATTTGTACCACACCCTACATATAATTCCATAACACTGTTTCTTCAAACCCATAATTCTTTCATATTTCCACATGTATCACCATTAGACTATCCGTCAAACCTATATAATTCACTCATATATACTACCATCACACTATCCCTTCAAATACATATAATTCATTCAAATTTGCACTCACATATATCACCAATTATCCCCTGAACACATATAATTCACTCAAATTTATATTTGCATATTCGAACTCTAGTCTCGAGTGTGGAAGATGATCACTTTAATCATTAGAGCACTGGGATGATGAGTTTTATTTATAATTTTGTGTATGCATATATATATTTTGTAACATAATAAATATCAAAATTTTGATTTTTTTTATAAAATTATTATAATTTCTCAAATAACATCATCAAATTTGCTCCACACCTTATATACCACCATCATTCTATCTCCTCAAACTCATATAATTCATTCAAATTTGTACTCACATATACTACCATCATTTAATTTTATCCCCTCAAACTCATATGATTCATTTAAATTTGCACTCACATATATTACTATCTCACTATCCATTTAAACACATCTAACTTATTCAAATTTGCACTCATGTAGATCACCTCCACCATACTATCCCTCAAACACATATAATTACTTCAAATTTACACCCATATACTAATATCACACCACCACCATACATATAACTTTTTAACTCTAATCTCGAATGTGAAATGTGATCACTTTAACCATTATATCAATATTATATCAATTGTGATTGTTGAGATTTATTTATAATTTTGTGTATAAATATATATTTTTTTATAAACTAAAAAATATTAATATTTTGTTTACTTTAATTAAAAAATATTAAAAAATTATTTTTATTTATATGCTAAAATTAATTTTTCAGTAAGAATATTATTTAACCTTTCATGTCAATATAAAGTGTCAATATAAAAGAGACAAATAATAAACAAGATTAAATTATTTTTATTTAAATATATTGTAAATTAAGTTTTAAATAGTTAAGTATCATTAATTATATATATATTAAGTTTATTATTATAAAATTAAAATAATGTGTTATATAATTCATAATACATAATAAAAAAATTTAAATTTTAAACCGCAGTGTGTCTGTTTATCATTATGTTAAATTTAAAATAAAGTTTTAAAAACTTAGTTGGTTAAAATTTATTAAGTTGCAAGTTCGAAATTTATATGTAATATTTTTAATATTATTTTTTTTAATTTAATCGTTTTAAATTTATGAGTACATTAACTCGTGACTCGACCCAAATATTTATTTACTCTCATATATATATATATAAATTAACAACAAATTTCGACCCGAAAAATAAAAAATTTAGAATTAAAAATTATTATATAATTAAAATTTTATATTTATTTGTTAGGTTACAAGTTCGAAATTTATATATAATATTTTTAATTTTTTTTATTCTAACTGTTTATACTTTATTAACAAATCAACTCTTGACCCGGCTCAATTTCCATTTATTCTTTTATATATATATAAAACACTTTTTAGTTTGTGTCTCATTCACCCCTCCTCATGAAATGAATAGATTATGTCCACATATCATGATTTGGTGCTAGTGGCAAGACAATTAATTTTATAATTATATGGCAGTTATATATATATATATATATATATATATATATATATATTAATATTAGTTAAGTGATGTGAATTGGTTTAATTAATAAAAACAATTAAGTTTATAAATTAATAATGTTTTTGTTCGGTTTCCTTATGAATTAATTCTAGAATGTTGAAGGCATTGAATGAAAGCAAATTGAAAGAAAAGTGTAGCACATTTTGTAATGTATTTTCTCATGAACGTACGTGTGATGTTAATTTGAGTGATTTGTTTTCTGAACTAAAAATACTACAAGTTGCTTTACCTAGTTTGGATATGCCCGCTGCTGAAATTCTTGATTTTGTAATATCAATAGATTGTTATCCTAATGTCTCTATTGTATATCGAATTTTACTAACATTGCCTGTTATGATAGCTTCTGCTGAAATAAGTTTTTCTAAGTTAAAATTATTGAAAAATTATCTAAGATCTTCGATGTCTCAAGATAGATTGAATGGACTTGCTATTTTATCTATTGAAAAAGATTTTTTGGAATATATTGATTACAATACAATTATCAATGATTTTGCATCTAAAAATGCAAGAAGAAGTCACTTTCGTTGACAATTTATGTTGCATCTTTGTAGATATTGGAATGTTATTGAAGATCAACGGTGAAACACAAGTGGAGTTTATGCGTAGGTCCCCAATTTCGTGCTTTCGACTCAGGCCTAAAAAATCTAAGGAACGGCACTGATTTTAAGCACTGTATAATATAATTTTGATGATAAGTATAATTAATTTTTAGATGTATATATTCTCTAGGATTATGTGAATTTATAATAAATTTTGTGTGAATTTATAATAAATTGTGTGAATCATATATGCAGGGATACATTATAATTGTTTGAACAGTCAACGCGCGGATTATGGATAGAGATGTGAAAAAGATTTATTATATTATAAATAAGTTATTTTTTATTCTTAAAATATTTTTTAAAAAGTTGAGATTAGTATTATTTTAAGTCAACTTTTTACCTTTTTAATAACTTTTAATAAATAAATTTTTGTTATTATATTTAATCATATTAATTTATATTCGTCAAGTGTATATCTTATCCATGTATATATATATACTATTCAATCAAGTGAAATTAATAGTAAACCATAACAATCTGTATATATTCTTTAAGAGAAACTAAACATTTTCAAAGATGGCAGCTTCAACACTTTTAGTTTCCGCTGCCAAAAGGTATCACATGTATGTATATGGTTTAGATAAGCCCTCGTTGATTCAGCCTATTCGCTCTTAATCGAATTGCGCAACAAACATTAATAAAATTAAACCTTCCTTACTCATTTATTTCTTCTATACATTTTTACAGGCTCCAAGGAAAGGTGGCCCTAATCACCGGTGGTACAAGCGGCATAGGGAGGGCAACGGCACAACTTTTCGCAAACCACGGTGCTAGAGTTGTCGTGGCCGATATCCAAGACAAACACTTCCCTTCCCTTTCCGATCAAACCAGCCCAAACGAGACCATATCATTTGTGCACTGCGACGTAACAAATGAAGCTCAAGTGAAAAATGCGGTAGATTCCGTCATGGACAAGTACGGAAAGCTCGACATAATGTTTAGCAATGCTGGGATCTTAGGGGATGTCGGTCCCACCATCATGGACACGGATCTCCAAGGTATAAAGAGTCTGTTTGATGTGAACGTGTTTGGCGCATTCATGTGCGCCAAACATGCGGCTAGAGCAATGGTTCCAGCGAAGAGCGGGAGCATTATTTTCATGGCTAGTTCCGTATCGGTTGTGACTGCCTTTGGTAGCCATGCTTATAAGGCGTCGAAGCATGCTTTGGTGGGTCTGACGAAAGGGTTGTGCGTCGAACTTGGTGGAAACGGGATCAGAGTGAATTGCATTTCTCCTCACGGAGTGTAAAACTCCGTTGGTTGCCTTGTCAATGCAATTGTCGAAGGAAAAGGCGGAGAAATGAATTTCGGAGACAAGAAACCTTAATGGTGTGATTTTGGAAGACAAGGATGTGGCAGAATCGGCACTTTTTTTGGGGAGCGACTTGTCTAGGTATGTTAACGGGTTGAACCTTGTAGTGGATGGAGGCTATAGCACAACTAATCCAACATTAGGTGATGCTTTTAAGAAGATTATGTCTAATGATACAACTAATTAGAATTAAGGTTGTTATGAAAACATTATTAAAAGAATAATTATTTGAATGTTGTAAGTTGTCTGTTTAATAAGAGAAAAAAATTGTTGCTATAATTTAATATATTTGATCAATAATATGCTTTCATGGAAGAGTGAAAAATGATGATTTGAAATATAAGCACGAGGGTTTAGAAATTGAGGGGATCTATCAATATTGAGTTTGGTGATTCTCATTGAAATTGTTTTTATTTGATTAATTGGTAAAGATAAATTAATTTTAAGATTAATACTTTTCTAAACTAGTTGATCTTAAATGAATTTAGTCCTGAAATATATTATATTATGATTACTTACTCATGTAAAAGATGAGTGGATTTGATTTGAAACCTAATATAAAAAATAAAATAGGTTCTACACTCTTGTCTTTCCCTTTTTCATCTCATCTTGTTTAAATCATGATATTACAACAGAAATATCAAGTACATTTAGATATTTATGTAGATTTTGATGTTTTTTATTTGTTATGGACAATTTTATGTCTTTCTTATTCAAAATAAAATTACTTTTGAAAAAAACATTTCAAGTAACTAATTAAAATCATTGAAAAATTGAAAAGAATGAAAATAGAGATACAAATTTTCTAACTGTTGTTAAAAAAATTAGAAAAAATTTCGTGTTATGGATACGAATAAAAATATAATTAAAATAAATTTAATAATAAATAATAATAATATATATTTAATGTTAAAAATTTATAATAAATCACGAATAAAAATAGGACACTTCCATTCTACATTTTATTTATATCGGTAAAACAACTTATCTTCTCACATATCTTATCACATATTTTTTTTAATGGACCTCTTATCTCTTAACCTTACATTTTCACTTTAGTCAATCAAATATTGGATTAATATTATATATTAATTAGTTAAAAAGTTGAACTTATATTGTTAAAATGTCCTGCATTCATCAAATTTGGTGTTGAATTTAAAATATAAAGTGTTATTAGCCTAGTTAGTTAAAAGATAGTACTTGTTTTGTTAGGTTGTAAGTTCGAAACACACATATAACATTTTGAATTTTATTTTTAACCGTTTTAAATATATATAGACGGGTCAACCCACAGTCCGACCAAGTATCAATTTACTCTCACATATATATCTAAATTAATCACAGCTCTCGACCCGGCAATCCGAACACTTTAAAAATTAAGCATCATTATATATATATATATATATATATATATATATATATATTATTTAGTTAAAAAGTTAACTTATATTGTTAAAATGTCCCGCGTTTATCAAATTTGGTGTTGAATTTAAAATATAAAATGTTGTTAGTCTAGTTGATTAAAAGGTTATACTTGTTTTGTTATGTTGCAAGTTCGAAACACATATATAGCATTTTAAATTTTATTTTTAACCGTTTTAAGTATATATGAACGGGTCAACCCACAATCCGACTCAAGTATCAATTTATTCTCACATATATATCCAAATTAACCAAAAACACACATATAACATTTTAAAATTTATTTTTAATCGTTTTAAGTATATATGGGCGGGTCAATCCACAATTCGACTCAAGTAATAATTTACTCTCACATATATATCTAAATTAACCAAAACTCTCGACCCGACAATCCGGACACTTTAAAAATTAAGCATCATTATATATATATATATATATATATATATATATATATATATATATATATATATATATATATATATATATATATATATATATATAAATTAGTTAGTTAAAAAGTTGAACTTATATTGTTAAAATGTCTCACATTCATCAAATTTGGTGTTAAATTTAAAATATAAAGTGTTATTAGTCGAATTGGTTATAAAGTTGTACTTGTTTTGTTATGTTACAAGTTCGAAACACATATATAGCATTTTAAACTTTATTTTTAACCGTTTTAAGTATATATGGACGGGCAACCCACAATCCGACCCAAGTATCAATTTACTCTCACATATATATCCAAATTAATCACAACTCTCGACTTGGCAATCCGTACACTTTAAAAATTACGCATCATTATATATATATAGATACTAAATAGACTATGATTATAAATGTTTGTGAAATTTTAACCTTGTTTTATCTTAATAATTATGATAAAGTATGTCACAACTTATAATAAATTAATGGATTTTTATGATGTTCGTCGGAGAGACAACTTGTCCTCTTGTCAAGATCTGTCTCTTCACGGCACAAAAGTTTAGTAGATTTATTATTTTTTATTTGTCTTTTGAGATTGTCGTGGAGGGATTCTTTTTTAGATCATATATGCTTTTTTAGATTAAAAGTGTAATTAATTTGATTCGGTGAAATTGCATTGTCATCGGATTCCCAGACCAACCCCAGACCGTTGGTCGTTGACAAAGCCTGAAGACATTCGTTTTGATGCTTGAGGTGTTGTTGCCGCACCATCCAGATCCCTTTTGCGTCTGAATCGGTCAATGCGTGATGATGGTCGTGAGAATAGGACTGATAGTTGTTTCCACTGGAGTAGTCTTTAATAAGCACTTATGCTTGAATGTCATATATATGTTGAATTGATTTGGCATAGTTGGCTGTTTTTTGAGTTTTTTCTTAATTGAAACTCATGATAAAACAGGTTTTTCTTAGAATGTCATTGTTTTGTTGAGTTCCTTTCTATCACAATTTGGCGATCTTTGCAAAAATATAGATTTATTTTTTATGCGTTTTTCCGAATGCATAGTGTGTTTATTTATAGGATATAATGATCTTAACTTAATTTAGTAATATCTTAATTAAATATTATTATTTTTAAATATATCATATTAATATTATAGTAATTAGGAAATATTATTCTAATATATATATATATATATATATATAAGAGTTGTAAAGAATGTTACCAATTAACATAGGTTGATAAATCAATCTTATAGGACAAATTTAAATTTTATTAAAAAGAAAATATATATTCAACTTCTCTTCTCTTAGGTCCTGAATTCGACCTGAATTCGAGCTGGTCAAATATTGCCTTAATTAAACTAGTAATTTTTTTTTAATGTGAATGGTAAAGTGTATAATCCCTCTTTTGTTATGATTTGAATATCAATCATATGGATGGTCAATAGGCTAATAATTGATTTGGTAGACCTAATTAATAATTGCCTCCTTAATTGGTCAACTCCATTTCAAATCTTAAACAAATATTTAGTACAAACACACCATCTCAATTTCAATACATGTTTTTTTACCAAATGAACTAAAATTTATTCTACTAGCATGTATTCCATTTGCACTAATAATATAAAAAACCGTGAAAAAAATATTATGGTAAAATTTTTATGGGCGGGTCAACCCTTAATCCGAATCAAGTATCCATTTACAATCACATATATCCAAATTAACCAAAGCTTTCGACCCGGCAATCCGAACACTTTAAAAATTAAGCATCATTATATATATATATTAGTTAGTTAAAAAGTTCAACTTATATTGTTAAAATGTCACGCGTTTATCAAATTTTTAAAAATTAAGCATCATTATATATATATATATAGATTAGTTAGTTAAAAAGTTTAAGTTGAATTTAAAATATAAAGTGTTATTAGCCTAGTTGGTTAAAAGGTTGTATTTGTTTTGTTATGTTACAAGTTTGAACCATACCTATAGCATTTTTAATTTTATTTTTAACCGTTTTAAGTTTATGGGCGGGTTAACCTACAATCCGACCCAAGTATCTATTTACTCTCACATATATCCAAATTAACTACAGTTCTCGAACCGGTAATCCGAAAACTTTAAAAATTAAGCATTATTATATATATATATAGTTAAATGTGTTTGCGGGCTAAATGTTAAACCCGCGGGGAATAGTCGTACTTTAAAGGAAAAATAAAAACTTAACATCCTTAAAAAATAATAATAATAAATTAAGTAACAATGGAGTAAATCACATTTAATATTTAATATTAAAATTTAATATAAAACATGAAATAAGAATAATTTAATATTATTTACTTAAAGAAATAGTTAAAAATTATTAATGACATTTAAACACAAAAACAAAAATATAACACTAAAATAAAATAATAATGCTGCAAAATATGAAAATTAAAAGAAAATAACATGTTAACTGTCAAATTATTGGAAAAAACATATATCTTGAGGGTAATAAGCTCCCACCGATTAAACCGACTTTTTACCATGAATATAAAAAATATATAATAATAATAATAATATATAAATGATATGATTGATAATTGAAATTAGGTTATTGGGCTTTAGAGGACAACATCTTCCTAACTATTACACACCTAGTTTTAAAAAATTAGAATAATTTTTGCTATTAGTTTGTGCATTTAAATAAATTATTAAGAAAGTTATATATTATTATCTTTGTTATCTTCAATAATTTCTTATTCTTCAAATCAAATATTTATGCTTTTATTTATTTTGTGTACATTTATTTGCTAGTGCAATACATTGAGTCTTGTTACACACCTTCTTATTACAAATCAGTGTCAAACTTGTAACTAAGAATTTAATCAGTAATAAAAAAAATTTTAATTTGCATTGTGTATGCTAAATCCCCCATCAACCACCAAATTGAGCCCACTCACATACTTAGCATCATCACTAGCCAAATAAAGGGCAGCCTTAGCAATATCATCTTCTTTCAATGTCACTCCTTTTAGATTAGCTTTGGCATTCGATATTAATTCAAGCCCTTCCCTATCCAATTCAAGGTAATCCCTAGCCAAGGGCGTTGCCGCAGTGTAGGGCGAAATGCAGTTGACCCTTATTCCAAACTGGCCTAACTCGACCGCCAAATTCCTAGTTAGCCCCAATACCGCATGTTTCGAACAACAATAGGCATGAGTACCTGTTCCACCTAATATCGAGGCTATACTTGCACTTGAAATGATGGAGCCTGACTTAGCCGGGACCATGACACGAGCTGCATGTTTCATGCCTAGGAAAACACCCGTCACGTTGACGGCTAGAACTTTCTCAAAATATGACTTCTCGTTTTCAATGATCCCTTGTTTGATTGGATCGATTATGCCAGCGTTGTTGAACATTATGTCGAGTTTTCCAAAGGTCTCAACTGTCTTATCCACTGCGGTTTTAATATGGTCCTCGTTCGTCACGTTGCAATGAACATAGGTGCAATCTTTTGCGCCTATTTTCTCACGCAATGATTGTCCCAAATCGTCTTGTATGTCTGCAATGACAATTTTCGCCCCGTGTTCGGCGAAGAGCTTTGCCGTGTATTCACCGATACCACTAGCTCCTCCAGTTATTAGAGCCACCTTTCCTTCAAGTCTGAAGAAAACATTTTTTATAGATAAAATTTGTATTAGTTAAGATGTTATTATTAGAATTTAAGAAAACATGATAATTATTACCTTCTCCCAAATCCAGAGAGTAATGATGTTGTCATTTGCGGTTTGTTTAGGATAGAGATATGAATATGAAAGTTGGGTGATCAAATATATAGATTCTTAAAGTTAAGGGCACCCTGTCCAAACCTGTTAGGCAAGTGCCTAATATTAGCCTGGATTGGGTTGGGTTGGGTTGGGTGATTATAATAAACAAACAAAATTAAATATTATTTTACTTATTTCTCATTAATTATCTTACTTAATTTATTAATCAAAATACTAAAATATTCTTTATTTTAAAATATTATTATTTATTATATATATTACGACTTTTATCAAAAATAATTATAACCTTCTCAAAATTATTAACCGTCATTATTTTTCCCTCTAAATTATTAAAATAACCTATTTCAATCCAAAACAATTTTAGTGAAGAAATTATCTTAAGTTATTAACAATATATATAAATATATTGTTAATAAATTAAATAATTATCTCGTCAAAAAGAAATGTAAACAATTGTGAAGATACAATAGTACTAAATGTGTGTTGCTATAACATTTCTGTTCAAATTTTACAATTTAATCGTTAATTTTAAAGGGTCGATTTCGGTTAATTTATTCTTTTCGGTTTAGCTGATGAAAATATTAGTTTAATCGAAAAAAATTTACTATTATAATAAACAAACAAAATTAAATATTATTTTACTTATTTCTCATTAATTATCTTACTTAATTTATTAATCAAAATACTAAAATATTCTTTATTTTAAAATATTATTATTTATTATATATATTACGTCTTTTACCAAAAATAATTATAACCTTCTCAAAATTATTAACCGTCATTATTTTTCATCCTCTAAATTATTAAAATAACCTATTTCAATCCAAAACAATTTTAGTGAAGAAATTATCTTAAGTTATTAACAATATATATAAATATATTGTTAATAAATTAAATAATTATCTCGTCAAAAAAAAATGTAAACAATTGTGAAGATACAATAGTACTAAATGTGTGTTGCTATAACATTTCTGCTCAAATTTTACAATTTAATCGTTAATTTTAAAAGGTCGATTTCAGTTAATTTATTCTTTTCGGTTTAGCTGATGAAAATATTAGTTTAATCGAAAAAAATTTACTATTATTTTTAAAAAAATATTAATTTATTAAGTATAACCATATGTTGTAACTAAATTATACATATTTTTTAATTTTTAATTATAATTGGAATATTGGTTAAGCATGATCTACTTCCAAATCCTAGGACTATTTTATGAACATTTAGGCATACAGGGTTAATTACTAATTAATTATTTTCATATAATCATGTTTAGTGTTGATTATTATAAATCAAATTATTTTGATAAAATTACGTCATATTATCAATATAGGAAAGTAAAAATAATAAGACGTCATAGATATAATAAATTAAAATATGAAATTAATTTTATTATCTTGGAGCGTGATCGCAATCTATTGTCTCTTATAGCTCATTTGAAGAAAATGTTATTTTGAATTTATCTTGGGTTTTCCAAAAATTCTTTGTTTGACATAATTTAAAAAAAAAAAAAACAGATTTTTTAATTTTTATTACTAGTATACCCTCTCTATATATATAATTAACAATATTTTTTAAAAAAAAATAATTTAATTTATACTAAAATAAATTTTAAAATACAATAAAATAAATATTCAAAAACTATACCTATACTATTATCAACTTTTATTAATAAAGAAATACAAATTAATTTGAATACGAGATAATATAATAAGTTATAGTTTTATTTATATTGAAATTTATTTTTATTTAATATAATTTTTTTAAATGGAATAATTTCTTATAAATTTAATTTATAATGTAATAAAATAAATATGTTTGGATCAGTGCTACCAACAGAGACTATGGTCGGATTATTATTAGCAACTAACGATAAATTCTTTAATAGTAATCCTGTGAGAGATTAGTATCTGTTTATATTTTTCAAAAATCCTCCAAACTCTTGAAACAGATTCAAGTGCAGAAATGTTCGTCGGATTTAAAGCTTTGAACTAACGAAGGTAATGGCAGAAAGTAAAAGAACACAGTGAGTTTTATTGATGTTCGGAGATAAAACTCCTACGTCACCCCTTCTTCTACAATCGGAAGGATATCCACTAAATATTTTGAATCGAGTACAACTTACTGAGCTAGTTAATTCTCTGTTGAACAGGACAGTCTCTGTTCAACTTACAATATTCTCACAGCTAGACAGTAATTGAATTTCTCTCTTGATCTTGAAGAATGTAAGAAGTCAGTAAGAGCAAGAGCAAGATTGTGAATTAGGTAACCAAGAAATTCGTCTGTTGTCCTTAAACATCTATTTGTAGTAGAAGAACACCAACGGTCGAAACTTCTTTGTGGACACGTGGCATGTGTCCGTTGGAGGGCCGTCCATAGTTCTAGATACAACAAACTCTAAGCAAATTGATCGTGGTCGTACCGAATTAGTAGTGCGCCGAATATCCTCTGATATTATCTTATACTGGACATGCAATTGGAAGGATATTTGTGTACGTGACGTTCGTTCATTTGATACAATTAGCTGGCTTGTCATACTGCACAGAAGTGAGTGAAGCAAAAGTAACAGACAACTAGTTGATCGTGGTTAGACGTATGCTTTCTTCAGACGGCTGCTAAAACAAGACATTAGACTTGCTCCTTTAGACCTCGTCTAAAAAAGTTAGACATCCTCGTCTAACTACGCTTCCCTATAGACCGCGTCTAAAGGAGTTAGACTACCTCGTCTAACTACGCATCCCTTTAGATAGCGTCTAAAGGAGTTATACTACCTCGTCTAACTAAGTTTCCCTACCTCGTCTAACTATGCATCCCTTTAGACAGAGTCTAAAAGAGTTAGACGACCTCGTCTAACTACGCATCCCTTTAGACAACGTCTAAAGGAGTTAGACGACCTCATTTAAAGGAGTTAGACGACCTCGTCTAACTATGCATCCCTCTAGACAACGTCTAAAGGAGTTAGACGACCTCGTCTAACTATGTTTCCCTTTAGACAACGTTTAAAGGTGTTAGACGACCTCGTCTAATTATGTTTCCCTTTAGACAGCGTCTAAAGGAGTTAGACGACCTCGTCTAACTACGTTTCCCTTTAGACATCGTCTAACTACGTTTTCTTTTAGACAGCATTTAAATGAGTTAGACTACCTCATCTAACTATGTTTCCTTTTAGATAGTGTGTAAAGGAGTTAGACTACCTCGTCTAACTACGTTTGACGTCCAAGATAGTCTGTTTTAGACCACGTCTAAAATAGCATAGTCTTATATATGCAATTGTACAAAACAAATAGACAACTTAGCTTTAAATAAAATCATCATAAAATAAGTTTATTCTGTAGTTTATTTTAATTAAAATAATTTGACCTAATAAATTATTATATATATTAATATTAATTTTTGTAAAAATAAAATATTTAAGTAAATAATAATTTTAATATTTTAATTAATAAAATGATCATTAGATTAGATTTGTGACATTGAGTTTTGAGATAAAAATCTATATATATATAATGATGCTTAATTTTTAAAGTGTCCGGATTGTCGGGTCGAGAGCTGTGGTTAATTTGGATACTTGGGTCGGATTGTGGGTTTACCCGCTTTTAAATTTAAAACGGTTAAAAATAAAATTAAAAATGCTAGAGGTATGTTTCGAACTTGCAACCTAACAAAACAAGTACAACTCTTTAACCAACTAGGCTACAAAGACTTTATATTTTAAATTCAACACCAAATTTGATAAACGCGGGATGTTTTAACATTAATATAAGTTCAACTTTTTAACTAACTAATCTCTATATATATAATGATGCTTAATTTTTAAAGTGTCCGGATTGCCGGGTCGAGAGCTGTGGTTAATTTGGATACTTGGGTCGGATTGTGGGTTGACCCGTTTTTAAATTTAAAACGGTTAAAAATAAAATTAAAAATGCTAGAGGTATGTTTCGAACTTGCAACCTAACAAAACAAGTACAACTCTTTAACCAACTAGGCTACAAAGACTTTATATTTTAAATTCAACACCAAATTTGATAAACGCGGGATGTTTTAACATTAATATAAGTTCAACTTTTTAACTAACTAATCTCTATATATATAATGATGCTTAATTTTTAAAGTGTCCGGATTGCCGGGTCGAGAGCTGTGGTTAATTTGGATACTTGGGTCGGATTGTGGGTTGACCCGTTTTTAAATTTAAAACGGTTAAAAATAAAATTAAAAATGCTAGAGGTATGTTTCGAACTTGCAACCTAACAAAACAAGTACAACTCTTTAACCAACTAGGCTACAAAGACTTTATATTTTAAATTCAACACCAAATTTGATAAACGCGGGATGTTTTAACATTAATATAAGTTCAACTTTTTAACTAATTAATATATATATATATATAATGATGCTTAATTTTTAAAATGTCCGGATTGCCGGGTCGAGAGCTGTGGTTAATTTGGATACTTGGGTCGGATTGTGGGTTTACCCGTTTTTAAATTTAAAACGGCTCTATATATATAATGATGCTTAATTTTTAAAGTGTCCGGATTGCCGGGTCGAGAGCTGTGGTTAATTTGGATACTTGGGTCGGATTGTGGGTTGACCCGTTTTTAAATTTAAAACGGTTAAAAATAAAATTAAAAATGCTAGAGGTATGTTTCGAACTTGCAACCTAACAAAACAAGTACAACTCTTTAACCAACTAGGCTACAAAGACTTTATATTTTAAATTCAACACCAAATTTGATAAACGCGGGATGTTTTAACATTAATATAAGTTCAACTTTTTAACTAATTAATCTATATATATATATATAATGATGCTTAATTTTTAAAATGTCCGGATTGCCGGGTCGAGAGCTGTGGTTAATTTGGATACTTGGGTCGGATTGTGGGTTTACCCGTTTTTAAATTTAAAACGGTTAAAAATAAAATAAAAAATGCTAGAGGTATGTTTTGACTTGCAACCTAACAAAACAAGTACAACTCTTTAACCAACTATGCTACAAAGACTTTATATTTTAAATTTAAAACCAAATTTGATAAACGCGAGACGTTTTAACATTAATATAAGTTCAACTTTTTAACTAACTAATATATAATGATGTTGAGTAAATGGATACTTGGGTCGGATTATGTGTTGACCCACCTATAAACTTAAAACGGTTAAAAATAAAATTAAAAATGTTATCCGTAATTTTTTTCACGGTTTACTCGTGCAAATGCAGGGAGTAAGTACTAGTTAAGTTAACAACAAAAAAATCAAATGAAGTCTAGTGAGTACATAGATTTGCTTCCTCCTACAGACATTGACTTGAAATCTCGCTATTCCATTATAGAGTGAATGGCATAGACAGTCAACTACTCCATATACCTTACTAGTAGATTCCTTCGATGCAACGAACTATCTACACTAGGGTTCTCCTAGCGACACAAGGCACCTCCCATCAGGTCAATAAAGCCCTCGGAATCTACACAAAAGAACTACTTAAAACCAAAAGCATGACTAGTTAGTAACCAATACCTAGTTAAATTCAAAACACACGTTACGGGGACCAGAATCGTATGATTAATTCAAGAACGTTGTGATCACAGACAACATCTAATCATACAACCGTCGAATCTCTACTTCCGAGATCGACCCTCCAAACGTCGGGATACACCCGCCTTCTTTTCATCCTCTACAGTCTTCTTCCATACGATGGTCCAGTTGGATGAGGTCAAGCGATTCTCCTTAGCAATATTTCTCAGACTCTGCGCTAGTCCTATACCATCAAAGCGATGGTACGCTTGTGCAAATCCATAAGTTGCTGGCGCCATCATAGTCACTATATGTTCAACCTCTACAGGTAGCTTCTTCTGCGTAGGCACACCATACTGCAGGTGTAGGGATGAATACTCTGGAGCTCGTGTCGTAACCTCCGCTATTGCAGCTTCTAGAGCTGGGTAGTGATGTCCAAAGAGCTTATTCACGTGCAGACCTGCAGATAAAGACGACCATTCAAGACGTGCAGCATTAACGATCATAAGCCTTTGTACTGGTGGTGGAGTGACTGTGAGCTTACATCTCAGCTCTTCTGGAACCCTCCAATGATATCCCATTGCACGAGCGAACCAATAAGTCTGACCTAAGCCAAAAGGATGCTGGGCAGTTCGCACATAAATCTCTAGATTATAAACCATACCATCAACAAGTTTATTCAGTACCCTGTTGGTACGTAGAGTCTTCAGATATGATTTTCCTATCCTGCTCATATTAGCGTCGTTCGTGCGGAAAGTATGATCCTTTGCAAGATTCATCAAGCCGAACATTGAGTTGTCAAAAAACTTTAACGATTCACAATTATGTCCTATTGAATTGTCAAGAGCTGGATCAATATTATAGGTAACAAGTTATTAAATTTAAATTAAAATTTTTAATTGCCTAAAATTTATATCATGATTGTAGGGCCTTTTATGATATGAATATCGGATTAAATCCGGATGAAATAGATTGTCAATTCTCGTCATGATTCAGATCAAAATTAATGACTTATGATTTAACTTTGATTCAAAATTGATATTTTTTGTTCAACACATGGTTAGTGATGTGTTCATTAAATTTGTTTTCCAGGTCGTACAAGATAATCGGTGGATTCCGAAAAATGATCTACCTTATTTCATCTCATTTGGTCCTAAAATGTCTGAACCACATATTCAACTTACTTCATCAACAGTTATGTCTGGAGGGCAGGTGATTACGGTTCTAATAGATCAATGATGAATAATGGTATTTGCGTTCATGTCAACAATGCAGATTACTATGGACTTTTGGAGGAGATTATTGATTTACAATACTCTAGTCCATGTTTACATGTTATTCTATTTCGATGCATATGATTTGATCCAACAAGAGGTACTAGAGTTAATCCAACCTATAAATTGATTGACATTAACATGAAACATAGATTGAAGAAATACGATCCATTTGTTCTTGCACAACAAGACATACAACTTTATTTTTCGTACTATTTAACCCCAATGAATGACCCTATTTTTGAATGATTGGTCGTTTGTAAAACAAAAGAAATAGGAAAGATTGAGAAAACATGGAAAATGAGATGGAGGTGAAGTATCAACAGGATTATCCAATCATTGAATTGTATATTCCCCTTGACATACTATTGTACAATGTCAATGATTTGAGTGATCCAAATATTTTGAATGTTGAGTTAGATGAATCGGATGCACTTGAATCGCATGAGAGTGGTTCGGGGAAAAACTACAGATGTATTAAGTGATTTAGATTAAAGTACAAATGGAGATGTTGAACCTATATTAGGGGAAGAACAATCCGGAGATGAAATGTTAGTAAAATGGTTTATATTATGGTTTATATGGTTTATTTAATAACATATTATGGTATATTTAATTAGATATTATGGTTTATATTATTGTTTATTTTTGTACATGTTATGGTATATTTTAGTGAATATTATGGTGAATTTGAGTGTAAATTATGGTTAATTTTAATGCAAAATAGATCTAGCACTACATTCGACACTGACATTGAAAAGCTAGTATTGCAAGACTTAATGAATATTGGAATTTCTTTTTTTAGAAAACTGTTAAAACTATTTCATTAAAATCCAAAAGTGGGAGGGTCGGAAATCAAAGCTAGACAAACCCTAGCTATGATTAAGGATGATAATCAAAAGACCATAAAAACTAATTAGTAACATTCATACATTCTAAAAAAATAGAGATTACAAACAGAAAAGACTACATTAAAACTTAACCATCCCAGCCTAGGATTTTTGCATGTCATCTATATTCATTGAGATGTCTTTTTCCTTTTCCTCTAACGATAAAATAATATTGTATTGAAGAGGATGATGAGTATTTTTGTTTCTCATTTTGAATTCTCTCTTTGTACGAGCTCATTCTGATTTGATAAAAAAATTGTTTCTGAGAATTTCAGGGCTTTTACATTTGTTATCTTTAACTTGAATTTTTTTATTCTTGTCTTCTTTATCTTCAACTTTAGCTTCAAAAACCACATCGATTTTGGAATCTTTTTTATCGGCTTATGGTTAAATGAGAGTATTGCAAGACTTAACGCAGATGTTTAAATGCCATTGGATTTGCATTAACATTTACACTGATGTTAAAATGTAAATATTGCAAGGAGTAGCGCAGATTGGCACTAAAGTCCGCTTACTCCTAAATTAGTTGCAATTCCAATTTACAAAAATCTAGCAAGATGGCACTGAAGTCATGTTACACCTAAATTTGTTGTAAGTCCCTTTACTCCAAATTTGTTAACCCGTAGTTTAATTTTTATTTTCTTCCTAAGTCGATACCTTTACCTCCTAAGTCCCCCAACCTAATGTCATTTCACAAAGCACATTCTCTACCACCTAAGTCTCCAGCCACTACCCTAATTCAATAATCCTCGATACGAACCCTCCTCCGATCGAATCCCTAATCCTCCATCTGAAACCCTCCTCTAATCGAATCCCTAATCCTTAAGCCGAAACCCTCCTCCAATCGAATCCCCAATCCTCCTTCTGAAACCCTCCTCCGATAGAAACCCTAATTCTCCAGCCGAAATCCTCCTCCAATCGAAACCCTAATCCTTCAGCCAAAACCCTTCTCTAGTCGAAGTGTAGATTTTGCTGAAGTGTAAATTACTTTATGCTAGGTCATTAATTCTGGTGCAATTTAAAACTCGTGTTAGGTTTGTAACGCTTCTTGCTCTCCAACATTGACCTTTATAGAAATGTCTTGTAACATTCTCAATGTTAATATAAAATGGATGTTGGGATCCCTTCCCTTGTCAAATTGCTAGAGTTTGTTGATTCAAAGGTTAAGAGAGTAGTTGCTAGGGCACTACACACTCTCGCCTTAAAAAATGATGAGAACAAAAATTAAGTTGATTGGTGTTATCTGAGACTATATCTATTTAGGGAATTATTTTCACCATGTTGATGACAATTTATTATTGGTACATTGCATATAGTGGAGTGTAATGCTCTGCCAACTCTTATTCTAATACTTTGAACCGAGGATCTTAGTGTACACTATGAAGCGATTATCCTGCCTTCTTACGTTTTGTTTTCTTGTTATGTTCCACACTGACATTTGACTATTTTCATTAGGTTGGTGTCATTGGAAATTTGGTGCATTCCATACCTACAATAAAGAAAAAAGTTCTACTTGCTAGAGCGTTACAACTAGTCAAAGAATTATTGAGGTTTTAGTCCATTGAGTTGATTTCAATGATCATTTTTTTAGCAAATCTATTTGAAGCATGAATACTGCAAAAAAAATTATGCTAATTTACTACCTATGATTTGCAGTTTTTGCTGCACAGAGAGCCAAAGGGAAGCAACTTTGTTACTTGGACAGTTTGCTACTACTAATTCTACTTGAAGTGATTCTTGTAAAAATATATATGCGAAGATATTTAAGTAATTATTGCAAAAATACTGGGACTTTTAATATAAGTTTTAACATAAATATATAAATATTATTGCAAAACATTTTTAACCATGGTTAGTTACAGTTTTACAGAATAATAGATTTTTTGCAGCATTTTGGGTTTTAGTGCAAAATTTATGGGAACTAGTATTGTACTCGATAATGCAAATTTACAATTAGTCGATTTGCAATATATTTGGCATAATTGTGGTTTTAGTTGAGAGCCTCCTAAATAATGCTAAGATAATGGCTAATGACCAGTTTTAAAGGAAATGTTATTGTAGACCGTCTGTTGCAAATCGGTAGATTTTTGTAGTGAATCAACAAATTTTAATAGTGGCATGAGCAAGAACACGGTATTTAGACTTATTGCTTCACCAGACAACAACTTGGTGATATTTGGAATTCCATGATATGAGGTTATCTCCGAGAAAGATACAATAGTAAATGATTGACTGATGATCATCCACACATCCCACCCATTTAGTATCTGAAGAGAGTGACGAGGAGGGTCGAATGAGAAGTCCTTGGTATGGGCCATGTCGAAGGTACTAGAGAATACGTTTAATAATTGACCAGTGGGTGGTAGTAGGGGAGTGCATGAACTGGTATGTCCGATTAACATCAAATGTAAGTTTAGGACGAGTGAGAGTAAGGTATTGTAAAGCTCTAACAATGTTGCAATAATATAATGGATCACTAAGAGGTTCACCATCATTTTTAGAAAGAGAACTAGAGACTACTGGAGATTGAAGAGGTTTGATATCAAGAATATTAGCCCTCTCCAAATTTGTGAAAATATAGTTAGCTTGAATAAGAAATAGCCATTTAGTTGTTCGAGTAGATTCCACCCGAGAAAGTAGTGAATATCTCATATGTCTTTGAGAGGAAACGTGTCACATACTTAAGAATTAGTGGAGCTAATATTAGTCAAAGAGCTAGCTGTAAATATGATATCGTCAACATAGACTAATAAGTACGTCGAGACATCTCTCTTAAAAAAGACATATTAGACTTGGACTCAACAAAGCCAAACGATAATAAGGTAGTGCACAATGTGAAGTGATAGGTCGTAGGGACTTGTTTCAGGCCATATATGATTTTTTTTTTGTAAAAAAAGAAGTTAGGATACATAAATCCTAGTGATTGAGTCATATAAACCTCCTCAAGTAATGTTCCATGAAAGAAGGTGTTGTTGACATCAAGTTGATGGATGAGCCATTGACGTGTAACTAAAAGGGAGATAATTATTCGTATAGTAGTGGGTTTGGCTACCAGGCTAAAGATTTCTTCATAATCAATGCCAGATTGTTGATGAAACCATTTCGCATTAAGTCGGGCCTTATGACGTTTAGTCGTACTAGTAGCCTCATGTTTAAGCTTATATACATATTTGCATCCAATCACATTTTGAGCATAGGTTAGTGGGTGTATGGAACATGTTGGAGTAAGACATTAAACTAAAAAGTCATAGCTACCCACCAATATTAATTTTTATTGACCGATGAGACACAAGTAAGTTGAGTAGTAGTATTAGAAGTAAGATTGATGGTAGGTTGTTGCGAACAAATTTGACTCGAGTGTTCATAAGGTGTATGAAACATGTTGAAGCTCGGATAGGAGAAGTACAAGTGTGTGGATGAGGATAAATAAGTGTAGGTTTAGTTGATGGAGGGGGGGTTGATGTTGACGCTGATACTGGGATGTATGATAAACTAAGAGGTAATGTGAATGAGTTGAGTGTAGAAATATATGGTTGTATAGTCGAGAAAATAAAGGCGTATACATACACATGTGTATATATATACACGATAAATTAGAATATGGAGGCACTTGTATCCTTTATGACGCAAATTGAAGTCGAGGAAGGCGTACTAAACGGATCGAATGTCCATTTTGTGTTGGTTGTATAGTCGGGTTAAAGGATAACAGGTGCATCCAAAAGTATTCATAATAGTACGATAAACATTGTAACAAAACTTCATACAAAGAACGTTGATCAATGGTTGGTGTAGGATGTCGATCAATAAGATACGTCACAATGAGAAAAGAATCATCCTAGTATAGAGTAGGTACTGAGGAATGTTCCCTTAAAGTAAGACTAATTTCAGTGAGGTGACCGGAGTGTTTTGTTTATCAACGCCATTTTGTTCATTTATATAAGGGCATGATAAATGATTTTGAATGCCGTGAAATTTGGAAAATGATGCAAGACTTCGGATCTCTCCACCCCAATTAGTTTCAAGCATCTGTATTTCTCGATTAAATTGTTTTTCAACAAGTGTTTTGAACATGGTGAATGTTGGCAGTACATCAAATTTCTTAGAATGTTGGTATAACTGCGTATATCGACTAAAATCATCAACAAAGATAACCATGTATCAAAATCCATAAGTTAGACATATAAGAGTTGGTCCCCACACATTATAGTGAATTAAATAAAGCGGAGCAAGAGTTTTTAACATAGATACAAGTAATGGAAACTTATGGTATTTTCCAATTTGTCAGGCTTCACAAAAACTAAAATTTGTGTTCACCAACATAGGTAATTGAAAATGAGAGATAACATACGATGTGTAGGCATCATATGGGTGACCAATACGATTATACCACGTAGATGTCGAAACTCATGAAGTAGTAAGAGCTTGTTTAAGAAATACATTACAATACATTCTTTAAGTTTGTCTCGAAGAATTTCTATATTTATAGTTTGATCTTATATCAAACAATAGAAAAGATGAAATTCAAAGAAAATATTATTATTAGCAGTAAATCTAGGATCCATAGAATTCATTGTGGACCCAACATAACAATAGAAACTTTTGAGTTGTTTAGTTTTCTACTTTTTTTTTTTTGAATCTTGTATATCTAGATAAGTATGCATCTATTCAAAAAAGATCCAATAGAATTTTTGTATTCGGCTCAATCCTTTTAGTAAAAGATTGGGCCGAATTTAATTGCAATTCAATTAAGAGAACGAACGTTAATTACTGGATTACAAAGTATCCATTGCTGGGAATTCAAATTTGATCTCCTTCCATATGTGGAACGTGTAAAATATTACATAGATGTAAAGAATAGACTACACTATTAATAGTAAAGTTACCAATACTAGATATATTTATAGAATTACTATTACAAACGGTAAATTGTTCGATACCTTGATATGTAGATTTCTTTTTAGAAGTTAAAGCTTAGGAAACCCTAATTTCACTCCCCAAAACAGAATCGTTCTAAAATCATCCCGCTTTTTTTTTCTGCACACTTTGAAAAGAATCTCGGAAATGTTTTTACAATATTTTTATTTTTTAATAATAAAATAATATATATAATATATTCAAAATAAATATAATTATAAATAAATAAACTTAAAACTCTTATAGAATATAAGAAAATAAATATATATATTAATAATATTATATATTTAATTAAGTGAATTAAGTTTGGAATTGATATACTAATTTATTAAATTCGTCATCTAATTTCTTTTCTTCTACATTCAACAATTAAAAATGTTTGTCGGAGTTCTTTGGGCTGTAACTACAAAAATAAATAAATTTGTATGATTTTATTATTATTTTAAATAAAAACAATAATAATATATTTTTTTAAATATATATATTTTTTTTAATAATAATAACATTTTTTAAGAATAATAATTATTATTATGTTTATTATTTCATTTATTATTGATTTATTTATTTTAACTATTTAATTTTATTTAAAATTATCTATATTTAATTTAATAAATATTTATTTTAATCTCATATAACAAATATATATATATATAAAATAAATAATTTATTGGCTCAGCATTATCTAAAAATAAAAAATATAATAAAATATAATATTCAAATTTAATTTGTGTAATATTCAAATTTAATTTGTGTTTGTAGACTGCCTTGCGAACTGCCTATAGAAGAAGACCCGGATAGAAATGAATTGCAGTTGGCTGAGTGCGCATTCGGGTCTCAAGGACATGGGCGAGTTGTGGGTTTGGGCTCCGGTGTCACACCTAGATCATTTAGAGCTCATGCTCGTGGTGGTTCTAGCACACTGCGCAGTGACACGCAACATTTCCGTGAAGAAAATCGAATTTTACTTGAGGAGATGCAGAGGATGCGAGAGGAGCGTGAAGCGGAGAAGCATCAGTCACGGAGAGAGCGCGAAGAAGCCTTACTCGAGCGTCAGATGGAGCGTGAGGAAGCACAAAGGCAGCGTGAAATGGAGCGCGAAGAATTACAAATGCAGCGTTAAGAGGGACGTGAAGAAGCTCGAAGGGAGAGACAACAATCATTGGTAGAGCGTGATAGAATGCGGGATGAGATGCTTGAGATGAGATCGACGATGAACTTCTTATTATCCATGATTCCCGGTGCTCAACGTCCACCTGCCCCTTCCACTAGAGATGATGCCCCTTCCACTTGATCGTCGCTTTCCCACTTGAATTCTGGTTAGTTGAAATGTTATTTGAAGTACTTTAATTAATGGTTTTTGTGGATTTGTGATATGATTGTAGTTTCTGATATGATTGTAGTTTGTGGATGGATTGTAATTTGTGGATGGATTGTAGTTTGTGGATGATTATTGTTTTGAATTAATGATTGTGGTTTTGGGTTTTTGGTTATTGATGATTGTGCTTTTTGGTTTTTGATAATTGTGGTTTAATATAGGTAAAAATTTGGAGGAAAAAAAACGATTATGGTTTAGTAACGGTTAAATAAATTAAAAAACCGTTACTATAAACTTGACTGTAACGGTTTAACAAATAAAAAACCGTCACAGAAACAACATAGGTATTAGTAAACCGTTACTATAAACCTGACTGTAACGGTTTAACAAATAAAAAACCGTCACAGAAACAACATAGGTATTAGTAACGGTTTTCGAAAACCGTTACAGATACTACTGCCTTTCAGTAACGGTTTTAAGCCGGCTAGAACCGTTACTTTTGTTCCTTTAATAACAGTAACGGTTTTCGAAAACTGTTACTGATACCTATGTTGTTTCTGTGACGGTTTTAAGACGGCTAGAACCGTTACTGTTGTTCCTTAACTATCAGTAACGATTTTCGAACGCCGTTACTGATACCTGTGAAGTTTCTGTAACGTAATTTTTAGTAACGATTGTTAACGGTTTTATTTGCCGTTATAATTATGTTTCAGTAACGGTTTTCGCCCTTACTAATACCTCTTTTTCTACTCTTTTTCTACTAGTGATATATTGAATGACTTTAAATTTTTGTTTATCCCAAAAGAAATATAAATAAAAAAAATTCAAATAAAAAATGGATCATTGCATCATTGCGTACGTCATTCTGCCAAGTAATTTGTTGAGGTCCAATAATAATGATTGTTAATTCATCTATCCATCCCCAGATAATTAAGTGGCATGCAAAAACTTATTTGACTATTACTTATATTAATAATAAAGTTATAATTTAATATTAATTTATCTGTAATTCTTATACATGAAGATTGTAATATTTCCATTGTTTAAATTAAATTGAACTGGACTTTGGGAAGAGACATTTTCATGTGATTTCAATATTAATTAATTTATTGAGTCAACTCTTGTTGGCTTATCTCCAATTTTTCAAACTAATTAAGTACATTAGAATTAAATAATATAAGCTACATGTAGATCATATCAATTGAATCTATACAAAATAATATTAAACAAAAATCTTAATTTCATTTTAAATTAATCAATTTGAAGTTCTTAAACTGATGTGAAAGATCACATCTTCTCTGGCATAACCATGGAAGCATCTTCTTTGAGTGCTAGAAGGTAATTAGTTCTCTTTGTTTATCCTCTCATTTTAAGCTAGAACAATATGAAGCATTAATTTAATTACTTGCAGACTAGAAGGTAAGGTAGCAATCATTACCGGCGGTGCTAGTGGCCTCGGTAGAGCCACTGCGAAGATATTCGCACGATATGGTGCAAAAGTCATAGCTGCCGATGTCCAAGACGATCTTGGTCATTCCCTCGTGGATGAAGCCGTGACATCGAACCAAACCATCTCGTTCATACATTGTGACGTGACCAAAGACGATGATGTGAAGAACCTGGTCGATACGGTTATCTCTGAACATGGAAAGCTCGACATAATGTTTAGCAATGCAGGCATACTAGGTAACCTTAGCCCTAGTATCCTAACCGCGGATGCTGAGGACTTGAGTAATATATTCGGGGTCAATGTGTTTGGTGCATTCTTCTGTGCTAAACACGCAGCCCGGGTTATGATTCCCGCTAAAAGAGGAAGCATCATATTCACCGCAAGTTGTGTTTCAAAGGTAGCCGGTTTGGCATCTCACACTTATACTTCAACCAAACATGCAGTGGTCGGGCTGACCAAGAACCTATGTGTGGAGTTAGGGCAACACGGGATTAGGGTCAACTGCATATCACCTCATGCAGTCCCCACAACGATGTACAATTCAGCGATTCCTTTGGAAAAAGATATCGCGGCTCGTTTGGTGATGGATACGGCCGTTTTGAAAGGGGTGACACTTGAAGCGAATGATGTTGGGGAGATGGCAGTTTTCTTAGGAAGCGATGAGTCGAAATATGTTAGCGGGGTCAATTTGTTGATAGATGGAGGCTACACAACCACAAATTCATCACTTGGGGATGCTTTGGCCAAGGCATTAATTCATTCACCGTAATTAATTTTATAATCTAAGTCAATTTCAATTATACTAATGTGTTCAATTCCCCCTATTCTATTACTTAAAATAAGTCAAATTATGTTGTTTGATAATGTACTATGTTATTATACATTTATTTGGTAATAGTTCACTTATAATAAAATTGTTTGTGAAAATTATTAGCCTTTGTTACTTGTTCATTTGAATAAGTTGTCCTATTTAAACAGTGTTGGTGCTTGTCTATTGAGAAACATATTATTTCTGATAAAATATTCTAATTAATATATGAATTTTTTTCACTAAACCGGTTAATGCACCATCAATATCCACATTTTGAAAATACAATTTCTTCCATGTGACTTGGTATCTGAAAACAAATATCCACTTCATATATTGAATCAAATTAAAAACACAAATAAAAATATATTTTTGTAATGGACATGTTAGTATATAAAAATTAAATGATAATTAAACACACAATCAAGAATGAAAGAGAGGTATTGAAATAACCAAAAACATAAACAATAAGAAAAATAAATAAGAGTGACAAAATTTATTTTTAGGACTTTTTTTTATACATAAACTAGTTTTCCGCTAAAACTCGAAACGCGTTAAATTATTGTATTTCCTGATTATAAATAAATATTGGTCCTGAAAAATCTTTAAACGCCTCGGACAACTTCCCCAAATGTTGCAAATAAACGATTTGTCATTTAGTTAATCTTTCAGACTAATTTAGATGATCTTGCTTCTAATTTAGATCACATCTTCTCTGGCCTAATAATTTAGATCCATACTTGCTTCTAATAAAATAAAACCGGAACAGTAAAAGTTCTGTTAACACCACTGGAACTCTTTGGGACTTTTAACTATATAAAAATCTTCTTTTTTGCTAATCAGAATATTTTTATTTTATATTGTTAATGATGACCTTTATAATTAAAACTATTTTCAAAATATTGCAATATAGTTGATTTGTTGTCAACTACTCAACCAGCTCATTCATGACTTTAAAACAATTTCAGCTACTATATAATTAATGTGTTCTTTGAGAAAATATTTAATGTCAACTGTCCAGCTAGCTAGAATACGGATAAATAATGAAATGAGTACCATATATATTTATTTAAAATCAAAATACATAAAAAAAAATAATTATCATGAAATGTGGTTTATTAATGAAGAACTACCTTAAATTCAAACAAAGTATAAGCAGGAAAATGGATAAAAAGAAATATTGAAAAAATATAAAAGAGCTACAAACACCATGTCAAATAATTTTAAAATAAGGATGTTTGATGTAACAAAAATATTTATTTTAACATTTTATTTGTTATAAATCCAATCTATAATTTTTCAAAAAAAAAAACAAAATATTAAAATATAGTAATGATAAGGGGAGCAAAAAATTTGTAGCGAATGGGGCAACGAAAGACGTGGAGTAAGTAAATATTTATTTTTCTCTTTTCTCTTTATTAATAATTTTATCTCTCTTTCTCATTAATTTACATTTTTTTCCTCTATCTTAAATAAGACACATTCAATAAAATAAAATCATTTTTTTTATTAAAAAATATTTTATATTTTATCTCTTTACTTTTTATTATTATAAATATTTTTTTAATTATTATACATGTCGCATTTTAATTATTTCTCTCTCTCAACAATTTTTTATTTATTTATTGAAAATATTAAAATTTAGTTTAAATAATAAAAATGACTCAAATTAAAATAAATAATAATTAATTATGTTATATTTAATTAAAAACATTTACTTGGGTTAATTATTATTTTATATTAATAAATTGCATAATCTAATTAAAAAGTATCAATAATAAACTTACCAAAAAAAAATATAGTGATGAAATCAATTACAAAGGCTCGAAAAAACAATATCTAGTGTAAAAACAATACTAACGATGATGAAAAAACAATATCTAGTGTGATATCAATTACTAACGATAGTGAAAATATCTAGTGTAAAATAATACACTCTCCACTAAAAGTACGAGCGCGAGGTCGTCCATCCACAAAAAAAAAAATCGGTTATTGAACAAATTGTGAAGAAAAATCGATTACAAAAGCTCGAAAAAAGGTTTGATTTATTAAGTTTTAGACAATTATGTTTAGTATTAAATTATATTATTTTTATTCTAAATTATATATTATTTTTAATTTGTCATGTATATAGGAAGTTTTCGATGTCAATATGTTGACGATAGAAGACTCTCGTGAAAACTATTATTGAGTGATGATTAAAGACAATTTATTAATTATATTATGTTGTTTGATTTTGTAAAAGTAGATGTTATAATACATTTTAGACTATATTTTTTTTTGGTAAGTTTATTATTGATACTTTTTAATTAGATGGTGCAATCTATTAATATAAAATAGTAATTAACCTAAGTAAATGTTTTTAAATAAATATATCATAATTAATTATTATTTATTTTAATTTGAGTCATTTTTATTATTGAAACTAAATTTTAATATTTTCAATAAATAAAAGAAAATAAATTGTTAAGAAAGAGAAATAATTAAAATATTTATAATGGCATGTACAATAATTTTAAAAAAATATTTATAATAATAAAAATTAAAGAGATAAATTATTAAATGTTTTTTAATAAAAAAAATTGATTTTATTTTATTAAATGTGTTTATTTAAGATAGAGGGAGAAAATGTAAATTAATAAGAAAAAAGAGAAAATTATTAATGAAGATAAAAGAGAAAAATAAATATTTAATTAGTTAACAAGTCTAATCAGCCTCTCCATTCACTATAAATCTTTAGCATCCCTATCTTTACTCATTAAAATAAAATTTGAAGTCATTTTTGCTCATGATCTTGGTGACTTTCTTAGCATAAAATGATATCTTATTTTTTTTATTCATTATTTAAATTTTATTTAGTGCGGTGTTTTACTCTTACAATATTAACATACTATTCAATCAGATTTTTATTTCGAATTTTTTAATCTAAATAATATTTTTAATTTTTGTAGATCGTATGTTGTTCGTACATTTTAATCGTGTTTGTGCTAATTTCTCAAGTCTGGTATTCGTCTAATTCTTTACAGCAATGGAGATGATGATGTCGGATCTAAAATTCTTTTATTTTTTTAGTAAATAGTTTTTGAAATTTATCTTTAATCTCGAGATCCTTTTTTATATGTATTTTTTTAATGATTTATAAGAGACTAAATATTACGGGTTCAATTCACACTTATAACGCCTTAAGATGAAGTATGTGTCATGACTAGGGGTTCATGCTAGCAATTTATATTCAAACAAAAATGTATCTTTTAATGATTTTATGAGTTTCTTACTATTCTGACCATATTGTGACCATATTGTTACATGATCATCAATTATCATTTGACAGTACATTTTTTTAGCATTGCTTACAAACCCTAAATAAAATATAAATTTGACTGGAATTTTGGGTAAAAATTCTTTTAATATGTTTTATGTAGAGATTTTTCTAATTCTGATGTTTGATTGTTCTATTTTATTATCTTATTATAAATTCAAATGAGTTTTTTCTAGTTACTCTGTAAAATTTGATTGATTGGTAGATATTTTAATTAAAGCTTTAATTTTTTTTTTAATTTTGTTATTTAAGATCTAAAACTTTATTTAGTTCATTTAAATTTTTTTAAATATTATTTTTTATTATTTACAAATTAGTATACTGTATATATATAATTTTATAGTTGATTGAGTGAGAATTATTTTTTATAAAAATAAAAACAAATGAATTGAAAAAGAAAAAGAAGCATATATGTGTATGCCACTTGTCGGGTCGATTAGGGCCAAATAGTGCTGGTAGGCCCAAGATTAACAAACTATCTAATTAGTTGCATGATTTTGTAGGTTTTATTTTGAATTTAAAAGATAGATCAATTGTCAAGATTTATGAGTTTTCTTAATAAGCTATATATGTTTTGTTTCTAGCAATCCAAAGACATCACAAGAAATCACAATTTCCAAAATTTGCAGATCAAATCTCAGGCCTTAATCTTATTCTTTTGATAATCTTCCTAAATTTCAAAATGTTATAGAAATTATGTAATATTTAAATTTATGCACGACTCCATACAACTATGACTTATCATCTTTAGTCTCTTTTTGATAAAAAAAAATGTTGCTCTTAATATATGTTATTAAGTTTCTTATATAGTTATAATGAGGTATTAAATCACTAGCTACACCTACGAAGAATGCACATTTTTATTAGGTTGGTTAGGTGAATAAATATTATATTAAGATTATTTCTAATGAACTATTATGCTTCTAGATAAACAATTATGGACTATAATTATGAAATTTAATCAAATTTAATAGTAATAGAATACAATTTAAATAAATTAACAGCTAATGTCCTTTTGAAAAGCAAAAATACTTTTCTAACTATTAAATTAATTTTGAAATCTTAAATATTCTTATATGGATAATATTTGAATTTCTTTTTTTTATGCAAAAGCAGTATAAATATTTGAAATTACAAGACAGAACAATAAGCTAAAAATGGAGTGTATGGCGGGAGGGGATCAACTGTTTCCTTCATGTGCCCTTGTATGTTTTATTTAGGAAAAGTCAATTAACAAATATTTAAAAAGATAAATAAAAGACATTAAATTATGTCGTTATATATTTATTTTTCAAATGAAACATACAATTGCACATAGGATGAATTAGAACCAAAAGATTTGTAATAATGTAATCCCTTAGACATTAAATGCTGGGGTGAAACAACAACCGAATGAACTCCAAAGTTACTCATGAGTCTCGAGATCCATTCAGTAACGAGATGACAATGTGTTGCAATAAAAGAAACCAACGAAGAAGGTAGAATCCTATGGGTATAGAATGTTGGGGTGAAACAACACTTAAAAACTCATCATAACAAAATAATGGTAGTGTGTTGACTAAATAACCAGTAAAGAAACACATATGATTGGATTAAAACCAATAAAAATATGAGCATTAATAATGAGATAAAACAACAACTGAAAACAAAACTCAGAGAACATGATTATCGAACAAAGTAGGAATATCAACATAATTATTTGAAAAGAAAAAATATTATTAAAATATATTAATAATTAATAAAGCATTATTAATAGCTCTCCATCAATGGCTAAAGTAGTCATTGATTGAGGCAACAAAAAACTAGATTTTGTAGTTCAAAAACAAAACTTTCGCTTTCATACCATGTTAGAATAAAGGAAAATTGTATTGAATGTTATCTTGAATTATATAGGGTATGTCTATTATATAGACATTACATTGATCTTATAAGAAAACTAATATAATAATATAATATAATAATTATTAGAACGGAATGCGTGAGAATGACGTAAACAATAAAAAGGACAGAGATTTAACGTGATTCACCAAGATAGAACTTGGCTACGTCCACCCAGAAGAGAGAGATTATTGAGAAGATTGTTTACAGAGATGATGTGACAAATTAGGGTTATAACACGAGTTTATATATAACACTCGGTCCCCTAAAACCCTAATATAGAAACCCTAACAAATAGAGAATTGAGTCGGCCCATTAAGAAGGCTCAACTATTTAAGTCTATTTAACAAATCTCCACCTTGACTTGAATTCTCTCAGATGTCCCAGGTGCATTAGTCAATGCCCAGATCTCCCAAATACATTCGTCAATGTCAGATGGCCCAGATGCACTCGTCGGTGTCGGATGGCCTAGATGCACTCGCTGGTGCCGGATGACCCAGATGCACTCGTTGGTGCCAGATGGCCCGGATGCACTCGCTAGTGCTAGATGGCCCAAATGTATTAGTCAATACTAGATGACCCAGATGCATTTGTCAATACCAGATGGCCCAGATTCATTAGTCAATGCCCAGATACATTAGTCAATGCCTAGATGATCCAAATGCATTAGTCAATGCCCAGATGGCCCAGATGCATTAGTCAATGCCTAGATGGCCCAAATGTTCAATCTTCTCTATCTCTCTCTTCTAAAGTTGCCCTTAGGGCAACTAACAGTTTCTAACGTTAATCAACTCCAAACAATGTTGGAACTTGCTATGAGGAACTGGCTTGGTGAACATATCAGCAGGATTGTCAGCGGTTCCTACCTTTTTCACCTTTATCCTCTTCTCAGTCCTTAGGAAATGATATTGCACGTCAATATTCTTAGTCCGTTCATGATGAACTTGATCTTTGGCTAAGCATATAACACTCAGACTGTCACAGAAGACAGTTGTTTGATCCTGATGTTGGCCTAGATCACTAATTAGTCCTTTCAGCCATATTCCCTCTTTAGCAGCATCTGTTAATGCCATGTACTCTGATTCTGTTGTAGACAGAGTCATAGTAGGTTATAGAGTCGCTTTCCAACTAACAACTGAGCCCCCAAGAGTAAATATATAACCAGTCATAGATCTCCTACTATCAACGTCTCTAGCATAATCAGAATCTGAATACCCAGTAATCAGACATTGTGTATCAACTCTATATATGAGACCAACATCAAAATTTCCCCGTAAATACCTGAATATCCTCTTCATAGCTTGTCAATGCTCCTTCCCTGGTTGTACCATAAATCTGCTCACAATAGTCACTGCCTGTGCCAGATTTGGTCTTGTATAAACCATAGCATACATCAAACTCCCTACTGCACTAGAATAAGGAACTCGAGTCATATACTTTTTTTCTTCATCTATATGAGGAGCAAACAATGTAGTAAGATGAATATTAGCAGCACAATGTGTATCTATAGGTTTAGCTGATGACATCCTAAACCTTGACAACACCTTCTCAATGTAACTTTTTTGTGATAAGAAAAGTTTCTTCTGGCCTCTATCTCTAAGAATCTCCATTCCTATAATTTTTCGAGCTGCTCCTAGATCTTTCATCTCAACTCAGCATTTAGAAGATCTTTTAGCTTCTGAACATCTGTTTTGCTCTTTGCTGCTACCAACATGTCATCTACATACAGGACTAGGTAGATTAATGAGTCATCCTTCAACTTGTTGTAGTACACACAACAGTCATATGCACTCCTCTTGTAGTTAAGAGACATCATAAAGTTGTCAAACTTCTTATACAACTGCCTTGGAAACTATTTAAGTCCGTATAAAGACTTCTTCAACTTGCAAACATATTTTTTCTTTCCTGGAACTAGGAAACCTTCTGGCTGAGTCATGTATATTTCTTCCTCTAACTCTCCATGTAGAAAGGCTATTTTCACTTCAAGTTATTCGAGCGTTAAATCTTGATGTGTCACTATTGTTAGTAATCAACTATATGAAGTTCGAAAAATGGTTTGCAGACTTGAACATATTGAGTAAGTCAAAAGAAACTACACATATATGGTTCAAGCTCTAAAATATACATGCACATATGTACAATTTCGAAATAGTTTTAACCGTTTTTCAAAAAAAAAAATTGTATGCATATATAATTTGCAACATAATAAATATCAAGATTTTGAATTGTTTTAAAATGTTACGTATAATTCATTCAAATTTGCACCAACATCACTATCAATTTAAGTAATTTAAATATTTTATAATTTCTCAAATGACACTGTCAAATTTGTACCACACCCTACATATAATTCCATAACACTGTTTCTTCAAACCCATAATTCTTTCATATTTCCACATGTATCACCATTAGACTATCCGTCAAACCTATATAATTCACTCATATATACTACCATCACACTATCCCTTCAAATACATATAATTCATTCAAATTTGCACTCACATATATCACCAATTATCCCCTGAACACATATAATTCACTCAAATTTATATTTGCATATTCGAACTCTAGTCTCGAGTGTGGAAGATGATCACTTTAATCATTAGAGCACTGGGATGATGAGTTTTATTTATAATTTTGTGTATGCATATATATATTTTGTAACATAATAAATATCAAAATTTTGATTTTTTTTATAAAATTATTATAATTTCTCAAATAACATCATCAAATTTGCTCCACACCTTATATACCACCATCATTCTATCTCCTCAAACTCATATAATTCATTCAAATTTGTACTCACATATACTACCATCATTTAATTTTATCCCCTCAAACTCATATGATTCATTTAAATTTGCACTCACATATATTACTATCTCACTATCCATTTAAACACATCTAACTTATTCAAATTTGCACTCATGTAGATCACCTCCACCATACTATCCCTCAAACACATATAATTACTTCAAATTTACACCCATATACTAATATCACACCACCACCATACATATAACTTTTTAACTCTAATCTCGAATGTGAAATGTGATCACTTTAACCATTATATCAATATTATATCAATTGTGATTGTTGAGATTTATTTATAATTTTGTGTATAAATATATATTTTTTATAAACTAAAAAATATTAATATTTTGTTTACTTTAATTAAAAAATATTAAAAAATTATTTTTATTTATATGCTAAAATTAATTTTTCAGTAAGAATATTATTTAACCTTTCATGTCAATATAAAGTGTCAATATAAAAGAGACAAATAATAAACAAGATTAAATTATTTTTATTTAAATATATTGTAAATTAAGTTTTAAATAGTTAAGTATCATTAATTATATATATATTAAGTTTATTATTATAAAATTAAATAATGTGTTATATAATTCATAATACATAATAAAAAAATTTAAATTTTAAACCGCAGTGTGTCTGTTTATCATTATGTTAAATTTAAAATAAAGTTTTAAAAACTTAGTTGGTTAAAATTTATTAAGTTGCAAGTTCGAAATTTATATGTAATATTTTTAATATTATTTTTTTTAATTTAATCGTTTTAAATTTATGAGTACATTAACTCGTGACTCGACCCAAATATTTATTTACTCTCATATATATATATATAAATTAACAACAAATTTCGACCCGAAAAATAAAAAATTTAGAATTAAAAATTATTATATAATTAAAATTTTATATTTATTTGTTAGGTTACAAGTTCGAAATTTATATATAATATTTTTAATTTTTTTTATTCTAACTGTTTATACTTTATTAACAAATCAACTCTTGACCCGGCTCAATTTCCATTTATTCTTTTATATATATATAAAACACTTTTTAGTTTGTGTCTCATTCACCCCTCCTCATGAAATGAATAGATTATGTCCACATATCATGATTTGGTGCTAGTGGCAAGACAATTAATTTTATAATTATATGGCAGTTATATATATATATATATATATATATATATATATATATATATATATATATATATATATATATATATATATATATATATATATATATATATATATATATATATATATATATATATTAATATTAGTTAAGTGATGTGAATTGGTTTAATTAATAAAAACAATTAAGTTTATAAATTAATAATGTTTTTGTTCGGTTTCCTTATGAATTAATTCTAGAATGTTGAAGGCATTGAATGAAAGCAAATTGAAAGAAAAGTGTAGCACATTTTGTAATGTATTTTCTCATGAACGTACGTGTGATGTTAATTTGAGTGATTTGTTTTCTGAACTAAAAATACTACAAGTTGCTTTACCTAGTTTGGATATGCCCGCTGCTGAAATTCTTGATTTTGTAATATCAATAGATTGTTATCCTAATGTCTCTATTGTATATCGAATTTTACTAACATTGCCTGTTATGATAGCTTCTGCTGAAATAAGTTTTTCTAAGTTAAAATTATTGAAAAATTATCTAAGATCTTCGATGTCTCAAGATAGATTGAATGGACTTGCTATTTTATCTATTGAAAAAGATTTTTTGGAATATATTGATTACAATACAATTATCAATGATTTTGCATCTAAAAATGCAAGAAGAAGTCACTTTCGTTGACAATTTATGTTGCATCTTTGTAGATATTGGAATGTTATTGAAGATCAACGGTGAAACACAAGTGGAGTTTATGCGTAGGTCCCCAATTTCGTGCTTTCGACTCAGGCCTAAAAAATCTAAGGAACGGCACTGATTTTAAGCACTGTATAATATAATTTTGATGATAAGTATAATTAATTTTTAGATGTATATATTCTCTAGGATTATGTGAATTTATAATAAATTTTGTGTGAATTTATAATAAATTGTGTGAATCATATATGCAGGGATACATTATAATTGTTTGAACAGTCAACGCGCGGATTATGGATAGAGATGTGAAAAAGATTTATTATATTATAAATAAGTTATTTTTTATTCTTAAAATATTTTTTAAAAAGTTGAGATTAGTATTATTTTAAGTCAACTTTTTACCTTTTTAATAACTTTTAATAAATAAATTTTTGTTATTATATTTAATCATATTAATTTATATTCGTCAAGTGTATATCTTATCCATGTATATATATATACTATTCAATCAAGTGAAATTAATAGTAAACCATAACAATCTGTATATATTCTTTAAGAGAAACTAAACATTTTCAAAGATGGCAGCTTCAACACTTTTAGTTTCCGCTGCCAAAAGGTATCACATGTATGTATATGGTTTAGATAAGCCCTCGTTGATTCAGCCTATTCGCTCTTAATCGAATTGCGCAACAAACATTAATAAAATTAAACCTTCCTTACTCATTTATTTCTTCTATACATTTTTACAGGCTCCAAGGAAAGGTGGCCCTAATCACCGGTGGTACAAGCGGCATAGGGAGGGCAACGGCACAACTTTTCGCAAACCACGGTGCTAGAGTTGTCGTGGCCGATATCCAAGACAAACACTTCCCTTCCCTTTCCGATCAAACCAGCCCAAACGAGACCATATCATTTGTGCACTGCGACGTAACAAATGAAGCTCAAGTGAAAAATGCGGTAGATTCCGTCATGGACAAGTACGGAAAGCTCGACATAATGTTTAGCAATGCTGGGATCTTAGGGGATGTCGGTCCCACCATCATGGACACGGATCTCCAAGGTATAAAGAGTCTGTTTGATGTGAACGTGTTTGGCGCATTCATGTGCGCCAAACATGCGGCTAGAGCAATGGTTCCAGCGAAGAGCGGGAGCATTATTTTCATGGCTAGTTCCGTATCGGTTGTGACTGCCTTTGGTAGCCATGCTTATAAGGCGTCGAAGCATGCTTTGGTGGGTCTGACGAAAGGGTTGTGCGTCGAACTTGGTGGAAACGGGATCAGAGTGAATTGCATTTCTCCTCACGGAGTGTAAAACTCCGTTGGTTGCCTTGTCAATGCAATTGTCGAAGGAAAAGGCGGAGAAATGAATTTCGGAGACAAGAAACCTTAATGGTGTGATTTTGGAAGACAAGGATGTGGCAGAATCGGCACTTTTTTGGGGAGCGACTTGTCTAGGTATGTTAACGGGTTGAACCTTGTAGTGGATGGAGGCTATAGCACAACTAATCCAACATTAGGTGATGCTTTTAAGAAGATTATGTCTAATGATACAACTAATTAGAATTAAGGTTGTTATGAAAACATTATTAAAAGAATAATTATTTGAATGTTGTAAGTTGTCTGTTTAATAAGAGAAAAAAATTGTTGCTATAATTTAATATATTTGATCAATAATATGCTTTCATGGAAGAGTGAAAAATGATGATTTGAAATATAAGCACGAGGGTTTAGAAATTGAGGGGATCTATCAATATTGAGTTTGGTGATTCTCATTGAAATTGTTTTTATTTGATTAATTGGTAAAGATAAATTAATTTTAAGATTAATACTTTTCTAAACTAGTTGATCTTAAATGAATTTAGTCCTGAAATATATTATATTATGATTACTTACTCATGTAAAAGATGAGTGGATTTGATTTGAAACCTAATATAAAAAATAAAATAGGTTCTACACTCTTGTCTTTCCCTTTTTCATCTCATCTTGTTTAAATCATGATATTACAACAGAAATATCAAGTACATTTAGATATTTATGTAGATTTTGATGTTTTTTATTTGTTATGGACAATTTTATGTCTTTCTTATTCAAAATAAAATTACTTTTGAAAAAAACATTTCAAGTAACTAATTAAAATCATTGAAAAATTGAAAAGAATGAAAATAGAGATACAAATTTTCTAACTGTTGTTAAAAAAATTAGAAAAAATTTCGTGTTATGGATACGAATAAAAATATAATAAAAATAAATTTAATAATAAATAATAATAATATATATTTAATGTTAAAAATTTATAATAAATCACGAATAAAAATAGGACACTTCCATTCTACATTTTATTTATATCGGTAAAACAACTTATCTTCTCACATATCTTATCACATATTTTTTTTAATGGACCTCTTATCTCTTAACCTTACATTTTCACTTTAGTCAATCAAATATTGGATTAATATTATATATTAATTAGTTAAAAAGTTGAACTTATATTGTTAAAATGTCCTGCATTCATCAAATTTGGTGTTGAATTTAAAATATAAAGTGTTATTAGCTTAGTTAGTTAAAAGATAGTACTTGTTTTGTTAGGTTGTAAGTTCGAAACACACATATAACATTTTGAATTTTATTTTTAACCGTTTTAAATATATATAGACGGGTCAACCCACAGTCCGACCAAGTATCAATTTACTCTCACATATATATCTAAATTAATCACAGCTCTCGACCCGGCAATCCGAACACTTTAAAAATTAAGCATCAATATATATATATATATATATATATATATATATATATATTATTTAGTTAAAAAGTTAACTTATATTGTTAAAATGTCCCGCGTTTATCAAATTTGGTGTTGAATTTAAAATATAAAATGTTGTTAGTCTAGTTGATTAAAAGGTTATACTTGTTTTGTTATGTTGCAAGTTCGAAACACATATATAGCATTTTAAATTTTATTTTTAACCGTTTTAAGTATATATGAACGGGTCAACCCACAATCCGACTCAAGTATCAATTTATTCTCACATATATATCCAAATTAACCAAAAACACACATATAACATTTTAAAATTTATTTTTAATCGTTTTAAGTATATATGGGCGGGTCAATCCACAATTCGACTCAAGTAATAATTTACTCTCACATATATATCTAAATTAACCAAAACTCTCGACCCGACAATCCGGACACTTTAAAAATTAAGCATCATTATATATATATATATATATATATAAATTAGTTAGTTAAAAAGTTGAACTTATATTGTTAAAATGTCTCACATTCATCAAATTTGGTGTTAAATTTAAAATATAAAGTGTTATTAGTCGAATTGGTTATAAAGTTGTACTTGTTTTGTTATGTTACAAGTTCGAAACACATATATAGCATTTTAAATTTTATTTTTAACCGTTTTAAGTATATATGGACGGGCAACCCACAATCCGACCCAAGTATCAATTTACTCTCACATATATATCCAAATTAATCACAACTCTCGACTTGGCAATCCGTACACTTTAAAAATTACGCATCATTATATATATATATAGATACTAAATAGACTATGATTATAAATGTTTGTGAAATTTTAACCTTGTTTTATCTTAATAATTATGATAAAGTATGTCACAACTTATAATAAATTAATGGATTTTTATGATGTTCGTCGGAGAGACAACTTGTCCTCTTGTCAAGATCTGTCTCTTCACGGCACAAAAGTTTAGTAGATTTATTATTTTTTATTTGTCTTTTGAGATTGTCGTGGAGGGATTCTTTTTTAGATCATATATGCTTTTTTAGATTAAAAGTGTAATTAATTTGATTCGGTGAAATTGCATTGTCATCGGATTCCCAGACCAACCCCAGACCGTTGGTCGTTGACAAAGCCTGAAGACATTCGTTTTGATGCTTGAGGTGTTGTTGCCGCACCATCCAGATCCCTTTTGCGTCTGAATCGGTCAATGCGTGATGATGGTCGTGAGAATAGGACTGATAGTTGTTTCCACTGGAGTAGTCTTTAATAAGCACTTATGCTTGAATGTCATATATATGTTGAATTGATTTGGCATAGTTGGCTGTTTTTTGAGTTTTTTCTTAATTGAAACTCATGATAAAACAGGTTTTTCTTAGAATGTCATTGTTTTGTTGAGTTCCTTTCTATCACAATTTGGCGATCTTTGCAAAAATATAGATTTATTTTTTATGCGTTTTTCCGAATGCATAGTGTGTTTATTTATAGGATATAATGATCTTAACTTAATTTAGTAATATCTTAATTAAATATTATTATTTTTAAATATATCATATTAATATTATAGTAATTAGGAAATATTATTCTAATATATATATATATATATATATATAAGAGTTGTAAAGAATGTTACCAATTAACATAGGTTGATAAATCAATCTTATAGGACAAATTTAAATTTTATTAAAAAGAAAATATATATTCAACTTCTCTTCTCTTAGGTCCTGAATTCGACCTGAATTCGAGCTGGTCAAATATTGCCTTAATTAAACTAGTAATTTTTTTTTAATGTGAATGGTAAAGTGTATAATCCCTCTTTTGTTATGATTTGAATATCAATCATATGGATGGTCAATAGGCTAATAATTGATTTGGTAGACCTAATTAATAATTGCCTCCTTAATTGGTCAACTCCATTTCAAATCTTAAACAAATATTTAGTACAAACACACCATCTCAATTTCAATACATGTTTTTTTACCAAATGAACTAAAATTTATTCTACTAGCATGTATTCCATTTGCACTAATAATATAAAAAACCGTGAAAAAAATATTATGGTAAAATTTTTATGGGCGGGTCAACCCTTAATCCGAATCAAGTATCCATTTACAATCACATATATCCAAATTAACCAAAGCTTTCGACCCGGCAATCCGAACACTTTAAAAATTAAGCATCATTATATATATATTAGTTAGTTAAAAAGTTCAACTTATATTGTTAAAATGTCACGCGTTTATCAAATTTTTAAAAATTAAGCATCATTATATATATATATATATATAGATTAGTTAGTTAAAAAGTTTAAGTTGAATTTAAAATATAAAGTGTTATTAGCCTAGTTGGTTAAAAGGTTGTATTTGTTTTGTTATGTTACAAGTTTGAACCATACCTATAGCATTTTTAATTTTATTTTTAACCGTTTTAAGTTTATGGGCGGGTTAACCTACAATCCGACCCAAGTATCTATTTACTCTCACATATATCCAAATTAACTACAGTTCTCGAACCGGTAATCCGAAAACTTTAAAAATTAAGCATTATTATATATATATAGTTAAATGTGTTTGCGGGCTAAATGTTAAACCCGCGGGGAATAGTCGTACTTTAAAGGAAAAATAAAAACTTAACATCCTTAAAAATAATAATAATAAATTAAGTAACAATGGAGTAAATCACATTTAATATTTAATATTAAAATTTAATATAAAACATGAAATAAGAATAATTTAATATTATTTACTTAAAGAAATAGTTAAAAATTATTAATGACATTTAAACACAAAAACAAAAATATAACACTAAAATAAAATAATAATGCTGCAAAATATGAAAATTAAAAGAAAATAACATGTTAACTGTCAAATTATTGGAAAAAACATATATCTTGAGGGTAATAAGCTCCCACCGATTAAACCGACTTTTTACCATGAATATAAAAAATATATAGTAATAATAATAATATATAAATGATATGATTGATAATTGAAATTAGGTTATTGGGCTTTAGAGGACAACATCTTCCTAACTATTACACACCTAGTTTTAAAAAATTAGAATAATTTTTGCTATTAGTTTGTGCATTTAAATAAATTATTAAGAAAGTTATATATTATTATCTTTGTTATCTTCAATAATTTCTTATTCTTCAAATCAAATATTTATGCTTTTATTTATTTTGTGTACATTTATTTGCTAGTGCAATACATTGAGTCTTGTTACACACCTTCTTATTACAAATCAGTGTCAAACTTGTAACTAAGAATTTAATCAGTAATAAAAAAAATTTTAATTTGCATTGTGTATGCTAAATCCCCCATCAACCACCAAATTGAGCCCACTCACATACTTAGCATCATCACTAGCCAAATAAAGGGCAGCCTTAGCAATATCATCTTCTTTCAATGTCACTCCTTTTAGATTAGCTTTGGCATTCGATATTAATTCAAGCCCTTCCCTATCCAATTCAAGGTAATCCCTAGCCAAGGGCGTTGCCGCAGTGTAGGGCGAAATGCAGTTGACCCTTATTCCAAACTGGCCTAACTCGACCGCCAAATTCCTAGTTAGCCCCAATACCGCATGTTTCGAACAACAATAGGCATGAGTACCTGTTCCACCTAATATCGAGGCTATACTTGCACTTGAAATGATGGAGCCTGACTTAGCCGGGACCATGACACGAGCTGCATGTTTCATGCCTAGGAAAACACCCGTCACGTTGACGGCTAGAACTTTCTCAAAATATGACTTCTCGTTTTCAATGATCCCTTGTTTGATTGGATCGATTATGCCAGCGTTGTTGAACATTATGTCGAGTTTTCCAAAGGTCTCAACTGTCTTATCCACTGCGGTTTTAATATGGTCCTCGTTCGTCACGTTGCAATGAACATAGGTGCAATCTTTTGCGCCTATTTTCTCACGCAATGATTGTCCCAAATCGTCTTGTATGTCTGCAATGACAATTTTCGCCCCGTGTTCGGCGAAGAGCTTTGCCGTGTATTCACCGATACCACTAGCTCCTCCAGTTATTAGAGCCACCTTTCCTTCAAGTCTGAAGAAAACATTTTTTATAGATAAAATTTGTATTAGTTAAGATGTTATTATTAGAATTTAAGAAAACATGATAATTATTACCTTCTCCCAAATCCAGAGAGTAATGATGTTGTCATTTGCGGTTTGTTTAGGATAGAGATATGAATATGAAAGTTGGGTGATCAAATATATAGATTCTTAAAGTTAAGGGCACCCTGTCCAAACCTGTTAGGCAAGTGCCTAATATTAGCCTGGATTGGGTTGGGTTGGGTTGGGTGATTATAATAAACAAACAAAATTAAATATTATTTTACTTATTTCTCATTAATTATCTTACTTAATTTATTAATCAAAATACTAAAATATTCTTTATTTTAAAATATTATTATTTATTATATATATTACGACTTTTATCAAAAATAATTATAACCTTCTCAAAATTATTAACCGTCATTATTTTTCCCTCTAAATTATTAAAATAACCTATTTCAATCCAAAACAATTTTAGTGAAGAAATTATCTTAAGTTATTAACAATATATATAAATATATTGTTAATAAATTAAATAATTATCTCGTCAAAAAAAATGTAAACAATTGTGAAGATACAATAGTACTAAATGTGTGTTGCTATAACATTTCTGTTCAAATTTTACAATTTAATCGTTAATTTTAAAGGGTCGATTTCGGTTAATTTATTCTTTTCGGTTTAGCTGATGAAAATATTAGTTTAATCGAAAAAAATTTACTATTATAATAAACAAACAAAATTAAATATTATTTTACTTATTTCTCATTAATTATCTTACTTAATTTATTAATCAAAATACTAAAATATTCTTTATTTTAAAATATTATTATTTATTATATATATTACGTCTTTTACCAAAAATAATTATAACCTTCTCAAAATTATTAACCGTCATTATTTTTCATCCTCTAAATTATTAAAATAACCTATTTCAATCCAAAACAATTTTAGTGAAGAAATTATCTTAAGTTATTAACAATATATATAAATATATTGTTAATAAATTAAATAATTATCTCGTCAAAAAAAAATGTAAACAATTGTGAAGATACAATAGTACTAAATGTGTGTTGCTATAACATTTCTGCTCAAATTTTACAATTTAATCGTTAATTTTAAAAGGTCGATTTCGGTTAATTTATTCTTTTCGGTTTAGCTGATGAAAATATTAGTTTAATCGAAAAAAATTTACTATTATTTTTAAAAAAATATTAATTTATTAAGTATAACCATATGTTGTAACTAAATTATACATATTTTTTAATTTTTAATTATAATTGGAATATTGGTTAAGCATGATCTACTTCCAAATCCTAGGACTATTTTATGAACATTTAGGCATACAGGGTTAATTACTAATTAATTATTTTCATATAATCATGTTTAGTGTTGATTATTATAAATCAAATTATTTTGATAAAATTACGTCATATTATCAATATAGGAAAGTAAAAATAATAAGACGTCATAGATATAATAAATTAAAATATGAAATTAATTTTATTATCTTGGAGCGTGATCGCAATCTATTGTCTCTTATAGCTCATTTGAAGAAAATGTTATTTTGAATTTATCTTGGGTTTTCCAAAAATTCTTTGTTTGACATAATTTAAAAAAAAAAAAACAGATTTTTTAATTTTTATTACTAGTATACCCTCTCTATATATATAATTAACAATATTTTTTTTAAAAAAATAATTTAATTTATACTAAAATAAATTTTAAAATACAATAAAATAAATATTCAAAAACTATACCTATACTATTATCAACTTTTATTAATAAAGAAATACAAATTAATTTGAATACGAGATAATATAATAAGTTATAGTTTTATTTATATTGAAATTTATTTTTATTTAATATAATTTTTTTAAATGGAATAATTTCTTATAAATTTAATTTATAATGTAATAAAATAAATATGTTTGGATCAGTGCTACCAACAGAGACTATGGTCGGATTATTATTAGCAACTAACGATAAATTCTTTAATAGTAATCCTGTGAGAGATTAGTATCTGTTTATATTTTTCAAAAATCCTCCAAACTCTTGAAACAGATTCAAGTGCAGAAATGTTCGTCGGATTTAAAGCTTTGAACAAACGAAGGTAATGGCAGAAAGTAAAAGAACACAGTAAGTTTTATTGATGTTCGGAGATAAAACTCCTACGTCACCCCTTCTTCTACAATCGGAAGGATATCCACTAAATATTTTGAATCGAGTACAACTTACTGAGCTAGTTAATTCTCTGTTGAACAGGACAGTCTCTGTTCAACTTACAATATTCTCACAGCTAGACAGTAATTGAATTTCTCTCTTGATCTTGAAGAATGTAAGAAGTCAGTAAGAGCAAGAGCAAGATTGTGAATTAGGTAACCAAGAAATTCGTCTGTTGTCCTTAAACATCTATTTGTAGTAGAAGAACACCAACGGTCGAAACTTCTTTGTGGACACGTGGCATGTGTCCGTTGGAGGGCCGTCCATAGTTCTAGATACAACAAACTCTAAGCAAATTGATCGTGGTCGTACCGAATTAGTAGTGCGCCGAATATCCTCTGATATTATCTTATACTGGACATGCAATTGGAAGGATATTTGTGTACGTGACGTTCGTTCATTTGATACAATTAGCTGGCTTGTCATACTGCACAGAAGTGAGTGAAGCAAAAGTAACAGACAACTAGTTGATCGTGGTTAGACGTATGCTTTCTTCAGACGGCTGCTAAAACAAGACATTAGACTTGCTCCTTTAGACCTCGTCTAAAAAAGTTAGACATCCTCGTCTAACTACGCTTCCCTATAGACCGCGTCTAAAGGAGTTAGACTACCTCGTCTAACTACGCATCCCTTTAGATAGCGTCTAAAGGAGTTATACTACCTCGTCTAACTAAGTTTCCCTACCTCGTCTAACTACGCATCCCTTTAGACAGAGTCTAAAAGAGTTAGACGACCTCGTCTAACTACGCATCCCTTTAGACAACGTCTAAAGGAGTTAGACGACCTCATTTAAAGGAGTTAGACGACCTCGTCTAACTATGCATCCCTCTAGACAACGTCTAAAGGAGTTAGACGACCTCGTCTAACTATGTTTCCCTTTAGACAACGTTTAAAGGTGTTAGACGACCTCGTCTAATTATGTTTCCCTTTAGACAACGTCTAAAGGAGTTAGACGACCTCGTCTAACTACGTTTCCCTTTAGACATCGTCTAACTACGTTTTCTTTTAGACAGCATTTAAATGAGTTAGACTACCTCATCTAACTATGTTTCCTTTTAGATAGTGTGTAAAGGAGTTAGACTACCTCGTCTAACTACGTTTGACGTCCAAGATAGTCTGTTTTAGACCACGTCTAAAATAGCATAGTCTTATATATGCAATTGTACAAAACAAATAGACAACTTAGCTTTAAATAAAATCATCATAAAATAAGTTTATTCTGTAGTTTATTTTAATTAAAATAATTTGACCTAATAAATTATTATATATATTAATATTAATTTTTGTAAAAATAAAATATTTAAGTAAATAATAATTTTAATATTTTAATTAATAAAATGATCATTAGATTAGATTTGTGACATTGAGTTTTGAGATAAAAATCTATATATATATATATAATGATGCTTAATTTTTAAAGTGTCCGGATTGCCGGGTCGAGAGCTGTGGTTAATTTGGATACTTGGGTCGGATTGTGGGTTTACCCGCTTTTAAATTTAAAACGGTTAAAAATAAAATTAAAAATGCTAGAGGTATGTTTCGAACTTGCAACCTAACAAAACAAGTACAACTCTTTAACCAACTAGGCTACAAAGACTTTATATTTTAAATTCAACACCAAATTTGATAAACGCGGGATGTTTTAACATTAATATAAGTTCAACTTTTTAACTAACTAATCTCTATATATATAATGATGCTTAATTTTTAAAGTGTCCGGATTGCCGGGTCGAGAGCTGTGGTTAATTTGGATACTTGGGTCGGATTGTGGGTTGACCCGTTTTTAAATTTAAAACGGTTAAAAATAAAATTAAAAATGCTAGAGGTATGTTTCGAACTTGCAACCTAACAAAACAAGTACAACTCTTTAACCAACTAGGCTACAAAGACTTTATATTTTAAATTCAACACCAAATTTGATAAACGCGGGATGTTTTAACATTAATATAAGTTCAACTTTTTAACTAATTAATATATATATATATATAATGATGCTTAATTTTTAAAATGTCCGGATTGCCGGGTCGAGAGCTGTGGTTAATTTGGATACTTGGGTCGGATTGTGGGTTTACCCGTTTTTAAATTTAAAACGGCTCTATATATATAATGATGCTTAATTTTTAAAGTGTCCGGATTGCCGGGTCGAGAGCTGTGGTTAATTTGGATACATGGGTCGGATTGTGGGTTGACCCGTTTTTAAATTTAAAATGGTTAAAAATAAAATTAAAAATGCTAGAGGTATGTTTCGAACTTGCAACCTAACAAAACAAGTACAACTCTTTAACCAACTAGGCTACAAAGACTTTATATTTTAAATTCAACACCAAATTTGATAAACGCGGGATGTTTTAACATTAATATAAGTTCAACTTTTTAACTAATTAATCTATATATATATATATAATGATGCTTAATTTTTAAAATGTCCGGATTGCCGGGTCGAGAGTTGTGGTTAATTTGGATACTTGGGTCGGATTGTGGGTTTACCCGTTTTTAAATTTAAAACGGTTAAAAATAAAATAAAAAATGCTAGAGGTATGTTTTGACTTGCAACCTAACAAAACAAGTACAACTCTTTAACCAACTATGCTACAAAGACTTTATATTTTAAATTTAAAACCAAATTTGATAAACGCGAGACGTTTTAACATTAATATAAGTTCAACTTTTTAACTAACTAATATATAATGATGTTGAGTAAATGGATACTTGGGTCGGATTATGTGTTGACCCACCTATAAACTTAAAACGGTTAAAAATAAAATTAAAAATGTTATCCGTAATTTTTTTCACGGTTTACTCGTGCAAATGCAGGGAGTAAGTACTAGTTAAGTTAACAACAAAAAAATCAAATGAAGTCTAGTGAGTACATAGATTTGCTTCCTCCTACAGACATTGACTTGAAATCTCGCTATTCCATTATAGAGTGAATGGCATAGACAGTCAACTACTCCATATACCTTACTAGTAGATTCCTTCGATGCAACGAACTATCTACACTAGGGTTCTCCTAGCGACACAAGGCACCTCCCATCAGGTCAATAAAGCCCTCGGAATCTACACAAAAGAACTACTTAAAACCAAAAGCATGACTAGTTAGTAACCAATACCTAGTTAAATTCAAAACACACGTTACGGGGACCAGAATCGTATGATTAATTCAAGAACGTTGTGATCACAGACAACATCTAATCATACAACCGTCGAATCTCTACTTCCGAGATCGACCCTCCAAACGTCGGGATACACCCGCCTTCTTTTCATCCTCTACAGTCTTCTTCCATACGATGGTCCAGTTGGATGAGGTCAAGCGATTCTCCTTAGCAATATTTCTCAGACTCTGCGCTAGTCCTATACCATCAAAGCGATGGTACGCTTGTGCAAATCCATAAGTTGCTGGCGCCATCATAGTCACTATATGTTCAACCTCTACAGGTAGCTTCTTCTGCGTAGGCACACCATACTGCAGGTGTAGGGATGAATACTCTGGAGCTCGTGTCGTAACCTCCGCTATTGCAGCTTCTAGAGCTGGGTAGTGATGTCCAAAGAGCTTATTCACGTGCAGACCTGCAGATAAAGACGACCATTCAAGACGTGCAGCATTAACGATCATAAGCCTTTGTACTGGTGGTGGAGTGACTGTGAGCTTACATCTCAGCTCTTCTGGAACCCTCCAATGATATCCCATTGCACGAGCGAACCAATAAGTCTGACCTAAGCCAAAAGGATGCTGGGCAGTTCGCACATAAATCTCTAGATTATAAACCATACCATCAACAAGTTTATTCAGTACCCTGTTGGTACGTAGAGTCTTCAGATATGATTTTCCTATCCTGCTCATATTAGCGTCGTTCGTGCGGAAAGTATGATCCTTTGCAAGATTCATCAAGCCGAACATTGAGATTAAGTGAGCGCATATCGGTGATAGCGGTGTCTTGATTGTCTTTGCATAATCCCTCACGATTGTCATGTGAGCTTCCAGTGGAAAGCGCATTGTGAAATCATACTCTCGTTTCGATACTGACTCTCGATTAGGAAGTATGCCATATCCGACTCCATACGCACGCACAAACGCCGCTAAAGCCTCCTGTTTTACCATAGCCAGATTGAGAGCAGCCAAAGTTTGGATGGTATTTGGCCGAAGGTGATTCTTCATACGATCTAGCTCAGTGGCTTCGAAAGTCTTCCAGGCATCATCAGCAGTTGTTCCATACGGTTGCAGCAGAAAGCCCATGTCTCGTACATCACAGTTGAACTGAAGTGCAGAGCTGATATGTCCGAACACAGCGTCGGAGAAGTTAGGTTGGTCTGCAGGAAATCCAGCGTAGAAGATTGGGTCATCCCAACCAGTATGCTTAACCGCTCCCTGAACTGCTGGAGACGCCTCTATTAGATCTACAATCACGTCATCATGCTGCAGCGCAGGTTCCACCATATCGCGTAGTTCGGTATAGCTGAAGGAGGTCAGCTTCCAGTACCGAGAGAGTAAAGTGCGATTGGCGGCTACAAAACCCACTTCTGTAGTTAGAGTAGACATCCCGAGAGCGGCGGGAATCAGAAGCCTCTGATCACTGCGCAAATATTCAACCTGTATGCTTGTTTCAGGCATCACGCGGTTGCCGTTGATCCCCAAATTCATCAGCGAATATGCATCCGACATTGTGAATGCGTTCGTATCTAGCTCCTCCTGCATGACGACGACGTCTCGAGTCTCGAACTCATGTGCTCGGGTCGCCATACGAGCGGTATAGTTGGCATCCGCTTTCAGTGCAGCAATCATGGACGGATGCCTGAACGCTCTACGTACTCTCTCTCGCTCCAATTGAGCTAACTCTTCTGCAGTAGGGGGGGAGGATTCATTATCGGAGGCCACGGACGTCTAGATCTGCGTCGAGGAGGGAGGGAGGGAATGGCGGAGGTGCTGGCTCAGATGTATGCTTTTTATGACCTATTGGACGGACATTATTGAACAACTAAAGCAAAGCACGATTCAACTACCCAGTGTAAATGTGTAATTATCTCGAGTTACTAGGTAACTACTCTTACTTGTACACCTACTAAGTAACTAGAGGCAAATAGGACATGACAAGATAAAATATGAAACTTTATTCAGTTTTATATTATTAATAAAATTAGAGTTATTATTTTTATTATTAAATATCTTAATATTTTAATTAAATAATATATTATGCTTTGTTTGGATTGAAATTTTTATAATAACCTAAAAAGAGAAAATGAATAATGATTGATTATGATTTTAAGAAGGTGAGAATATGTTTTTATAAAATTATTTAAAAGGTATTGATACGTAATGATAAAATGATAAATAATAGTTTAAAATATAGGGAAGAATGTCAATTTTATCACTGAATTGTAATGAAATATTCACTTATATCACTGAACTAATTTTTGTTCGCTCATACCACTGAAGTTGAGATTAATATTCATTTATGTCACTACTCCACCAAACTTTTAACCCCGTTAAGTTTCTGTTAAATGAGACGACAAGTTAAATTAACATGTCATCTTTTTTAATTAATACATTGACATGTCATAGTTTTTTTTAATTAATATTATATATATATATATATCTTTATTTATTTAAAATTCTAAATAATAAAAAAATTACAAAATCATTAATAATTTCCTTCTCTTGCCCTAATTAACTAAACCCACCATTCTTTTTCTCCGATTATTGTTCTTCAAAGGATTATTGTTCTTCAAAGGATTATTGTTCTTGTTCTCTTCTTATATGTTTCCTTATCTCTTTAGAGTTTGTTCTCTTTTCTCTTCCTATATTTCTAGATTATTGTTCTGTTTTAAAAAGATGAATCTATCTGATTGATTAGGGTTTATATTATCAACAAGAATGCATTATCAGGATATCATTTACTTATCTCAATTTTAGAAATGTGAATTATCTGATTGATTAAGTGAATCAGAGAAAAAGAATGGTGGGTTTAATTAATTAGGGTAGGAGAGAGAAATTATTAATGATTTTGTAAATGTTTTATTATTTAGAATTTTAAATAAATAAAAATATATATAATATATATTAATTAAAAAAGATGACATGTCAATATATTAATTGAAAAAGATGACATGTTAATTCCACATTTCGTTTTATTTAACAGAAACTTAACGGTGTTAGAAGTTTGGTGGAGTAGTGACATAAATGAATATTAATCTCAACTTCAGTGGTATGAGCGAACAAAAATTAGTTCAGTGATATACGTGAATATTCCATTATAGTTCAGTGATAAAATTAACCTTCTTCCCCTAAAATATATGATATTTTAGTATTTTCAATAATTAATTAAGCGATGTGATTGAAGAGAGAGGAAGTGAAATTATGTCTGAGTGAGTTGAATTATTTAAATAACTCAAACATAAATAATAGAGGATATAATTTAAAATAAATTGTGAATAAATTATATAATATATTTAGTTTAGGCATCATTTAATAAACATATTATATGTATGAATTATTAATTTATAATTTATACATTATATAAATATTAAAAAATATTATCATAGTTTCAAATTGGATGAGGCAATTTTTGTGGTTCCCCAAACTAGTTCAACATTCAAATTGTTGGTCCAATACAAAATATAAAAAATATATAATAATGTTTAATTTGACTTTATTTGATTTATTGTGTTGATAGTTTTGATTAATTTGAATATATATATATATATATATATATATATATATATATATATATATATATATATATATATATATATATATATAAAAGAAAATAATGAATACTTGAATCGGAGAGTTAACTCGCCCAAAATTTGAAACGATTAAAAAAATACAATTATAAATGCTATATATAGTTTGGAACTTGCAACCTAGCTAACAAATACAATTATGTACAACCTATAACAACTAGGCTAATAAAAATTTATATTTTAAATTCAACACATAATTTGATGTACACGTGACATCATTCATCACAATATAAGTTTAATTTTTTAACTAACTAATATATATATATATATATATATAGAAAAAGTTCACTTAGACGTATTTACTTGTACAACTAGCTCATTTAAATGTATGTACTAATAAAATTTCATTTAAACATATGTACTATCAATAATTTGGCTCATTTAGTCTATTTTAGTAAATCATAGTTAATTTTTATTTTTTAATTTATATATTTATAAATTAAATATTAATATATTTTTTTTTCATTAATAAATGAACCCTCTATTTTTATCTTTTTTTTTATAAATATTTTATTATTTATATATGAGTATTTATTATTAATTATTTTAATTTTATTATATATATATATATATATATATATATATATATATATATATATATATATATATATATATATATATATATATGAGCATTTATCATTAATTATTTTTAACTTTATATTTCTTTTTGTTTTTTATATTTTTTTTTCTAATATTAAAATTGATTATTAATTATTTTAAAATTGTTTAGTCCCAAAATATAACAATGACATATCCTTTCAATAATAAAAATCATTTAACACAAAAATAATTAAATTAATAATCAAAAATTGGATAATAATAGAAACTTATTCATCAAACACAAAAAAAGTAATAATCAAATATTAGACAAAACAATGTTCTTTACTATTACTATAAGTCATTAATAAAAAGTAAATAAAAAATTAACAATTTCATTTTTGTCCATATTAAATTAAATAAGAAAAAAATACTTCAAAATAATATTACAGTAAAACATAATATTCATATTTTAGTTAAATTTTTTTTTATAAATGAGAATTTAAGAAATATAAGAAATAAAAACTGATAAAAAATAAAGATGAAATAAGAAAAAAAATTAATTTAAAAATAATAAAAAATTTAAGAATGAAATAAATTACCTGGTTTAATTAATAAAAAAAAATGAGGAAAAATATATTAATATTTAATTAATAAATATATAAATTAAAAAAAACAATTATAGTTACTAAATTAACCAATTTTTGATAGTACATATGTTTAAATAACATTTGATTAGTATATACGTCTAAGTGAGTTATATATATATATATATATATATATATATATATATATATATATATATATATATATAATTTGAATTTGTTTGCTTTGCTAGGACGAGATTATGTTAATTTGGATATATATGTGAGAGTAAATGAAAGTTTAGGTCGGATTGTGGGTTGATCCGCCCATAAATTTAAAACGGTTAAAATTTTGAATCTGTTAAGTTTGTTGGGTCGAGAGTTGTGGTTAATTTGGATATATACATGATAGTAAATTGATACTTGAGTCAGATCGTGGGTGACCTGCCCATAAACTTAAAACGGTTAAAAATAAAATTAAAAATGATATATGTATATTTCAAACTTGCAACTAACAAAAATAAGTGCAACACTTTAACCAAATATGCTAGTAATTTATTTTTTAATTCAACAAAAAATTTGGTAAAAATGCGATATTCCTAAAAATATAATTTCAATTTTTTGACTAATTAATATATATATATATATATATATATATATAATGCTTAAATTGAATTTTCTTGTTTTTTTAGGTTGAGAAATTTGATTAATTTGAATATATATATATATATATATATATATATATATATATATATATATATATATATATATATATATATATATATATATATATATATATATAATGCTTAATTTGAATTTTCTTGGTTTTTAAGTCGAGAAATTTGATTAATTTGAATATATATATATATATATATATATATATATATATATATATATATATATATATATATATATATATATATATATATATATATATATATATATATATATATATATATATATATATATATATATATATATATATATATATATATATATTTATTGTTAGAGTAAATGGATGTTTGGGTCGGATCATGTGTTGTCATGCACATAAACTTGAAACAGTGAAAAGTTTAAATTTGTTTAGTTTGTTGGGTCGAGAGTTGTGATTAATTTTTATATATATGTGAGAGTAAATAGATATTTGAGTCAAATCGCGTTGACGCGCCCATAAATTTGAAACTCTTAAAAATAAAAATAAAAATATTATATGTATATTTTCGAACTTGCAACATAATAAAATAAGTACAACCTTAACCAACTAGGCTAATTATTTTAAGTTTTAATTCAACACAAAATTTGATAATGTGCTACATTCCTAAAAATATAAGTTCAATTTTTTAAGTAAGTAATATATATATATATATATATATATATATATAATTTAAATTTTTGAGATGTTGTTAATTTTTATATATATATATATATGAGTAATGAATGTTTTGGTTAAATTGTGGGTTGACCTGCCCAGAAATTTGAAACGATTATAAATAAAATTAAAAAATTTATATGTATGTTTCAAATTTGCAACCTAATAAAATAATTACAACTTTTTAAACAAGTGTGATTATGATGTGGTTTATCCAGGGATAAGAGTTTGGTAACAAATGAGAGTGGTTAAAAAATATTGATCAAATATTTGATTGAAGAAAGTGTGAGGTCACGAGGTTAAACGGTGATTATGATTGGTGGATAGTATTTCTAAGTATAAGAGACGTGTGAAAGTGTGATTTGGATGTGGTTTGACGAGGAATAAGAGGTCAGTAACAAAGGATCATGAGGTTAAGAGATTGGTGGTCGGTTGAGATTGGTGGTTGACTTGTTAAAGGGTAAGAGGCGTGTGAAAGTGTGATTAAGATTAGTTGTTAGTTTTCCAAGTAATAAGATATGTTTGAAAATATAATCGAGATTGGTGGTTAGTTTGACGAGGGATAAAAGGTGTGTGAAAATATGATTGATTGGTGGTTGGTTTACTAAGGGAAAAAATCCGTGTGAAATTGTGATTGAAATTGATAGCTGGTTTGTCGAGGAATAAGAGACGTATGAAAATTTGATTGAGATGTGGTTTGCTAAGAGATAAAATTCTGGAAATAAAAAATCATGAGGTGACGAGATTAGAGGTCAATTGAGATTGGTGGTTGGTTTACAAATGGATATGAGACGTGTGAAAGTGTGATTGAGATTTGTGGTTGGGTTGCCGAGGAAAAAGAGATGTGTGAAAGTGTGATTTGGATTTGTGGTTGGTTTGCTGAGGGATAAAAGCCCGATAACATTAGGATTGGTGGTTAGATTGCCATGAGATAAAAATGTCGTTAACAAAGGATCGTAAAGACACGGGATTAGAGGACAATAGTAATTCGTGGTTGGTTTACCAAGGGATCAGAGACATGTAAATTTGAAAATGTGAGGTTATGAGATGAGATGTCGATTAGGATTGGTAATAGGTTAATCGATGAATAAGAGGCCGATAACATAAGAATTGATGGTTACTTTGTTGAGGATAAGAGGTCGATTTAAGTTGGTAGTTGGTTGTTGAGAGATAAGAGATGTGTGAAAGTGTGATTGGGATTGGGATTGGGATTGGGATTGGTGGTTAGTTTGCCAAGATAAGAGAGGTGTGAAAGTGTGATGTTACGAGATAAAGAGGTTCATTGGAATTGGTGGTTAGTTTGACGAGATAATAGGCGTGTGAAAGTAATGAAATCACGAGATGAAAGGCCAATTGAAATTGGTGGTGTTTGTCGAAGGATAAGAGGTTGATAATAAAGGACCGTAAGGTCAGGAGATTAAAGGTCAATTGTGATTGGTAGTTGGTTTATCGAGGGATTAGAAGCTTGTGAATGTATGAAGTTACGAGATTAGAGATCGTGGGATTAGTGGTTGGTTTTCCAAGGGACAAGAGGTCGGTAAGATTGAGATTGGTAGTTGGTTTGCTAAGGGATAAAAGACCGGTAACAAATGATCGTAAGATCACGAGATTAAAGGTCGGTTATGATTGTTGGTTAAAAATATATGTGAATGAGATGTTGATTGACCAAAGTGTGAGGTCACAATATTAGAGATTGATTGAGATTGATGGTTGATTTCCCGAGAGATAAGAGGCGTATAAAAGTGTGAGGTCACAAGATGGAGAGGTCAATTGGGATTTTGATGGTTGGTTTGGCAAGGGATAAGAAATGTGTGAAAGTGTGTGAGGTCACAATATTAGTAATGAGAGTTGTCAATCGGGAAAAAGAATATTATGTTGAGTTATGGAGCCTACACTTATAATAAATTCTACATTGTTAATTAGAGTTTATTGGGTTTTCTTTTTTTAGTTTTGGGCTTGGGCTTGACCAAAGTTATTTAGGTTTATTACCTGAATGTTTACCCTATAAATATGTGATTATTAAGGGTTTACATTCAGAGACAGAATTCTAGAGAGATAAAGTGTGAGACAAAAAACTCTGTATTCCTTCTTCTTCATAGTAAATCTGGTGGTGGCTGAAGTGGATGTAGCTCAATTTGAGTGAACCACTATAAATTTGTGAGTTCTTGTGTTCTTCTTTCTTGTATTTTTACAGATTGTTTTCAAACAGGTCAGATTTGAGAGATACAAATCCTAACAACTGGTATCAGAGCAGTTAGGCTAGATATGAGAATTGGAAACAATGGCAAGTGAGAACAGTATAGGACATGGGATTGGAAGATTTGATGGGACAGATTATGCCTTCTAGAGAATGCAGATTGAAGATTATCTCTATAGAAAGAAGCTTCATGTTCCTTTGAGTGAGAAACTAGAGAAGATGGATGAAGCTGAATGGAAACTCCTTGATAGACAGGTTTTGGGAGTTGTCCGATTGACGCTAGCCAAGATAGTTGCTCACAATGTAGCAAAGGAGAAGACCACCATGGGTCTGATGAAAGCTTTGTCTGATATGTATGAGAAACCATCTGCTAACAACAAGGTACACTTAATGAAAAGACTATTTTACTTAAGAATGGTTGATGGAACTTCTGTCACTACTCATTTGAATGAATTCAATACAATTGTGAATCAATTGCTATCTGATGAGATTGATTTTGGGGATGAAGTTAGTGCCCTGATTTTGTTAGCATCTCTACCAAATAGTTGGGAACCTATGAGGGCAGCAATTAGTAATTCAATTGGAAATGCTAAACTGAAATTTGTTGAAGTTAGAGATCGTATTCTTGCTGAAGAGGTTCGTAAAATTGATTCTGGTAAAACATTCAAAGGTTCTGCTCTGAATGTAGAAAACAGGGGAAGAGGTAATGATAGAAATTTCAACCGAGGTAAGAGCAGATCTATGTCAAGGAGCAGGAGGAGTCAGTCCAAGTCTGGGAGGACATTTGAGTGCTGGAATTGTGGTAAACAGGGTCATCTGAAGAGGAACTGCAAAGCACCGAAGAAAAACGGTGATGATAAAAATGATACAGCCAACGTTGTTACAGAATCTGTCACTGATGCGTTACTTCTGTCTGTTGATAGCCCGATAGATTCATGGGTTTTAGACTCAGGAGCGTCTTTCCACACCACTGTTCACAAAGAATTAATGGAGAATTATGTGGCTGGAAACTGTGGGAAAGTTTATCTCGCAGATGGTGAGCCACTGGATATTGTTGGCATTGGTGACATCAAATTGAAGATGGCAAATGGTTCTGTTTGGAAGATTAATAAGGTGAGACACATTCCAAGTTTAATGCGTAATCTGATTTCTGTTACACAACTTGATGAAGAAGGTCACAATTTCAGTTGTGGAAATGGTGCGTGGAAGGTGAGTAAAGGAGAAATTGTTGTTGCTCGAGGTCATAAAACTGGAACGTTATACACGACTTCAACTTGCAGAGAAACAGTTGCTGCTGTAGTTGATGACTCAAAGAACAGTGAGTTGTGGCATTGCAGGTTGGGCCATATGAGTGAAAATGGATGAAAATTCTTTTGAAGAATGGACAGATTCCAGAACTGAAGTCTGTTGAACATCAGTTATGTGAAAACTGCATTCTTGGAAAACAGAAATGGGTGAGTTTCTTAAAGATTGGGAAGGAGCTCAAGAAAGAAAGACTAGAGTTGGTACACACTGATGTGTGGGGACCTGCACTTGTTTCTTCTATTGGCGGATCATACTACTATGTGACTTTTATAGATGATTCAATAAGAAAAGTATGAGTTTTACTTTATGAAGCACAAGTCTGAAGTATTTGCTATTTTCAAGAAGTGGAAGACTTTGGTTGAAAATGAAACAAATCAGAAAGTTAAGTGCTTGAGATCCGACAATGGAGGTGAATATATCAATCTAGATTTCAAAGAATATTGTGCTATGAATGGGATCAGTATGGTGAAGACTGTTCCCCGAACGCCTCAAGAGAATGGAGTAGCTGAACGAATGAATCGAACATTGAACGAGCGTGCTAGAAGCATGAGATTGCATGCAGGGCTGCCTAAAACCTTCTGGGCAGAAGTTATTAATACTGCTGCCTATTTGATAAACAGGGGACCCTCTGTTCCTCTTGAATTCAGAATTCCTGAAGAAGCTTGGAGCAATAAAAAGGTAAATCTTTCTTATTTGAAAGTGTTTGGTTGTTTATCATATGTTCATATTAATGAATGTGATAGGAGCAAGCTTGATCCAAAGTCTAATAAATGTTTTTTCATTGGTTATGGTGATATCGAGTTTGGTTATCGTTTCTGGGATAATCAAAATCGGAAGATCATTCGTAGCAGAAATGTTATCTTCAATGAACAGGTTCTCTACAAAGATTGTGTTGGGAAGACATCAGATGGTGATTCCAAGTTGGAAGAGACTGGTACAGTCGATTTGAGACAATTTTCAGCTGAATATATACCGGTTGTCGAAGAAGAACAATGTGTTGTTTAAGATGAAATCGTTGAGAACGTGGCCCCAGAGGTAAATCAGCAAACACCGGTTATACAGTTGAGAAGATCATCAAGGAATCGAAAACCAGTTGAGAGGTGGTCTCCATCTCTGAACTATATCTTGTTGACAGATAGAGGTGAACCTGAATGTTATGAGGAAGCAATACAATCTGATGAATCGATTAAGTGGGAGTCTTCTATGAAAGATGAGATGGACTCTTTGTGTTTAATCAGACTTGGGAGCTCACTAAGCTACCAAAGGGAAAGAAAGCACTTCACAACAAATTGATCTTCAGGATTAAAGAAGAACATGATAAAACCATGAGGTACAAGGCAAGGTTGGTTGTGAAAGGATTTCAACAGAAAGAAGGTATTGACTACAATGAGATCTTCTCTCCAGTAGTTAAATTGATGACAATCAGAACTATTTTGAGTTTGGTTGTGAAAGAAGACCTTCATCTTCAACAAATGGATGTCAAAACTGTTTTCTTCATTGTGATTTAGATGAAGAGATTTATATGCGACAACCAGAAGGATTTGAAATCAAAGGAAAAGATGAGCTTGTGTGTAAGCTTCAGAAGAGTCTATATGGTTTGAAACAGGCTCCAAGACAATGGTACAAGAAGTTCGATAGCTTCATGAAAAGTAACAATTTTTGAGGTGTGAAGCTGATCATTGCTGCTATATCAAGAGGTTTGATAAATCGTACATTATTCTTCTTCTCTACATTGATAACATGTTGATTGCTGGAGCAAGCTTGTATGAGATTAACAAGCTCAAGAAAGAGTTGTCTGAAAAGTTTGCAATGAAGGATTTGGGTGCTGCTAAACAAATCCTTGGGATGAGAATTTTCAGGGATGAAGAAGTTCTCAAGCTTTCACAAGAAGAATATGTGAAGAAAGTTCTTAGCAGGTTCAACTTGTATGATGCAAAACCAGTTATTACACCCTTAGTTAGTCACTTCAGACTATCTAAAGATCAGTCGCCTTCAATAGAGGAGGAGAAAAATTACATGGCCATTGTTCTGTATGCCTCTGCCATTGGTTGTATTATGTATGCGATGGTTTGCACAAGACCAGACATAACACATGCAGTGGGAGTTGTTAGCAGATTAATGAGCAACCCGGGTAGACAACATTGGGAAGCAGTAAAGTGGATACTACGATACTTAAGAGGAAGTAGGGGTCTCGCTTTGTGTTTTCGAAAGTCTAATATGAGTTTAGAAGGATATGTTGATGCTGACAATGGTGGTGATGTTGATAGTAGGAAGAGCACAACAGGGTACATTTATACTCTAGGAGGTACTGCAATCAGTTGGGTATCAAAATTGTAGAAGATTGTTTCTCTTTCTAATTGTGAGGCAGAGTATGTTGCTGTGACAGAAGCTGTTAATGAGATGATGTGGTTACAACCCTTTTTGCGAGAATTGGGTCAAGACTACGAGGGAAGTGTGTTGCGATGCGACATTCAGAGTGCCATTCATTTGGCAAAGAATCCTGTTTATCATGGCAGGACGAAGCATATACAGGTTCGTTATCATTTCATCCGGTCAGCTTTAGAAGATGGAGTATTAGCTGTTGAGAAGATTCCCAGGAGTGAGAATCCAGCTGATATGTTGACGAAAGCTGGGACAAATGAGAAACTGAAGTTGTGTGCAACTTCAGTTGGTCTTCTTCGTTAAGACACTGAATGGAAAGCCACTATCGATCGAGAGATGATGAAGTTAGTCTCCAAGTGGGAGATTGTTGAGTTATGGAGCCTACACTTATAATAAATTCTACATTTTTAATTAGAGTTTATTGAGTTTACTTTTTTTTGGTTTTGGCTTGGGCCTGACCAAAGTTATTTAGGTTTATTATCTGAATGTTTACCCTATAAATATGTGATTATTAAGGGTTTACATTCAGAGACAGAATTCTAGAGAGATAAAGTGTGAGGCAAAAAACTCTGTATTCCTTCTTCTTCATAGTAAATTTGGTGGTGACTGAAGTGGATGTAGCTCAATTTGAGTGAACCACTATAAATCTGTGTGTTCTTGTGTTCTTCTTTCTTGTATTTTTACAGATTGTTTTCAAACAGGTCGGATTTGAGAGATACAAATCCTAACATATTAATGGTTAAATGTGTGACTGGGATGATTGGTTAACCGAATAGTGAAACTAAGGTCACGAGATGAGTGGTCAATTGGATTGGTGGTTGATTTGCTGAAGTGATGGTAAAGAGGTAGTTGTAATAGTATGAGATGATTGAGGTATAAAATACTATAAGTGAGGTCACGAGATTGGTAATGAAATGTTTATTGGAGAACAAAAAATATTGGTGGTTAAATATATGAATGAATTTGTTAGATTATCGAAAGAGTGAGAGTAAAAAGGGTAGTGATATGATGAGATGGTTGGTTTGTAAAAAAATGATGGTAAAAGAGGTGAGTGCATAAGTGATAATATGAAAGATTTATTAAGTAAAAAATGATATTGTTGGTTAACCGATAAATGAAAGTAAAAAGTCGAAGAGGAATAGGTCGGTGCTGATGAGAAAAAAGTTAAATGAATGTATTTTTATCAAATTTGTTATTTTTTTTATGAATAACAAAAACAACGATGAATTGGAGGAGGAAGACGGTCACTAGACTTTCTCAATCATTGAAGCACCCTCATGTTTAGATGTTCAGATGATATTGTTTATTTCAACTTTATAAATGTGATTTTTATTTATCCGTACAAAATCAATAGCAATAATTAACTTAATTAGATTAAATGACTAGTTTAGATAATTCAGTGATATATTAGACTAAATACTATATAATTAAAAATAAATTAGGATTAAATGAAAGATCATGAATTAATAATGTAAGTTGTTTTAAACTCAAACTTATCCAAATATAGATAAAAAAAAATAAGAACATGTCCAGAAACCTTAGGTAACAAGACCAATGCAATCTTGTTTTTGTAAGAAAATATTGTCTCTCTTTCCTTCGTTATATTATTTAATTTATTAATTAAATTATTAAAATACTTTTTTATTTTATCATTACATATTAATACCTTCAATAAAAAAAAATAAAAAAAATATTTGGATTAGATATAATGATCACTGCTTTTCTTTCTTTTATTCTTTAGATGTGGTAAGGACAAGTTTTTGGTAAGAGCTTGGATGGAGATTTAGATTATTTAAAATTATTTGGTAATATTCAAATAATCACAAACCACAAACAAGTTTGGATGTTATCTTCACTCCCTAAAATTTGGACAACTCAATTAAACATTTTGTTAGGTATGTGTTATTAACAACTAAATTAAACATTTTGTTAGGAATGTGTTATTAACATATTTAGTTATATGTCATGTCTTCTAAAACAAATGTTCTAGTTTTCACTCTTGTTTTAGTCTAAGTTTATCCTTTAATTTTCACTTGAATTAAGTTATTTTTATCATATTTGATTGTGTGCTTAACCAATTATATATATTTTTAATATATGAATTATGTTCAGAAAATAAAAACTAAAATATATTAATATTCAACATATTTACATGTGAACAATTTAATATATGTGCAATAAATAATTTGTGAAGTAGATGCAGCTCTAGTAGGAAGAGTTGTCATTGGCAATTCCAAAGTTTTGAGTTATTTAAAAATAATTTAGCATAATTCACAATACCATTTATATCTTACTTTAACTATACTATTAAAATGTATTTCTTTTTATTTATTTATTTTTAAAGTCACTATATATTTATCTTTTAAAAAAAATACCAATTTTTTTTAATCAAAGAACATTATTTGAATACCTAACCTTATTTTTAACAATTCCTAATAAAAAAAACATTGCAAACTCTACATCCTACACATATCAAGAATCTAATCAAAATCTGAACATACCATTGAATATATATGCAAGTGGCTTGTTACTAACAATTTCGGCATCAATCTCCCTAATCTCTCCTAACAATCTTTCGGCATTCAATCTTTGATTTGCTACTAATGAGTTGTCTCTATCTTAATTCACAATAATAATAATAAAGATTCCTTGTCTAAGAAATCAAAAGTTACATATTTAATTCCTACTAAACAATTGTTTTAAATTTAGTGGCAGATATGAAAAGAATAATCTTTCAAAAATTACTTTAATTAATTTAATAAAATTTTATTAGCTTTAAGCCTTTCTCACAATAGTTGGGAACCAAACAATAGTACCATTGTAGATCTATTGATGCCTCTATATTAGACAATTCCTTTTACACAAAACTCAATACAATCTTAGTATGAGCAGCCAAAGGCATTCAATGCCAAAACCTACTTCATGATCTTGGTTCTATTTCAATAAGTTTTAATTTTATATTTTTAAGAATTTTAATAATATTATATTAATTGATTCTAATATTACTTATAAAATTTATTTCTTAGTAATAGTATATGAATATGAAGTACATACACTAGTTGTTATTATCTCCCAGTTTAATTTGATTCAGTGAAATTGCATTGACATCGGATTCCCAGACCAACCAGACCGTTGGTCGTTGACAAAGGCGGAAGACATTCGTTTTAATGCTTGAGGTATTGTTGCCGCACCATCCGAAACCCCTTTTTGGTTCTGAATCGTCCAACGAGTGATGATGGTCGTGAGAATGGGCCTGATAGTTGTTTCCACTGGAGTAGTCTTTAATAAGCACTTAGCCTTGAATGTCATATATATGTTGAATTGATTTTGTATAGTTTGTTGCTTTTTGAGTTTTCTCTGAATTGAAACTTATGATAAAACATGTGATAAAGCCATTGTTTTGTTGAGTTCTTTTCTATCACAATTTTGTGATCTTCGCAAAAGTATAGTTTTATTTTTGACGTGTTTTTACAGTTTTATTACTATATGTTCACATTCAAAAAAAAAAAAAATAGAAGGCATAAAGTGTGTTTATTTATAGGATAGAATGATCTTAACTTAATTTAGTAATATCTTAATTAAATATAATTATTTTTAAATATATCATATTAATATTATAGTAATTTTATATATATATATATATATATATATATATATATATATATATATATATATATATATATATATATATATATATATATATATATATATATATATAAGAGTGGTAAAGAATGTTACCAATTAGTTTTTAGGTTAATGGTTCAATCTTATATGGCATATTTTACTTTTATAAATAAAAAAATTATGGTCAGCCTCCTAAGGTTCTTGATTCGAGCCATTAGGCGGCAAAATTTGCACTTGATTATATGATTAAATATGTTGTGAAATATTTGTTTAACCCGCGGAGAATAATCGCACTTCAAAATAGAAACAAAAACTCCAACGTTCTTAAAAAAATACAAAAATTAACTATAGAGTAAATCACGTTTATATTTAATATTAAAATTTAATGTAAAACATGAAATAAGAATAATTTCATATTTTCTACTTAAAAAATAGTTAGAAATTATTAAAGACATTTAAACACAAAAACAAAAATATGACAATAAAATAAAATAAAAATGCTGCAAAATATGGAAACAAAAAAGAACATGTTAATTGTCAAATTATTGGAGAAATATATATTGAAGGTAGTAAGCTCCCACAGATTAAACGAATATAAAAAAATATATTATAATAATAATATATGAATGATAAGATTGATAATTGAAATTAGGTTATTGGGCTTTAGAGGACTTCTTCTTCCTAAATATTGCACACTAGTTTAAAAAAATTAGTTTTGCTATTAATTTGCGCATTTAAACAAATTATTAAGAAAGTTATATATTGTTATCTTCATTAATTTCTTATTCTTCAAATCAAATATTTATGCTTTTATTTATTTTGTGTACATTTATTTGCTAGTGCAATACATTGAGTGTGGTTATACACCTTCTTATTACAAATTGGTGTCAAACTTGTAACTAAGAATTTAATAGTTAATAAACAAAATTTAAATTTGCATTGTGTATGCTAAATCCCCCGTCAACAACCAAATTGAGCCCACTCACATACTTAGCATCATCACTAGCCAAATAAAGGGCAGCCTTAGCAATATCATCTTCTTTCAATGTCACTCCTTTTAGATTAGCTTTGGCATTAAATATTAATTCAAGCCCTTCACTATCCAATTCAAGGAAATCCCTAGCCATGGGCGTTGCGGCAGTGTAGGGCGAAATGCAGTTGACCCTTATTCCAAACTGACCTAACTCGACAGCCAAATTCCTAGTTAGCCCCAATACCGCATGTTTCGAACAACAATAGGCATGAGTACCTGTTCCACCTAATATCGAGGCTATACTTGCACTTGAAATGATGGAGCCTGACTTAGCCGGGACCATGACTCGAGCTGCATGTTTCATGCCTAGGAAAACACCCGTCACGTTGACGGCTAGAACTTTCTCAAAATATGACTTCTCGTTTTCAATGATCCCTTGTTTGAGTGGATCGATTATGCCAGCGTTGTTGAACATTATGTCGAGTTTTCCAAAGGTCTCAACTGTCTTGTCCACTGCGGTTTTAATATGGTCCTCGTTCGTCACGTTGCAATGAACATAGGTGCAATCTTTTGCGCCTATTTTCTGACGCAATGATTGTCCCAAATCGTCTTGGATGTCTGCAATGACGATTTTCGCCCCGTGTTCGGCGAAGAGCTTTGCCGTGTATTCACCGATACCACTAGCTCCTCCAGTTATTAGAGCCACCTTTCCTTCAAGTCTGAAGAAAACATTTTTTATAGATAAAATTTGTATTAGTTAAGAATGTTATTAGTAGAATTTAAGAAAACATGATAATTATTACCTTCTCCCAAATCCAGAGAGTAATGATGTTGTCATTTGCGGTTTGTTTAGGATAGAGATATGAATATGAAAGCTGGGTGATTAAATATATAGATTCTTAAAGTTAAGGGCACCCTGTCCCTGTTAGGCGAGTGCCTTCTTTGGTTTGAGTGATTATAATAATCAAACAAAATCAAATATTTCGTTAGTTACCTTACTTAATTTATTAATTAAAATACTAAAATATTTTATATTTTAAATTATTATTATTTATTATATATATATATATATATTATATTTTACGCCTTTTTACCAAAAATATTTATAACCTTTTCAAAATAATTAACCTTCATTATTCTCACCTTATGTGTGTTGGGTATAACATTTCTGTTCAAATTTTACAATTTAACAGTTAATTTTAAAGGGAAATTTGATGAAATGGCCCTCATAGGTGGCTTAATTCCAAAAAAGGCCCGCGTCTGCTAATGTTTGCAAAATGGGCCTTTTTGCCCTGCGAAATGTCCATTTTACCCCTGTAATTGCACTTACTCGAATTACACTTACGCGAATTACACTTACGCGAATTACACTTACGCGTATTACATTTACGCGAATTACACTTACGCGTATTACACTTACGCGAATTACACTTACGCGTAATATGTAATATGCGTACATTGAAAGACGCATATTACATATACGCGCATTATGTAATATGCGTCTTTCATACTATATAAAGCCTAATTTTGACCCTCATTTTAAATCTCCAATTTTTAGGGTTCTGACTCTCTCTCAAACTCTATCCCCTTCGATCCCGCTGCTCCTCTAAGGTAAGACATTCTCGTCTCAATGCCTTTTATGTATTCTAGGATTTTGAATATTATCCAAGTGCTATTATGTTGGATGAGGATTTAGGGTTTTAAGTAAATCTTACAAGTTTATCTATGTAAATGACAATCAACAACACATGGGTTTGTACTTCATTGATCTATGGAAGTAGAAGTTAAACATTTCGACGGATATGGAAATTGAAGAGGAGAATCCGACGGAGCTTAACACTCTCAACATCGGTAGAGGATTCGCTAGCGTAGGCAGATTGATGGATGGAGTAGGCAGAAAGTCAGATTGGACGATGAACCATGAATTCAATGCTCATTTATATTAAAAACATGCTCTTTCATTTTGTCTTCCATCTTCCATTGATGATGAACCTATTCCTATTTTGATCTTCTAGAAGGTGCATCCATATATTTTCTACCAAATTTTTCTTTTGCTGCAATTAAGTAAATAACTTAACATATGGATTAATTACTATGGTACACATTTTCCATTTCCTGGTTTTTTGAAATAAATATAATTTTTAGTTTGTTTGAACATTATTTTCCATTATTGCAGGAGATTCTTGATGGAATTGAGTTTGCTAGGGGTGACTCCAAATCAACCTGGGGTTCTATGCGTGCAGCAATGGGGCACCCATAACCTTTTGACTTGAAATATGTTGCTATTGGGAATGAAGACTTTGTTACTATTCAATGATATTTTTTTATTGAAAAAGATCCATATTTTATGAATAGTAATAAAATATGTTAGTATTCAATGATCTGCGAATGTGAAACCATCAAATGGCAAAATTCTGAAATGAAATGCATAATCTATTTGAAATTGCGAAAACCTATGTTGTTTCAGGGAATTACCTCCAGTTCTATTCTGCCATAAAACACGCCTATCCAGACATCCAGATAATCACAATTTGTGACGGTTCTTCTCAACCATTGGATCATCCAGATGATTTTTATGATTTTCATGTAAGATAAGTAATTTTGTATAGATTAGAATTTGAACTGAATATTCTTACAATCTTCCTTCCTGTTATTAGATTTTTTTGTTAATAAATTGATTTTCTCAACAAATTTATAACAATGCAGATGATGTCTTCTCTAAGACTTATAAGTTTGATCAAACATCACGAAATGGCCCAAAGGTACGCGCTAAATCTTGTCTTATATTTACTTAATTCCATAAATATATATTAACAAAAAGATAACTGTTGCAAGAAACATTTAGATGGTTCTGAGGCCGACTCTATTATTTCAGGCTTTCGTTAGTGAATACGCTGTGACAGGAAAAGATGTTGGTCAAGGAAGCCTTCTAGCAGCATTAGCTGAAGCTGGATTCCTTATTGGTGTAGAAAAGAACAGTTTTTTTTTTATATAATTCTAAAAAAAGATCATTAAAAGCTTGCCTATAGATGATAATACTTGGTTATATGTAAATATAGTTTTTTTCCACTAATATGCAAAAAAATGAACAAGGAGGCAATTATATATCTTCTTTGCTTTTTCGGATTTTTAACCTTTCTTTGCTCGCCTTTGATACTTTAATGCAATGATGTTGTGTCAATGGTCAGTTATGCACCTCTGTTTGTTAACTCCAATGATAAAAGGTGCATATGTTTTATTTGACTCTTGTCTACTATAATACTATTACACTAATGATGGTGTTTATATCAAAATGATAAATCTATTTTTTTTATATGATCCCAATGAAGAGTCAACATATTTTGTGAAGGTAGTACATAATGGAACACATAATCTGGAACAACAGATTTAAGGAGGATTTCACCCATATATAAGTTCGTTGCAATGTGCAGCTGGCTCCAATCCAGAGTGTGTTTGATAACATAGACACGAAAATAGATGTAATGATCTCCCCGCATTCGTTTACATGTTTAGACTTGACAATTGATCAGTTTAACCATCTGCATACAATATCAGACAACGCCACTGCAGTCAATGCTTTCAACATGAGAAAGACTCAATCTATCTTACTCGAAATACAGTAATAAAATTGTGGGGATGTATAACTATGATCACTACAAAGTAGTTAATTAATTATATATATGTTTGACTTCTTTATTATTGATTGTGCCTCTTGGACTGCACTGCACAGATGCATGTTTATTTTATTCTATGGCTGTTGTTTATGTTTGAATTTGAGAAAAATATCTCATACTAATTTAAGGGTCAAAATTAATCTGGTTTCTTTTAGTACTTCCACTTAAAAGGCAAAAAATATGTAGAAATGATCTCAAACCAGTCATTCTGGAAAATATAAAGGCAAACAAGAAAATAGAATTAAGCCACAAGCTTAAAGAAAAGATATCACTGTCATAGTAACATTTTTAACAAAAGATCACAAACCAGATGAACATTATCTCACATTATGATTGTCTAATGTAACATTTTTAACAATGTTATTATTACAAATATCATATGACAGAAATTACTTGGTCGGTCGGTGTCTTATGAGTTCACACAGCTAATAAGTAACTTCATAAAGTCTTAGCCTGGTGGCCAGTTCATTTGACGTCCCCCAAGGAGATGGACATGAAGGTGTTGATTTACATTCTGCTAGTCCATTATTAATCACAACTCTAAAGCCATCTTCAAGGTCTTCATGCTTGGCAACAATTTTGGCAGTGCACATTAGTCGGCCAAGAATCCCACAGTGCCTCTCCTCAGCCTGACAATAATATTAAGCAGCTATCTATTAGTTTTTCGTAGACTTCTGTTATTATGCAGCTTTCCATCTAAAGGGTTAAGGTTTCGAACAAATTCTTTTTTTCTTATATAAAAATACAATTTTTTAGCTTGTCCAAGTTATATGCCCATTTATTCTTCTGAATTTCTTTGGGAGTGAATGAAGCAACTAGGTTCAAAAGAAAATATAGTCAACCAAACCAATCCTTGGATTTGCACTAAAAAATGAGAATTCCCCATCAAATAATTGGTTTAGTTTAGTTATGTTGTCATAGGACCACAAATGGAAAGTTCTCAGGGTCATGTGGGCTAGCCTAAAAGACCCCAAAAAACTAACAAAATAGTTAGTTCAGTAAATTTATGAATTTTTTAACCAAAATAGTTAGTACCTGAAGCAAAAACGACTTCATCACATTAACATCATAGACGTTCTTAGCAATCAGCCCCTCGATAAAAGCCACGCCAAGGCTTTGGAACCTTTCTTGTCCTGCTGTGTTCCATATCTACAGGGATTGATTACTATACTAAGAATATTGAGAATATAAATATATAACAACTTGTGTAATGAAAATTGGAAGTAGAAGTGAGACATTTAGTCCATCACCAAACTGACATTTCCATGTTCAACTTATTAAAAAATGAAAAATGAATATAAATTATCATCTAGCCATTATATCAAGTATATAGGACCATATTGGCATATTCAACATAAACATTTTGTTCATTACAAATCATTAGGTGTTTGAATCCCGTTGTTAAACCCTAAAGAAAATGGCACAAAATTTAACCTCATTATCCTTTTGTGACCACCAAATACATTTTTTTAATGTGTTTAAGGATTTTAAAAAAAAGAATCTAGTGCTGACATTACATACCAATTAAATAATCCAATCAAAATCTAATAGTGAAGAAAGCTGACCTGCAAAGTGAAGGCTCTGTCTTCAAACTTTAAATTGCTGAACTTCTTTACTAAGGAAATCAACTCCAATGGTAGCCTTATACTGATTGCTAAACTTACGATTCACATACTTACAGAGTCGAAGCAATAAATAAAACACTAGACAAAGAAATACATCAAAGAACTTCAACAAAATAAATCATTATCAGAATGTAGGGTACCACATGATTCTTATTGATTCATCAATGACGTCTTCCCAACCTACCAGAAGAAGATGAAAGATATATCCATGTCAGCAAATCAAAACCTCGAACCTTAATATACAAACGAAATCAAAAGTTGAAATTCTACAGAAGGGCATGTTTTGACCAAATTCAGAAAATAATGTTTCAGATCTACGAGCAGACAACATGATATCTCAAATAAATGATTCGAATAACAACATATTTCAAGTCAAAAGGCTATGGGTGCCCCATTACTGCACGCATAGAACCCCAGGTTGATTTGGAGTCACCCCTAGCAAACTCAATTCCATCAAGAATCTCCTGCAATAATGGAAAATAATGTTCAAACAAACTAAAAATTATATTTATTTCAAAAAACCAGGAAATGGAAAATGTGTACCATAGTAATTAATCCATATGTTAAGTTATTTACTTAATTGCAGCAAAAGAAAATTTTGGCAGAAAATATATGGATGCACCTTCTAGAAGATCAAAATAGGAATAGGTTCATCATCAATGGAAGATGGAAGACAAAATGAAAGAGCATGTTTTTAATATAAATGAGCATTGAATTCATGGTTCATCGTCCAATCTGACTTTCTGCCTACTCCATCCATCAATCTGCCTACGCTAGCGAATCCTCTACCGATGTTGAGAGTGTTAAGCTCCGTCGGATTCTCCTCTTCAATTTCCATATCCGTCGAAATGTTTAACTTCTACTTCCATAGATCAATGAAGTACAAACTCATGTGTTGTTGATTGTCATTTACATAGATAAACTTGTAAGATTTACTTAAAACCCTAAATCTTCATCCAACATAATAGCACTTGGATAATATTCAAAATCCTAGAATACATAAAAGGCATTGAGACGAGAATGTCTTACCTTAGAGGAGCAGCGGGATCGAAGGGGATAGAGTTTGAGAGAGAGTCAGAACCCTAAAAATTGGAGATTTAAAATGAGGGTCAAAATTAGGCTTTATATAGTATGAAAGACGCATATTACATAATGCGCGTATATGTAATATGCGTCTTTCAATGTACGCATATTACATATTACGCGTAAGTGTAATTCGCGTAAGTGTAATACGCGTAAGTGTAATTCGCGTAAGTGTAATTCGCGTAAGTGTAATTCGCGTAAGTGTAATTCGAGTAAGTGTAATTCGAGTAAGTGCAATTACAGGGGTAAAATGGACATTTCGCAGGGCAAAAAGGCCCATTTTGCAAACATTAGCCGACGCGGGCCTTTTTTGGAATTAAGCCACTTATGAGGGCCATTTCATCAAATTTCCCATTTTAAATGGTTGATTTCGGTTTATTTATTCGTTTCTTGGTCAATGAAAATATTAGATATTTAAAAAAAAATGCATGGAATTCCTTAATTTCAACTTTTTAACTAATATATTAATATATATATATATGTATATATATATTTAATTTGAATTTATTTGTTAGTCTAAAACGAGATTATGTTAATTTGGATATACAATTAAGAGTAAATAAAAGTTTATGTCGGATCGTGAGTTGATCCGCTCACAAATTTGAAACGGTTAAAATTTTAAATTTGTTTGATTTATTTGATTGAGAGTTGTGGTTAATTTGGATATATACAGTAAATGAATACTTGAGTCGGATCATGAGTTGATCTGTCCATAAACTTAGTGAAACGGTTAAAAGTAAATTAAAAATGATATATGTATTTTTCAAACTTGCAACTTAATAAAAAAAGTGCACCACTTTAACCAAATATACTAATAATTTATATTTTTAATTCAACACAAAATTTGATTAACATGCGACATTCATAACAATATAAGTTTAACTTTTTAACTAATTAATATATATATATATATAATGTATTATGATCGGATACAACAACGGAAGAGGGGTTGAATGTTGTTGAATTAAACTTGACTTTCAATTCTGTTTTAATCATGTTAGGGACTTAAAACCTGTTTCTATTCTACACAAATTGTCGCAAACTCTTGAACGGTTTCAAGTACGGAATGCTTTCTAGATTTGAAGCTAAGGATGCAAGACGTTAAGATGCGGAAAGTAATTAACACGAGAGTTTTATGGATGTTTGGAGATAAAACTCTTACGTCACCCCTTCTTATGTTTCTAAAAGGATTCCACTAGAAGACTTTGGTTTGTACAGCTTCTACACAAACCCAGTTAGAAACCCATAATTTAACAATACTTAATATGCTCTTAGATATTACAGTATGATATCTCTCCGCTTACAGAATACACTTATGAAGTATGAGCTAGAGAGAGAGAGAGTAAGTAGATTGAGTATTCGTAGATTGTTGAATCGTTTGAATTCTCGCTTGATCTCGTATTCGTTGTGTGTATATGTTTCTCGATGTAACCCCTTTCGCCGTTGTGCTTTGAAGCTCTTTAAATAAGATGCATGGAAACGATCGAATTTAGCCGACAATCTAGAGATCTTAAATTGACCGAAGAGGATTCAGCATTAAATGCTCCCATTTAATGCTTCTGTAATTCAGGGAATTAGGTAACCAAGGAGACCGTCGTTGTGCAATAGTAGACTCTATTCTTTGAATACGTGTCATCTTTCTATTGGTTACCCTTCTTGTCCACTTGAGCTGATGTGGTAGTCTGATCTTGGATTGACTTAAAGGTTTCGACAATTAATGCTCGACAATTAATGCTTGAGTAATTCAGGGGTTATGTAACCAAGAAAGACGCCGTTGTGCTTTGCTGTCTTTTCGTAGTAATGGTCGACTCTGTTTCTTGAATACGTTTCGTCTTTCCATTGATTGCACTTCTTGTCATCTTGAGTTGATGTGGCAGTTAGTTGTTAGCATGCACCGCTGATATCGCAGAACAGTTGTTGGCGCAACACTACTAGTTAGTGCTTCTTCAGACTGCTGTTGAAGACAGACGGTTGTTTAGCGCTTCAACAAGTAAGACGCCTACTCACTTCCTTCAGTTTTAAAATGTCTGCTCATCTTGAGACGTTTGATCATCTTGAAATGTCTACTCATCTTGAGATGTCTTCTCATCTTGAGACGTCTGCTCAGACTTCTTTAGTTTTACCTACACATTAAACATTTATAGGACTTAGTTTTATTTAATCACATCATCAAAACTATGATGCATCATCAAAACTATATCTTAATTAATTATTCTAAGTTCAATTAAAATGTTTCTCTTAATTAATTAATTTCCTTATAATCTTAATTCCCCCTTAATAGTTCTTTAAGTTAATCTAACAATTTTCCTTTATCTAACATAATGCTTAATTTGAATTTTCTTGGTTTTTTAGGTCGAGAAATTTGGTTAATTTAGATATATATATATATGTTAGAGTAAATGAATGTTTAGGTCGGATCATGTGTTGTCATGCTCATAAACTTGAAACGGTTATAAGTTTGATTTTTTTTAGTTTGTTGGGTCAAGAATTGTGGTTAATTTTGATATATATATATGAGAGTAAATAGATACTTAAGTCAGATCGCGTTGGCGTGCCCATAAACTTGAAACTGTTAAAAATAAAATAAAAAATGTTATATGTATATATTTCAAACTTGCATCCTAATAAAATAAGTACAACCTTAACCAACTAGGCTAATTATTTTATAGTTTTAATTCAACATAAAATTTGATGAATGTGCGACATTCCTAAAAATATAAGTTTAACTTTTTAACTAACTAATATATATATATAATGCTTAATTTGAATTTTTTGAGATATGGTTAATTTAGATATATATGTGAAAGTAAATGGATCCTTGGGTCGAATAGTGTGTTGATCCGCCCAGAAATTTGAAATGATTATAAATAAAATTAAAAATTCTATATGTATGTTTCAAACTTGCAACCTAACAAAACAATTACAACTTTTTAATCAAGTGTGATTAAGATGTGGTTTACCGAGGGATAAGAGCACTAGTAAAAAAAAGGCCAAATAGAGAGCAAATATAGCGATTGGATTGAATTCCAATCGCTACTACCTTGATAATAACGATTGGTCTTTAGACCAATCGATACTACCTTGACATAACGTCGATTGGTTACAAAATCAATCGCTATAAACCTAGTTAAAAACCGGGAAAAAAATGGCGCCTTGTTTTGCCGATCTTAGTAGCGATTGGATAAGTAACAAATCGTCATTCCTTAAGCATATTAGCGATTGAAACTAGACCAATCTCTATAACATTGATAAACAAGGAATTGCCTTAAAAGAGTTTCAATTGACATTGGTATACTTATAAATACCAATAATACTAAATGAATTTGAGATTGACTTGGTAAAAAATATATTATTTTCCAAACTAGCTCATTGATTGGAAAGATATTAGATATCCTTTATAATAATAGCATATAGACCATTAATTTTTGTTAATCATCGCGGTTTTGTTTTATCATTGATAATAGCATTTAAACCCATCAATTTGGGTTAATTATTGTAGTTTGGTTTTAGGGTAATCTTGTTCTATTGTATTTTTATCATTTTTTACTAATCCACATTTAAAATTATTATTTAAAAAATAAATTCTCTTAATTTGTTATTTTAGTTACCCAAATTATTACTTATTATTATAATGAGATTTTTTGTGGTTAAAAATAAATTATCGTAAGATCACGAGATTAAAGGTCGATTATGATTAGTGGTTAAAAATATATGTGAATGAGATGTTGATTGACCGAAGTGTGAGGTCACAATATTAGAGATTAATTGAGATTGGTGGTTGATTTGTTAAGAGATAAGAGGCGTCTAAAAGTGTGAGGTCACAAGATGGATAGGTCAATTAGGATTTTGTGGTTGGTTTGGCGAAGGATAAGAAATGTGTGAAAGTGTGTGAGGTCACAATATTAGTAATGAGACTTGTCAATCGGGAAAAAGAATGTTTAACACGTTTAACACATTTTGACATGTTTAACACGTTTTCACACTTAAAACACATTTTCACACGTTTAACATCTTTTTCACGTTTTTGGTATGTTTAACACGTTTTGACATTTTTAATATGTTTAACATGTTTTTCACACGTTTTGACAAATTTAACACGTTTTTCACGTTTTTTTTTGCATGTTTTTGACATGTTTAACACGTTTTTCACACGTTTAACATATTTTTCACGTTTTTTGCACGTTAAATACGTTTTTGGCATGTTTAACACGTTTTTCATGTCTAACAAGTTTTTCACGTTTTTGGAATATTTTACACATTTTTGATATTTTTAATACGTTTAATATGTTTTTCACACGTTTTGATAATATTAACACGTTTTTCACGGTTTTGGCATGTTTAACACGTTTTTGACATGTTTAACACGTTTAACATGTTTTTCACACATCTAGACAAGTTTATCATATTTTCACGTTTTTGGCACGTTTTTGACATGTTTAACACGTTTTTCACACGTTTAACATGTTTTCACGTTGTTCGCACGTTAAACAAGTTTTTGGCATGTTTAACACGTTTAACATATTTTTGACACGTTTAATACGTTTTTCACGTTATGGCATGTTTAACACGTTTTTTACACGTTTAACACGTTTTTTACGTTTAACACGTTTTTTTACGTTTTTTTGAACATTTTACACGTTTTGACATTTTTAATACGTTTAACATGTTTTTCACACCTTTTGATAATATTAACACGTTTTTCATAATTTTTGCACTTTTAACACGTTTTTGACATGTTTAACACGTTTAACATGTTTTTCACACGTTTGACATGTTTTTGGTACGTTTTACACATTTTTGGCACGTTTAATACTTTTTAACATGTTCAACATGTTTAACACGTTTTTGTACGTTTAACACATTTTGACATGTTTAACATATTTTTGGCATGTTTAACACGTTTTTGGCATGTTTAACACACTTTAAACATGTCACAAGTGTGTTAAACGGGCCAAAATGTATTGAACATGTCAAAATGTGGTAAATGTGCCAAAATTTATCAAACGTGTTAAACGTGCCAAAATTGTGTTAAACATACCAAAACGTGTTAAACGTGCCAAAAACGTGAAAATGTGTTAAACGTGTCTAACGTGCCAAAAATATGATAAACGTTTTAATGTGTTAAAAACGTGTTAAACGTGTCAAAAATGTAAAAACGTGTTAAACGTATCAAAAATGTGATAAACGTGCCAAATAAGTGAAAAACTTATTAAACGTGCCAAAATATGAAAAACGTGTCAAAATGTGTTAAATGTGTTAAAAATGTTTCAAACGTGTCAAAAACGTAAAAAACATGTGAAGCATGTCAACAACGTGTTAAACGTGTTTAATGTGTTAATAACATTTTAAACGTGTTAAAAACATGAAAGCGTGTCAAAAACATGTTAAACGTGTCAAATATGTGAAAAACTTGTTAAACATGCCAAAACGTGTTAATCGTGCCAAAAATATGATAAACGTGTTTAATGTGATAAAAACGTGTTAAATGCGTCAAAAACGTGTTAAAAACGTGTTAAACATGCCAAATATATGAAAAACTTGTTAAACATGCCAAAACGTGTAAAATGTGCTACAATGTGAAAAACGTGTTAAACGTGTCAAAACGTGTTAAACACGTGTTAAATGTGTTAAAAACGTGTAAATCGTGTTAAATGTGTCAAAAATGTGTTCAACGTGTCAAAGACGTTAAAAACGTGTTAAATGTGTCAAAAACGTGTTAAACGTGCCAAAAATGCATTAAACGTGCCAAAAACATGAAAACATGTTAAACGTGTGAAAAACGTTTTAAAAACGTGTTAAACGTGTTTAATGTATGAAAAACGTGTTAAATATGTCAAAAACGTGAAAAACGTGTTAATTGGGAATAATTCCGACCTAAAAAGATTGGAATTGAGAACTCTCAAATTACACTATATTGAATTCCATTAGAATTCTAATTCCAATTCTAATTCTTAATATTAAAGTGTCTAACAAACATAAGAATATGAATTGGACCCTCCAATTCTAAATCCAATGTCAATTCCAGGGTTATCAAACACACCCTAAGTGAGGTTACGAGATTAGTAATGAAATATTTATTGGAGAACAAAAAATAGTGGTGGTTAAATATATGAATGAATTTGTTAGATTATCAAAGAAGTGAGAGTAAAGAGGTTGGTGATATGATGAGATGGTTGGTTTGCAAAAAAAAAAAAAAGTGAGGGTAAAAGAGGTGAGTGCAGAAGTGATAATATGAGAGGTTTATTAGGTAAAAAGTAATATTGTTGGTTAACCGAGAAATGAGAGTAAAAAATCGAAGAGGAAGAGTTCGGTGTTGATGAGAAAAAAATTAAATGAATATATTTTTATCAAATTTTTTTATTTTTTTTATAAATAACGAAAACAACGATGAATGAGAGGAGAGAGACGATATATACTAGGCTTTCTCAACTATTGAAGCACCCTCGTGTTCAGACCATAGATGATGACGACGAAGATGATAATGAATGCGATGAAAACGATAATGATGACGACCACAAAGAGGTGAGTATTGTTTATTTCAACTTTATAAATGTGATTTTTATTTATCTTTGCAAAGCAATAACAATATGTTACTTAGATTAAATGACCTAGTTTAGATAATTCAGTGGTGATAGATTACTAAATACTAAATAAAAAAATAAGAACATGTCCAGGTACCTTACGTGACATGACCAATGCAATCTTGTTTTTTAAGGGTTTGTTTATGGTTATTTTAAATATCCAATTCAAAAATATTGTATCATTTTTCTCTAATTTATTATATTATTTAATTTATTAATTAAAATATTAAAATACTTTTTATTTTATCATTATAAAAAAATAGACAACGTATTAATAGTTCGCAAACACAGTTAATCATTTAATTAAACGCAGAATTTATCGCATCATCTCTTATTTTATCATTATATATTAATATCTTTTAAATATTTTTATTAATAAAAAAAATTATCTCCTCAGATCATCATGTAACATTACTTTTTTAAATCTGAACCAGATCTAAGTTTGGGTTAGGTATAAAATGATCATTCTCTTCTTTCTTTAATTCTTTAGAGGTGGTTAAGGACAATTTTTTGATAAAATCTTGTATGGAGATTTAGATTACTTAAAATTATTTGGCAATATTCAAATAATCACAAGCCACAAACAAGTTTTGGTGTTATCATGATATCATATCCATCTCTAAGATTTGGACAGCTCAATTAAACATTTTGTTAGGAATGTGTTATTAACATATTTAGTTATATGTCATGTCTTCTAAATCAAATGTTTTAGTGTTATTTGATTTAGTGTTTTAGTCTAAGTTATTCTTTATAAGAGGCTAATACAACCTTACATTTTCATGATTATCAGGTTTTCACTTCGATTAAGTTATTTTTATTATATTTGATTGTGTGCTTAACCAATGATATATATGTTTATTATATGTGTTAGAAAAAATTAAAGTAAGTCAATTTTCAAATCGGCCAACACTTACAAGTTTTTAATATTTATTCTAAATAATCAAAAAAGGAGAAATTGTTAGAAAAATTAAAGTAAGTTAAGCTTAAACTGGCTAAAGTACTTAATCAGCTTCAAACTCCCTTGTGCAGGTACAGCTCAAGTCGCACCGGACCGGTTGAAACCTTCTGTTCCAATGATCCGGGCATAATCAAGTAAACCAGACTGACTTCAAGTAAACCGGTTTTGTCTCCCCTCACCGGATCGGCTGAAGTATAAACCATACGAAGCATCACTTCCGGTTGGCTCATTATATCGAAGATCTTAAGGCCAACGGGAAAATCATTCAAAGTGATGAAATCTGTGAAGATGACGTAATGAGTATTTCTTGGAACTACACAAAGGAAGGATCCGAATCAGAAGCATGCAGCAAAAGAAATTATTGCTGATTGTCCAAGATCACAAGCAATCTTCTGAAATAGGCGGTCGGCTAATGCATGTCTACCAGATGTCCGAAATGGCAAGGCGTGCACGCCACCTAATCCTGACCGGCACGGCTTCAGATGAACAATCCTATAGAGAGAGAGAAATATGACTGTTGTCATATTTCTCTTATAAATAGAAGCCTAACAGTGCTGAAGAACAAAAGAACAGTGCGATCATAAACAAGACGAACCTTACGCGCGACCCTGAATATTGATTGAGATTCTTGAATTTATTTAGAATTTTTTGTGTATTTTACCTTGTGTAAAAGTATTACATCATTTGTGAGAGGTGTAACCGACGAGCAGTAAATAATACTCAATCGGAGTGTTTGATTGAATATTCTAGTTAGTGAATATCCTTCTCATTGTTTGAGAAGAAGGGGTGACGTAGGAGCTTCAAACTCCGAACATCCATACAAACCTGTCTTGTGTTCTTTCATTTATTTTCCAGCTTATTTACTCTAACTAACCGAACCGAAATACTACTCACTCCAACCGAACTGGCTTTCCCTTAATTCAAACCGAACCGGCTTTCTCTCCACCTTAACCGATTTCTCCTAATACCTTCCAAACCAAATTGTGTGAGTTGCTTCAGATTGAAATAGACATTTCCGCCCTTGAACTCGGTTCAAGAGTCTGTGACAATCTGTGTAGTGTTAAGAACGGTTCTAATCTTTAACCGGATTAGTAGCAGTGTGTTGTGTGTATTGTTTTGTAAGCGATTTACCTTTAGCCGGACCCCGGTTCCCTATCGGCGATCCCGATCCTAACAATATGAATTATGTTCAGAAAATAAAAACTAAAATATATTAATATTCAACATATTTACATGTAAACAATTTAATATATGTGGAATAAATCATTTGTGAAGTAGATGCAACTCTAGTAGGAAGAGTTGTCATTGGCAATTCCAAAGTTTTGAGTTATTTAAAAATAATTTAACATAATTCACAATACCATTTTGTATCTTATTATTAATTATACTATTAAAATGTATTCTTTTTTATTTATTTATTTATTTATTTTTAAAGTCACTGTATTTATCTTTTAAAAAAATTACCAAATTTTTTTAATCAAAGAACATTATTTGAATTTTAACAACTCCTAATAAAAATAAATAAAACATTCAGACTCTACATCCTACCCATATCAAGAATAATCTAATCAAAATCTGAACATACCATTGAATATGTAAAGTGACGTGTTACTAACAATTTCGGCATCAATCTCCCTAGTCTATCCTAACAATCAAATTCAATCTTTGTTTTGCTACTAATGAGTTGTCTCTATCAAAAGTTACAAATTTAATTCCTACAATTGTTTTAAATTTAGTGGTAGACATGAAAAGATTAACCTCTCAAAATTTACTTTAATTAATTTAATAAAATTTTATTAGCTTTAAGCCTTTCTCAATAGTTGAGAACCAAAAAACCCAATAGTAACCATTGTAGATCTATTGATGCCTCTATATTAGACAATTTCTTTCACAAAAAACTCAATACAATCTTAGTATGAGCTGCCAAAGGCATTCAATGCCAAAAACTACTTCATGATCTTGGTTCTATTTCAATAAGTTTTAATTTTATATTCTATTAAGAATTTTAATAATATTATATTAATTGCTTCTAATATTACTTATAAAATTTATTGCTTAATATATATGAAACTGAAGTACATACACTAATGTTCACTCATATAACTCTAGCAAAAATTGTTCGCACATTTGAATCAAAATATATGTTCTATTTCAGTATCTTTTGATTTTATATTGTATTAAGGATTTTAATCATATTATATTAATTGTTTCTAATTTTACTTATAAAATTTACTAATAATTTTATCATTATTTTGTTGATGAGGGATAATAATAATATATGGTTACAAAAGTTTGGATAAATTTATTAAAGACTAAGAATTAGTTAATAATGAAAAATTAATTCATAAATATAAAACTTAAGGTTAATTAATAATACCAAAATTAGTAAACCCACTATCTATATAATAATTTTGTTTGAAATAGGATTAAAAAATTAATACATACACTAATGTTCACCCATATGATGTACTCTAGTGATCAAAGAAATGTCCTCAAATGTATAAGTTTTGTATATTGTGTTAAAAATTTTAATAATATATATATATATATATATATATATATATATATATATATATATATATATATATATATATATAATATAATACTTAAAATTTAAACTCACCACAATCCTACAGATTAAGGAGGACAAGATCCGAGATTCCTTATAATTATTTTTTCTGATATATATATATATATATATATATATATATATATATATATATATATATATATATATATATCTTTTAATATACATATATTTCTCTCTTCTACTCTTTTTTTAATTTTAACCATTTTTTTTATATTTCTCTCTTTTTAATTAACTTTTTTTTACCATATATAACTATATTTTATCTTATATTTTTTTCTTTCATTAATCATATAAAATATATATTATCTTATATAATAATTCTATAATATATATATATAAAGTTTTTATAAATGATAAATAATAATAACTAATTTTTCTTTTCAAATTATTTTATCTCTCATTATATATATATATATATATATATATATATATATATATATATATATATATATTCTTACTAATCATATAAAAATATATATTTTTTCATCAATAATTTATATATATATATATATATATTAATTATATTATTTTTCATCATTAATTTTATATAAATACATTTTATCTTTAACCATACATTTTCTATCTAATCTATATATATATATATATATATATATATATATATATATATATATATATATATATATATATATATATATAAAACCTGTGACGCCAAGGCGTTCTTCACCCATTTCTCTCATATAAGGACGGTCGAGACACTCTGAGACCTCTATCTTTATGGTCGCACGATCTTCACCATTCCTCAATTTATTTACTTGAGTCACGACTGAACAAATTTCTTGATCTTTGTGGTCGCGAAGAGCAATGAGAGGTTCACCACGCACCGCACTCAATTTAATGATCAAGCAAATAAGTAAGAAAAATCGATTTTATTTCTTTACTCAATTATGTAAGAAGGGCTCAAGCGCATATATATAGAGAGAGAGAGGTGCAAAGTTGTCTTTCTTTCTTTAGTCTTGGTTTTGATTGATACGTTAGTCTTAGTGGGTCGTTGGTTTCACCCGTTATCTTCTTCTACGACATGTTGTTGTTGTCGCTTTCGTGGTGGTATTTGGGTGCTCTAGAGGGGAACAATTGATGTAGCAATTCTGGAAAACCGCGTAGTGGGTAAAAGATCGAGAATGTCCCATGTCTTGCGATCCCTCTTTGGGTTTGTGGATTAGGACCAATCCCTTCTTTTTGCAAGCTGCAAAGAGCCGCTTGTATTGATTGAAGAAGTGACTTCTAGCTCGATGCCAAGTTGAACTATCGTCTCTCATATTTCTCGATATTCCACTTCTCTTCCGTCCCACATCTGATGAAATAGCACCGGAGACTTAGCTTTCGTTGCTGCTGGATTTAATTTTCCTTCTTGAATGTTAAAGAAAAACGAAAGCCAAAAATAAATGCCTTAAGTCTTTTTGGGTCGTTCTAGCTATAGAATAAATAGTTGATTAATAATAAAAAATGACTTAGGAAACTCCATAGATTTATAGATTTATAGAGTCAGTTACTATTTTTTAATCTGAAAAAAAGAGATAAAAATTGGGATGGCCAAATAGGTGGGCAAACTGAGAAGGTCCAACAATCTCGAACTCAGATTCATGCCATATAAATGTGCATACTCTTTCAGAGAGGGACCTAAGCGGGGCCGATGAGTGATACAAATAAAGGTGCGTTATCGCTTTAGTTTGAAATAAGGGGCGGGAAAAGAAAAGCGAACCTATCAGAGAAAAAGTGCTAGTTATAGCGCGCATTTTACTAATAACATAGAAAGTCAAGGCTCCCTCCCACTCGTTGCTCAGAGCCTTGACTTGAGCATTGTACAAGGAAATTGCGATCCTTAATCTCGAATCTCTGGTACCCATTCTTTCTTCATTTTTTTCCTAAAAAGTTTGAATAGCAACTCTTTCAATAGTTTGATAGGATCAGGAACCGCTATAATGACAAATAATCTTGTAGCTATCTTTTAATGCGTTCCCACCTGCATGTCTAACCTCCCTTGAACCAACCTTAAGTAGGGCTCGAAGAACGGGCCGAGTCGTGCAAGGACTTTCCAGGTCCTTTGATTTTAGTGCTTCGACCCGAAGCGATAGCTTAACGCTAGTTCAGTGGATAAGATGGCTGTGCTCCAGCTCACTCAAGAATGGGACGGCAGTAGTCCGCCGGCAAGCTCGTTCTGATCTTGGGCGCAGTACATTGGAATCCTGAAGCACCACGTTCATACGATGATGCTCTGTCTCTATAGATTGATATGAGAATCACTTCCTGAACCTTAATAGGATTATATATGCCTATAACTCTAACGAACTGAACTAAGCAGTCTAATCATCCTTGTCTGTCCCCCTCTTCTTTCAACGGTTTCTATAGTTGATGTAATGGATTCAGACTCCCTACGATTCTAACGAATCTCCTGGTATCTCTATCTTTCTCGGCGAGTTGATGAGGCCTGCTACGTCAAGAGATAGATAGGCACCACCTCTAACAAGGTACTTAACCTCCCCCTTTTACGCAAGGCTAAACTAACTAACCTAGCAACTTAGAACTTTTTTCTTTCTTTATCTCGCTTGCCCTTAGTCCGTCTAGCGCCTTTCGGTTGGGGTTCGCTTGGCACAGATTTGAAGGAAACTCAAAAACCCGTAGCACCAACGAAAAATAAAGCGGCAGACTAAGATAAGCAATAGAATATTGTTTATACTATAAGTGAAGATGTTGGGATAAAGAGCAAGAGGTTCAACTATCAGGTAGTTGACTTAAAGCATCTCGGATCGCCACGCCAAATAATTGTATCCGGCGTATTAGACTTCAGTACGGTTTCACTAAAAAGTGGATATGAGTGATGCTAAGATTCGACTAATGAATGACAAATGGTTACGGTTGCGGAAACCATAGAAAGTTGGGAACCTTCGGTTAACTTTTGAATCAAAGTAGCGACGAGCTGAGAAGTTCAGTCCCTATCTTAAGAAAGTGACATTTAATCTTCTGGAATTCTGCCCGATAATGCAGTTAGAAGTTTCCTTTCCGGCTTTTTTCCCCATAGTCTATCTAGTTACATGGTGAAATAGTCAATAAATTCGTTTTTCCGGAGGCCTTGTTCTATTCAGATCAGAAGATATATATATATATATATATATATATATATATATATATATATATATATATATATATATATATATATATATATATATATATATATATATATATATATATATATATCTTCTGATCTGAATAGAACAAGGCCTCCGGAAAAACGAATTTATTGTGTTGAATATATATATATATATATATATATATATATATATATATATATATAATTGTGTTGATGAGTATAAATAATTTATTGGTTAATATGAAAAAGTGTGAGTCACAAGATGATGGTCAATTGGTAATAATATTAAATATAAAATATATATACATAAACTAAATAATAAAAATATTTCAACAATCTCAAGTGGTCTAACGGTTAAAGTGTGAGTCACAAGATGATGGTAAATTGGTAATAATTTATAATATAAAATATATATACATATGAAAAAGTGTGAGTCACAAGATGGTGGTCAATTGGTAATAATAATAAATATAAAATATATAAAATAAATAATAAAATTATTTCAACAATCTCAAGTGGTCTAACGGTTAAAGTGTTCACATTTCATGCATAAGACTAGGTTCAAATCTCAAAATATACAAATTTAAATTTTCAAGAATACATTCTTGACTATAATATATGGTGACACAACTTTTAAACAAATGATACGAGACATATGAAAGTGTGAGGTCGGAATTAATGTCTGGTTTGATGAGCATTTAAAAGTGTGAGGTCACGAGATGGAGGTCGGGTGGTGGGTAGTTTGTCGGTCGTAGAGATAAAGAGACATATGAAAAAGTGTGAGTCACAAGATGATGGTCAATTGGGGATTAGTGGTTGGTTTGACGTTGGATAAGAGGTATGTGATCAATTGAAATTGGTTATTGGTTTTACGTTAAATAAGAGGTCATTGATCAATTGGGTCAATTAGGGGTTAGTGGTTGGTTTGTTTGACATATGAAAAAGTGTGATTTTTCAAGGAATAAAGAGAGGTCGACTAAGATTAGTGAGTGATTTTTCAAGGGATAAAGAGACATATAAAAAAGTGTGAGTCACAAGATTAGGGTTAGTAGGTGGTTTGTCAGTGAGATAAAGAGGCATAAAAAGTGTGAGTTACAAAATGATGGTTAGTTGGGGGGAGGAGTGTCATCAATTGAGGTCGACTAAGATTGGTAAGTGATTTATCGAGGGGGATAAAAGTGGCATATGAAAAAGTGTGAGCCACAAAATAATGGTCAATTTGAGGGTTTAAAAACGGGTGCCAAGGGGATAAAATATATATTAACATTAAGTTTAGATTAAACTTAATTTTACAAACTAAAACCAATTTTAAATTAATCAGTTTTAAATAATATTAATTTTATTTAAAATGTTTATAGATAAATAATACTTTGTATATATTCTTATCCGCAAATTTAATCATCTAGTTATATTAATTACTTCTAATTTTATTTATAAAATTTACTAATAATTTTATCATTATTTTGTTAATTAAGGATAATAATAATAGTATATATGGTTACACAAGTTTAGATATGCTTATTTAGGACTAAGAATTATTTTTATATTTAAAAATGTGTTATTTTATTTTAACAACAAATACTTAAGTAAACAAAATTAGTATAGCTCTAATGTTAAAAATCGGGTTTAAGTGATCAAATATTATGAATTTAATTACCACTAAAATTGTTATATATTTAAGTATATTATGATTATGAGAATTGTGCTAGCTTTTTCTAAATTAAAAAAATAAATTATTTGAAGATAAATCTACCGTTTGTGGAATATTTTTGTGTGCTTTTAGTTGTTTTAATTTTGTACGACTATTTATGATTGAGATAATTTTAATAGAATTTATATTTTATTTGTTGTCTTTAACTTTGTTTTATGACTCAACTATGCAACACATATTATCTTTAACTAGTTTTATAAAATTAATGTGATTAACATGCGTCTTAATAAATACATCAATAACTTAATTTTCATTAAAACTAATATTGTCAAGTGTTTAATATCTATCCGGCATATCAACAATAATAAGGGTAGAAAGTGTCAACAACTTGACAATGGTGTTAAAACTCATCTATTGGTTAATGAAAGATTACAAATGTAGTTGTGCGTTCTAATTATAATAATTTGGATCTTAGTGTGAGTGTAAATGAGTATGGACAACCTATTGATCCATATATAGATTAAATTATGAGTTAAAAAATTTCTTCGAAAATATATATTTATACACAAAATTATAAATATAATTTAACATTATAATTATTTGTTAAAATGTTCTTACTCCACTATTGAGACCATAATTCAATTTGTAGCAAGTACGAATTTGAAAGAGTTATATGTGAAGAAATTATGTTTTAAATCTAGTTTTTGCGAATTTGAAAAATTATTTACAAAATTATAAAAGATTAAATGAGAAAATAAATTATTTAAAAAATTATAAAAGATTAAATGAAAAATGATTTTAACTTTGCACATAGTGTTCATAAGGTCATAATTGTTTTTAGAAGTGGCCACATAATTACTAAATATGGTATAAAATCTTTTTATTGTATTATGAAAAGTTATAGAAGATTTATTTGAATATTATTTAGAGTTAATTTTTCTAATAATTTTTAAAATCTATTTTACAATTTTAAGGATGAATTTTAAACACTATAATTTTGATGATAAGTATAATTAATTTTTAGGTGTATATAATCTTTAGGATTATGTGAATTTATATTAAATTGTGTGAATCCATATATGAAGGGATAAATTAATGATTTGAAAAGTCAACATATTCCATGTACTAGTAGAAAAAGATTCTTTCGTAATGAATATTATGTACAATTTTTTTCTTGTTTTTTTTTTTTTGGTTGTGTGTATAAGTAAGAGCTCTTAGCTCCGTTATTGATATATATTTATCAGTGACGGCTTTATATAATTGTTACTGATATAGTGACGGCTCTTTCTTATGGTCGTTACGGATAACATGATTTTTTTCTGGTTTTCGAATTAAAAATATTTATAAAGATTTTTTGAATGTCGTTACAAATAGTATATAATCATCTGTAATCCTCGTTAAATTAATATTTGTAACGAATTAGAAAAGTTACAAACACTCTATAATTCATAACATTTCTTTTCTTCTTCTGGCTGCTTATTGAAGGTCAAAACTCAAATATCATGGCCGCCAGACCTTATTCCATTTTTACCCTTTAATACCTCCACTTTATCTTCTATCTTCTTCCTTCACTTCAGTAGATGTACGCCATCAGGTTTTCATCTTTGAAGAACATGTCGGTGACCTTGAGATCCACTCTGTGAAGATCTGTGATTATTATTATTGTTTTTTCTGTTTACAAAGGTGGAATGGGAAGCAAATGGAGGAAAGCTAAGATGGTTCTTTCATGTCTCTACGTGCCGAGCTCTACGGATGACTCGTTGCCGACAAATCGGATCGGTGAAAGATTCTCCGACGCTGTGTTGTTGTCTCCATCTCCTTCATCTGTAGGGAGGAGCTCGGATGTCTCAATGCCTAAAACGCTGTGCCGTTGTCCAGGGCCGTCTCGTTCATTTTTTAGGCCCTCGGCGATCTAAGAGATTTGGAGCCTAAATTTTGAATTCAAAAACAATATTTAATAAGAAAAAAAATATAATTCTGATAATACCTATTTTTTTTTTATAGTACTGCATAAAAAAAAAATTGGGAGCCTTCTTAATTTTGGGACACTGCGCGTTGGCCCATCTTGCCCACCCTGCTGGCCTCCTCCTTCCCAAACACACCTCTCCAAGTCTTCCAAGGTCCGTATTCTACTCATGTCGAATCATTTTAGTGTAAATAATTGTTTGAAAACAGGATTATATATGTTGATAAGTTTCCTTCTAAAGAGCTTATGGACATGAAATTGTTTTTAAATTTCAATATTTTTTTGTACCTTTATAACAGAAGACAAAAGTTATTAAATCTTCCTTCATAGATTCTAATTGAGCTTTTCTTATCTTTTTGTAGTAGCATTGGTAGAGATGCTCTAAAAACTCACAATTCCAAGAATATTTTACTTGATTTTCTTGGTAACTTGTCATTCTTTGATGTTGATTATATGGATAGAGAGGTGAAAAAGATTTATAATATTATAAATAAATTCATTTTTAATTTTTAAAATATTTATAAAAAGTTGAGATTAGTATTATTTTTAGTCAAAGTTTTTACCTTTTTAATAACTTTTAATAAATACAATTTTTGTTATTAAATCAGTCATATTATATTAGTTAATTTTTATACTCATCAAGTTTATATTTAAACATATGATTGTTTGGATTTGATTTTTTCAAATAACTTAACAAAATTAAATATCATTTTACTTCCCTCTCATTCATCAAATTAATAAATTAATTAAATGAAATACTAAAATACCCTTTATTTTAAATTATTATATATTTTTTTCATATATAATAATTCTCTTTAAATATATTTATCAAAAAAACATCATCATTTTCTCAAATAACGCTTAATTTAAAATATTGGAGGTGTAGAACACGCTCTCTCCACAATTATCCAAAAATCATGTAATTTCTCTTTCCTAATTTATTTATATATTTTATATGAATTTCTCTCTACCGTCATAATTACATATGCATAATTAGTAATTTATCTTTTTTTTAATTTTTATTTTATTTTATTTTATCTCTCATATAAATATATTTTTTTTTCATTAATTTTATATAAATATATTTTTTTAACACAAATTATATAAAATATATATTATCTTATTAATAAATAAACATTTATTTTATATTATTTTATGTGTAATATACATAATAATAATAATAATAATTTTTAAATTATCTCTCATAATAATTATTAATTTATCTCTTCTTCAATAATTACTAATTTCTCTTTCCAAATTAATATTTTTATTATTTTATTTTTCATATATATATATATATATTTTTCTTCATTAATTTTATATAAATTTATTAATCATTTTAATATTAAATCTTTATTTATTTTTATATTTAATATTTAATAATAAATATTTATTTATTTTTATATATAAATATTTATAATATACATAATAATATTATATAATATATAATAACGTTTAATACTCACAATACAATTATAAATTTCTCTTTCTATTATTGTATATTATATATTTTTTCTCCCTTCTAATCAATTACTTTTAATTTTTTAATATGCATTTCTTTCTCCTATATATAATATATTTTCTAATTAATTTTTATTTTTATTTTCTTTTTCATTATATATATATATATATATATATATATATATATATATATATATATATATATATATATATATATATATATATATATATATGAGAAGTGATAGAGTGAGGGAATTTAGTGAGGGAATTTGGTGAGGAATGACTTGACATCACCTTCATTGGTTGTAAAATGTAAAAATGGAAGGAAAGAGAGAAAAAAGAGAAATTATTTAATTTTTTCAGCGAATAAGATTATGCCACGTCATTCCCTCACCAAATTCTCTCACCTAATCATTTATATATATATATATATATATATATATATATATATGAGAAATGATTAGGTGAAGGAATTTGGTGAGTAACTTGGTGTTGGTGAGGGAATAACTTGGCATAATCTTATTCGCTGAAAAAATCAAATAATTTCTCTCTTTTCTCTCTTTCTTTTCACTTTTACATTTTACAAAGATGATGTCACGTCATTCCCTCACCAAATTCCCTATCTCTATCACTCATCTCTCTATATATATAATTAATTATGTATCTCTAATAATTAATTTATTTTTTTATATTATCACTCATCATTTTTATATTAATTTTTCTTCATAACTATTTTTTTTTTTATTTTCTCTTATCTTATTTTATATTATAATTTTTTTATGTTATCACTCCTCATTTATATATTAATTTTCTTTCTTAATTAATTTTTCTCTCTCTCATCTTTTATATATATATATATATATATATATATATATATATATATAAAATTTATATATTTTATCTCTCTTCATATCTATAATACATTTTATAATTAATTTTATATAAATATATATTTATTTCTTTATATATTAACTCCTATATTTTTTTATTAATATATTTTTTTAAATTCTTTTCATATTTATTATAAATTATTTATTTTTAATTTTTTTTGTATTTTCAATTTTTATTTTATCTCTCATCATATATATATATATATATATAAAATTAATTTTGTATCTCTAATAATTAATTAATTTTTTTTATGTTATCACTCCTCATTTATCTATTAATTTTCCTTTTTAATTATTTTTTTTTATTTTCTCTAATTTTATTTATATATATATAAGATTTGTAAGGGAGTGAGAAATATATGATGACGATGAAATACTTTTTGCAATGAACTCTTTCGATTCACATCCGTAAATCTTGACTACATTACTAAAATGGTAAAAATTTAAAATCATTCAATTTTTTCTATTGATTTATCATTATTATCAGGTATGATTGTATGAAGATTATAAAACATTAAAAGATTGTTCATTTCATGTGTTTGATTATATTTTAATATGTCACTTGATTTAATGTATTTAACGATATTACAATTATTTTTTTCTTCTATAATATAGGTCCACGTTTTCAATCTTCATTGCCTTAGTTAGTGAAGAATCGTGCAAATATTTACACCTTATATATTGCTTTAATATGGCCCAAGGTTCTCATATTTTTTGAGTGTGTGTTGCACTAAATCGTAATTTGTAAGGGAGTGAGAAATATATGATGACGATGAAATATTTTTTGCAATGAACTCTTTCGATTCACATCCGTAAATCTTGACTACATTACTAAAATGGTAAAATTTTGAGATCATTCATTTTTTTCTATTGATTTATCATTATTATCAGGTATGATTGTATGAAGATTAGAAAACATTAAAAGATTATCAGTTTCATGTGTTTGATTACATTTTAATATGTCACTTGATTTAACGTATTTAACGATATTATAATTGTTTTTTCTTCTATAATATAGGTCCACGTTTTCAATCTTCGTTACCTTAGTTAGTGAAGAATCATGCAAATATTTACACCTTATATATTGCTCTAATATTGCTCAAGGTTCTCATATTTTTTGAGTATTTTGGTTTTAAAATTTCTATAAAGACTTTTTTAGAGGAGCTGAGTAAATTTAGAGATATTAAAAAACTTAAATATTTATGACAATTTTGCAGATCAAATGGTAAAAAACTTTTACGTCAATAAATTTTCTTAATTACATTTTTTTTTAGATATCATTATATAAAAAAACAGCATAATGCAAGTTTGCAACATCTATGTCCAAGCGAGGAAGAGCATACATCAAATTTACTAAACAATTTGAGTGGATGCTTGATAATTTTCATTGACTTTATATAAATAATATTAACATTTTTTTTATTAATATAATCATAAAAAAAAATTATAATGATTTATGAGGATTCCCAACATCTCATAAATGATAGACTTTCGTAAAGACATATGTAGTCAGTGCGAGAAAATATATATAATCGTTGTGCCTATTATAACATTATGCATTTCAAAAATGTTGATAGTTAATGAATTTATATTATTTTTTATTCTTAATAATCAAATCTTTTTATTACTACTATCACAAAAGTTAACACAAAAGGTAACTACTTTCATGTCGAAACTCCTAAAATAGAATTAAGGATAACAAAATACACTTTTTCCATTATTATTTTTTAAATAATTTATACACATTTTATGGCTTCACGACGAATTATCCTAAGAAGTAATTGTGAAGATGATTTGTCCAAACTAAAAGTTGAGTCATCTAATAAAATTTTGTCATTTTAACTTATATATTAAATTATTCTTTATTCGTTTTAAAATTTGTTTGACATTATGCACATATTTATTTTTAATATGCTAAATTATAATACCTTTTGGTCAACAAATAATGTTTTTGACATTATCTAAAATTGATTATAATACTCATTATCTCCTAATAATGATCATATTAATTTTTAAATAATTTATGCATATTTTTTAAATCTTCATACACCGGTTAGTGAAGAATCCATGCAAATATTTACACATTTTATAGTTTTCAGACGAATTACCCTAAAGTGTACTTGTGAAAATGAATTATCCAAATTTAACCTTGAGTCATCTAATAAAATATTGTCATTTTAACTTATGTATTAAATTATTTTTTATTCGTTTAAAAAAAATTACATTATACACTTATTTATTTTTAATATGCTAAATTATAATATCTTTAAGGTCAACAAATAATTTGTTTTAACATTTTATATCTAAAATTGATCATAATACTCATTATTCCTCTACTAATAATCATAATACTCATTATTTCCTAATTTTTTTATATATTTGTTTATTTTAATTATGAGAATGTTTATTTTAATATGTTTTCTAAAATTTATGATTATTTTCAGTTAAAAAATTTATTTATATTTACACATAAATTCAATTTTATTAAAAATATTCAAAGTGTTACGTAAAAATATATTGGTGGTTAAAATATATAAATTCAATGAGTCGGTTTGAGTAAGATTACTAAACGAGAAATTGATTAAATTTATGAATAAATATGAAATGAGATGTTTGATTAATAAAAAAAATTAAATTTGGAGTATAATATTTGATAAAATAATATTATTAATATAGAAGGGAGCTAATATTAATATTTTTAAAATTAAAAATTATTTATATTATTTTTCTTTCAAATATATTTAACTTATTTTTGTATTTTAATATTCATATTTTAAAATAATTAATTATAAAAAATATAAAAAATATGTAATATATATTATTAAATAATAAAATTAAAAAAAATATATTTTGACATATTTTAAATTTTTAATAAAAAATTGTTATTTTAATTTATAGTTGTCTCGTATAAATTTACTAAAGTATTATACTATAAAATTGATTTTATTAAATAAAAATAATAATTAATGTTATTATTTAATATAAAATTAATAATTATATATATATATATTAATATATTATTAAATAAATAAAATTAAATAAAAAATAAAAAATCTTAAAAAGAATTAAAAAAAGCAAAAATAACTTAAGATAAATAATAAAAAAATTTAAACATTATATATATTTGAAAATATATTTAACTAATTATGTTATGTTTTAAAATGATAAAGAAAATTTGAGACTTATTTATTATTCATGACAAGTTGGAGACGGCACTTTTATTCCTACATGAGATGACACTGCTTTTGTGGAGGAGGCAGGGACGGACCTAGGATTTCGAACTGGGGTGAGCTTGAAAAAAATTTAAGGTTGGCTTTAAATAATAAAGAGAAAATTTTGAAAAAAACAAGTATATAAAAGTAAAGTTTTATCATTTTTTAATAATTAAATAAAAAACAATGAATTATATTAATTTTTTTAAGAAATTAAGGGTAATGTCATATTTCTACCGTAAAAAAAATAATTTTTGTTTTCGTGGTGGGCTTCAGCCCACCCGAGCCCCTACATAGATTCGTCCCTGGGAGGAGGCGAGAAGGAGATATTGAACGAGGGACCTTGAGGATGGAAACATGGGAAGACTTCAAGACTGAGTTCAAACGTCAATTCTTCCCAAAGAATGTCAAGTACGAGGCTAGGAAAAGGTTGAGTCAACTTGTGCACAAAGGGACCATTCAAGGAGTATGTGAAGGAGTTATAGGAGTTGATGTTCGAGTTACCTAGTCTAACTATATATTTAATAATTAATTAATTATATTAATTAATTTATTTATTTATTAATATTTTTTGTTGTTAAATATATATTTTCACTAAATAGTCAAAATTAATATAGTTATAAAAAATGCAAATAAACTCAACATGTGTTTTTTAGTATTTTATTTTCTAAATAAGTAAATCAGCACTGAGTAATATCATAATAAAGTAGAATTTTATATAATTTAATTGGTAATATTATTCAAAACTTAATATTTGAAAAAAAAAATTCAAACTTATATAAATGGAATTTTATATTTTTAGATATTTGATAAATTTAAAAATATATATTAACATTAAATTTTAATTAAAATTATTTTTTGTAAAAATTAAACCAATTTAAAATTAATTAAATTTGAATAATATTAGTTCTCTTCAAAAATATTTATATATAAATAATATTTTGTTTATATTTTTATCTGTGAATTTTCAAAAAAAAAAAGTTAAGTAATGAACATGAAAATAAAAATGAAGACATGTTTAAAGAATATAAATTTTACACTTTCATGAGAATAAATGTATAGAGATACACAACAATAACAAATATATAATAACATATATTTATTTATGGGAAAATAAATGAGTTTCGAGCTATAATATGATTCTCTACCTAGCATAGTCTATGATACATTTTGTGCTTCCGTGACATGCCATAAAATTTGAACATTGATACAAGCCATTCATCGTGTGTGTATATATATATATATATATATATATATATATATATATATATATATATATATATATATATATCAAAAGTTTGAATATTTGAAGAATAATGATTATTTTTATATTTAAAAATATGTTATTTTATTCTTACCAAAAAAAAAAATACTTAACTAAACTAATTATGTTAGGTTAAGACATCAATTACTGATTCACTTTAAAAAGGTCTTAAATGGAAGTATATTATGATTTTGAAAATTATGTTAACATTTTAATTATTTTTTGAAAATGTGAAAGATAAATTTTAAGGTATATGTAATTTTTTAAGTATTTTTAATTGTTTTTCTTATAACTATTTATGAATAAGATAATTTTATAAAATTTATTTTTTATTTATGTCTTATTTATCTTTATTTTATAACTATAACCGTGCAACGCATGGTATCTTACCTAGTATATCTATAATGATGCTTAATTTTGAAAGTGTCCGTATTGTCGGGGTCGAGAGTTGTGGTTAATTTGGATATATATTTGATAGTAAATAAATATTTGGGTCGGATTGTGGGTTGATCCGCACATTAACTTAAAACGGTTAAAAATAAAATTAAAAATGTTATAGTTATGGTTTGAACTTACAACCTAACAAAACAAGTACAACCCTTTAAACAACTAGGCTAATAACACTTTATATTTTAAATTCAACACCAAATTTGATGAACGCGGGACATTTTAACAATATAAGTTCAATTTTTAACTAACTAATCTATATATATAATGATGCTTAATTTTTAAAGTGTCCAGATTGTTGGGTCGAGAGATCTGGTTAATTTGAATATATATATAAGAGTTAATGGATACTTGGGTCGGATTGTGGGTTGACCCGCCCATAAACATTAAACGGTTAAAAATAAAATTAAAAATGTTATAGGTATGGTTCAAACTTGCAGCCTAACAATATAAGTACAACCCTTTAACTAACAAGGCTAATAACACTTCATATTTTAAATTCAACACTAAATTTGATGAACGCGGAACATTTTAACAATATAAATTCAACTTTTTAACTAACTAATCTACATATCTATATATATATATATAATGATGCTTAATTTTTAAAGTGTCAGAATTGTCGGGTCGAGAGCTGTGGTTAATTTGGATATATATGTGAGAGTAAATGGATACTTGGGTCGGATTGTGGGATGACTCGCCCATAAACTTAAAACGTTTAAAAATAAAATTAAAAATGCTATCCCATTTTTACAGTAATATTTTTTTCACGATTTTTTATAATATTACTCGTATAAATGCACGGGATAAATGCTAGTTTGTATAATAAATATACACCATTTTTTTTATTAAAGACTTATCTTTATTGGTTGATATTTCTATTCCTCCAGATAAATCATTTCCATCTCTTTTGTAACATCACAACTTGTATTTCTGAAATATCAAAGACAAAAAAATTTGATGGCGCAAGCTACTATATAGCTTAGCACACATGAAACTGTTTTAAGATTGTTAGATATCTTGTCTTTAAATTACAAAAATATATAAACAATACAATGTATCAAATAAATAAAATAAACGAAATGTATACGACGAACAATATCACTGTATAAGAGGTTGATTCGAGGCATATGCTTAAAACATCTCCCTTGAAATAGTTTCATTGTCTCCCGTTTGTGCTGGAGCCTATCGTAGATGGCTGTCTCCCAAGGTACAACTAATCTAATAGTGATTCTGCAGTGGAATTACTACGCATCGAACTTGATCAACGTACATGAACTATCACCAGGTTTCAACGAAAAATATCGAGTGATGAACTCGAAAAACACTCACAAAATAAGAAGAGGGCTTTTGGAATTCTAAAGTGATAAATGATAAGAGGTTAAAGTGGTTTGTGATTAGAGATGAGGGGTTTTATAATGTTGAAAATATAAACTTTCATAAAAATAAAATCAACAATTAACTTTTAATCTAAATGGCTGACATTGATTGTCTCTTCATTGCCCTTTGTATTTTATCTTCATTAAAAAAGAGAAGTAACATGATTTTTCTAATTGTTAATAAATTAAAAATGCTATAAAATGGTTCGAACTTGCAACCTAACAAAATAAGTACAACCCTTTTAACCAACTAAACTAATAACACTTTATATTTTAAATTCAACACCAAATTGGGTTGGATTGTGGGTTGACCCGCCCATAAACTTAAAACGGTTTAAAATAAATTAAAAATGCTATAGATATAGTTCGAACTTGCAACCTAACAAAACAAGTACCACTCTTTAACCAACTAGGCTAATAAAACTTTATTTTTTAAATTCAACACCAAATTTGATGAACGCGGGATAATTTAATAATATAAGTTCAAATTTTTAACTAACTAATCTATATATATATATATATAATGATGCTTAATTTTTAAAGTGTCCGGATTGTCGGGTCGAGTGCTGTGGTTAATTTGGATATATATGTGAGATCAAATGGATATTTGGGTCGGATTGTGGGTTAACACGCCCATAAACTTAAAACGGTTAAAAATAAATTAAAAATGCTATAGGTATGGTTCGAACTTGCAATCTAACAAAACAAGTACAATCCTTTTAACCAGCTAAGCAAATAACACTTTACATTTTAAATTTAACACCAAATTTAATGAACGCAGGACATTTTAACAATATAAGTTCAACTTTTAAACTAACTAATCTATATATATATATATATATAATGATGTTTAATATATATATATATATATATATATATATAATGATGTTTAATTTTTAAGGTGTCTGAATTGTCGGGTCGAGAACTGTGGTTAATTTTGATATATATGAGAATAAATGGATACTTGGGTCGGATTGTGAGTTGACCCGCCCATAAACTTAAAACATTTAAAAAAATTAAAAATGCTATAGGTATGGTTCGAACTTGCAACCTAACAAAACAAGTTCAACCCTTTAACTAACTAGGCCAATAAGACTTTATATTTTAAATTTAACACAAAATTTGATAAACGCGGGATATTTTAACAATATAAGTTCAATTTTTTAACTAACTAATATATATATATATATATATATAATGATGCTTAATTTTTAAAGTGTTCGGATTGCTGGGTCGTGAGCTGTGATTAATTTGGATATATATGTGAGAGTAAATAGATACTTGGGTCGGATTATGGGTTGACCCGCCCATAAAAATGCTATAGGTATGATTCGAACTTGCAACCTAACAAACCAAGTACAACCCTTTAACCAACTATGCTAAAAACACTTTATGTTTTAAATTTAACATCAAATTTGATGACCGCGGAACATTTTAACAATATAAGTTCAATTTTTTAACTAACTAATCTATATATAAATATATAATGATACTTAATTTTTTAAAGTGTCCGAATTGCCGGATCGGGAGCTGTGATAATTTGAATATATATGTGAGAGTAAATGAATACTTGGATCAGATTGTGGGTTGACCCGCCATAAACATTTTTACCGTATTATTTTTTTCACGATTTTTTATATTATTATTCTTACACGAAATACATGTTAGTGTACTTAATAGTACACTTACATCCAACTTATAAATAAATATTTTCTTTAACAAAAACAAAATATCTCAACTAATAAAATTTTACTACTCTTTACAAATATATATTTTTTCTTTTTAGAAAAGAGGGCAAACAAATGTGAAAAGTAAAAATTATAATATTGATATTAATTTTCTATATTAATATAATCAATAAAGGCTCAATTTGATTTTTTTTTATGTCATTTAATATTTGAATTTTTTCATATGTGATTGGAACTATTATATTTTTATTAATTTAAAGTTTTATCTCAAATGGACAAAAGATCAAAGAAAAGATTTGAGTAAATTCGAATAAAATTAAATTTGGTATTTATTTTTAACATAACTTCAAAACGAAATAGTTTTGTGTTCGGTTTATCAATTTGCACGTATTTGTATTTTAAATTAATTTTTTTTTTTTGTAAGATTATGTGTTTCAAACTATCGAATGTGGTTTAAATGTTTAAAAAATGTGTGATACATGAAAATAATTGAAAATTTTAATAGAAAAACATAATTGTTATTTTTTACTATTGTCATAAATTAGTTAAGAAATAAAAAATACTCCGTTAAAACAAGAAGACAAACAAGTTGATTTGTTTTGAGAAAAACTTCTAATTATTAAAATTGTAATAACTAGAATCACATATGGTATACTTTAAAATCGAGTCTCATCCCCTCTTCTAGCCTAGTGGCAACAAGAGGTGGATATCCTCCAGGCCTCCATGAGGTCCTGAGTTCGAGCCCGTCAGGCGACAAGTTCTGCGCCTGGTTAATTGGTTAAGTATGTTTGCGGACTATGTACTTAACCCGCGGGGATTAGTCGCACTCCATAGGAGTAGCGGAACCCAGCGTTCTCAAAAAAAAAAATCGAGTCTCAATTGTTGAAAATGGACGTTTGAACATATAGAAAATCCATCTAGCCCACATTTAATTTCATTATTCTATAACCTAAAGAAACTTTTAATAATAATTAATTTAATTTAGTTTAGTTTCTTATACATTAAAAAGTTTGTATTTTTTTAAATTAAAAAAAAATCCATATAATCATTATTAAAACCATTCTTCTCATTCTTTGAATCCGATCTAATACTCACATTAAATTTGCTTTATGATAGTTAGGTTTATCATAAAAAAATTAACTTAAACATTTTCTTGATTATAAAAAACACTTATTTCCCCTATTTCATTTTTTTATTATCTCAATCTAAATTCAAATTATAAAATAAACTTTGGACATAAATTTAAAACACATAGAAATTATTTGAATTTAATCTGAGCTCAAAAAATATTCCGGTGAAGTGTTTGTTTTATTGTCAAAACTAATAATATATTAATTAATATTATAATCAATGAATAAATTTGACCAAACTTATTAAATTTTATACTTTTGTTTAATATTTTTTTTTTGTGTAAATTATTATTATATTAGTATTTTTTTTATATTATTTATTCAATAAAAATATATGTATATATATATAAACTAATGTTTAATACATTTTTTCTCTCTCCTTTTGGTCATAATTTTATTCAATTATTTATTTTTTATATTTTAATACAAATAAAGATTTTGTCACCTAAAATTATTTAAATTTGTATTTTAAATATTATTTTATTCAATATTTTAAATAATAAATTAGTTCACACTTGATTTGAATTCAACTAAAAAAAATTATATATATATATATATATTTAAAAATAATAATTAAGTCTATATATATATTTGAAAATTAAAAAATTATACAAATAATAAATGTTTTTTAAATTATAATTTTGTAAATTTTAAATTAATAAATATATTTTAAAATTATATAGCTTATGTGTATATATATTAATAATAATTTACATATATAATTGTAAATTATTTATATAATTGAAAACTAATTAATAAAAAAAATATATAATAAAAATAAGTTTAAAATAACAATTAAAGTACTATTTTTCTTGATTTTTTTTTAAATTATAACGAGTTGTTATTTGAATAAGAAGATTAGTTGTTAATAATTTAATAAAATATTTTATAATTTAAAATTAAATAAAATATAAATATATGATTAAATATTTTTAGTTGAATGATAAAATTTTGTTAAAAAATAAATGTTAATAGAGAAGAGAGAAGAAAGAATAAATTAACTTAACATGAATAATTGTAATTAGAGGAGCTAAATGAATATTTTTTTTTATGAATAAATATATTTAGATAAATTTTTAATAATTTGTAAATGTATACTATCGTATATATAAAAAAAATTATGGAAATAAATTAGTTTTGTTTTGCTATAGTTTAAGTTAAGTACTAACACATAAATTATTTAGATAATTCATATTCTAATATATTTAACTCATTTAATAAAATAACTTTTAAAGAATTATCTCAAAATTATTTTATAAACTATAAAATTAAAAATTAATTCAAACAAATTGAAAGAGGTTGAATTCCATCAATTAAGGCAAAGGCAGCTTGAAGGACTATTAGATGGAGCTCAAGTCCTTCTCATCGGTCATAAGTACGTACTATGAACTGATGTAAGATAGTTTATAATAAATGGGTAATTAATTAAGGTTGTCAATTAAAATAATTTCTTACTATTCAACTACAATGAAAGTATGATGGTTTTATGATAAATATTAAACTATTATATTATATTTATTTATAAAAACACAATTATATGTTGAAATTTAAAAATTATACAAACAAAGTGATTTTAAATAAAAAATCAAATTTTATATGTATAAAGTACGAAAAAACTTTAAATATGTTTGATAAAATTAAAAATCTAATTCTTATTCCTGATTAATTTTGTTTTTGTATAATAAATAAATTTATATTTATTTATAGTTTAATTTTAAAATAAGTTTTCATATAAATAAAATAAAATATATTATATAAATAAAATTGGAAATACGATAAAATTATATAATTATATAAACATTATATATTAAAAAATAAATTATAATAAAATATTTTTATAATTAGGATAAGAGATATAATTATTATTTTTTTGAAAAAAAAAATCATATATATTAAAAATGAAAAAAATAAACTGTTTAAACATATCGACAAAAATTAACATGAAAATAAAAATAAAAAATAAGAAAAATTAAAAAATACTTAAAAAATTATCTCGTAAATTCTCGAGAAAATCTTTACTAAAGTAATCTAAAAAACATTATAAAAATATAGTATTATTAATAATACTCATCAGTACTATCAGTACTATCAGGTAGTCCACCAAATAATAATTTGAATAAAAGATATAATTTTTATTTATTATTATTTTTAAATAGTTAATGTATATTATAAATGATAAAAATAAATTTAAATACAACTAACAAAAATATGTAAGGGAAAATAAAAAATTCAAAAAATATGAAAATAATAAAATAATAAAATACAAATAAGTTGTTATATATGTAATAAATATTTATTTATTATATATATATATATATATAAATTTATATTATATATTAAAAATTAAATCAGTTGAAAGATATTTATTTATTTTATGTTTTGTTCTATATGACTAATTGTGGTGAGAGAGAAATTTGATTTTTTTTTTTTGTCAGCTTCATCAATTGAAAGTTATATTTCATTTATATATAGCCACGTAATCCAGTTTTCTTATACATTACAGGAGATTATGTTAATTTTGTAATCTAACTATTAAAATGACCATGATTTATTGTTATTTATTTAAATTTAAGATGTTAACACATGGACTTATTGAATAATTAGAGTTAGAGTGATTTTAAAATAGAATGAAATTTAACTAAATGAAAAAGAAATTATTAATTAAAAAAGGTCATTAAGGTGAGTTCTGTTGCATTCATTCTTTATTTTTTCTTCTTCTCATTTTTAATTAAAAAACAAATAATAAATTAAATTAAAAATACATATGGGTAATGTCTCCTTCTTCCATTAAAAAAAAAGTTATTATTATTATTTTGTTCGGGTTGGCATAAGCCTCCGCAGCAGAGTAACGTAGATCCGCCATAATTTATGAGAAATAATTATAATTTATTATTCAAATTGAAGATATTATCAAATAATATATTTATGCAGGGTTAATAATTTAATTTATTATTTAATTTAATATATTAACGATTTTAAATATGTTTCATATTTTATAATCACTTATTTTTATATATTTAAATTAAAGTGTGTTAAAAATAATAAATTAAAATATCAAATTTATTTTAAAGTGAAAAAAAAAGTTAAAAACACTACTATGAAATAATCACTAAAAATCACATTATCTTTCAAAGATTAATAAAATTACCACTTTATATAATGTTGTATTATATTTTTTATTTTTTTTCTCGTTACAAGTATAGTAAAATCTCGATAAATTAATATTCGATACATTAATAACCTCGATTAATTAATAAATTTTTGTAGTCCCAACTCGGGACCATTAAGATAAATTAATAATTCGCTAAATTTATAAGATAATATATTTTTATTAATTCATATAAGTCCCGTATAATATATAAATTAATAATTTCATATTACATTAAAATTATAGATATTTATTCTAAGACGTATTTTTATAATCCAACTCAAATGTAATTTGTTTTCCCTTAAAATTGATGTCTCCTTGTACTTCATCTTAAATCCTTCTTAATGTTTATGCAGTTGTGGCGTACTATGTTCATATTGCAAGAGAAAATTATGCAATGTAATTGTTGCTTGAAGGACATTCTTTCGTGAGACCGACTCCAACTATGTATTGTCATCTTCTTTCTCATTTTTCATAACACTGCTAATGATTTATTCATCATTCAAAAATTCTGCAGCGACTTCATTTTCACCAGGATAATCAACTATGTACGTGTACATGAATGTGTTTATTTAATTATTATTTATATTAATGAACTTAGTTTAAATTCATGAATGAATTAGGTTTAGCAATATTTATGAATGTATTTAATTTATTTAAATTCATGAATCTATAATTTTATTAAAATTAATGCATTTATAATTTAATTACATTCAGAAATTTATTTAATTTATTAAAATTCATGAATATTAATTATTAATTTATTTGATTAATTAATAAATTATTAATTTATCGATGAATTAATAAATTATTAATTTATCGATTAATTAATAAATTATTAATTTATCGATTAATTAATAAATTATTAATTTATCGATTAATTAATATTTCGATTAACTAATAATTTTCCCGGTCTTGGTGTTAATTTATCGAGATTTTACTGTATAACAAACATTTTTTCTAATTATTAAATAAGAAATAGATGAAAATATATTTTTATTATTATCTCTCATATATATGAGTTAAAAAAATATTAGTATTTATTTTAATTATTTTCTTATTTAATATATTAAATTATATTTTTAATATATTAAATTATATTTTTAATATATTAAATTAATTTTTAAAATTAAGGAGAACTATCCTTACCCACCACATTAATGACCATCTACTTTTAGACTCCGGTTACTCTAGTGGGTTTATTATATTTAGAGATGTGTCGGTATGGTATACTTTAATGTATTATTCATACTTTATACATTACCGAAAAATTTGGTATAAAAAAAAATTATACATTTATCTTACCTTGATTTCGGTATACAAAAAATTAATACATTTACTTTACCTTTATTTCGATACGGTATTATACCTTTTATACCTAAAAAAACATATTAACTTTAAAAAAATCAATTTAATATAATTACTACATAAAACTAAAAAAAATATTTATCATAAATTAAAATATTCGTTTTAAAATTCATCATTTGTAAAAACTAACAAATATTAAAAATTAAAGTTAGTTAAAAAAGTTGGAGTTAACAAGAATAAACATAGATATAGGCTTCAAGTTAGACTAAAGTAGAGGCGAGAGATTGAAATTCAGAACAGTCTTTAATCATATTTGTATCTGTAAATTTGTTTTATAAATTGATAATGAAACTCATGTTAGATAATAATATTAATGATAAATATTAGTTAATTTAGACTTAATTAATAAAAAAAATTACTCTTCATTTTTTTTTTCAATTTTTTAAAACAATTAAAGTTTATCATTATCTATAAAAGTGTCCACTATCATTTACCAAACTAAAAACAGACTCACTAACAACTGTTAACGATGAGATTGTAAAAATATATTTCACAATAATTGAAAGGATTGATACCAAATTTCATTTCCTTTTCACCACTCGAAGAGATTGAAAGTTTGATTGGATTTGTTTTTTAATCTCATGGTAAGGTAGAGATTGCATTGAATAATATTTCAGTATAATTATATTTTGATATTATTTAAAAATTATATTTTTATAATTAAATTAATATCAAATCTATTTAATTATTTCCTTATAATTATTATATATATTTAATTTATAAATACTATTTCAGTATTTTGGTATATCTCGATATACCAAAATTTTAAAAATCTAATACCTTTACAGTATAAATAATTTTGGTATCGGCATCATACCTTACATTTTTTCGGCATACCTTAAAAAACGATCTTTTCAATATATTGCAGTACAGTATTTTCGATATACATATAATATCGGTAATTTTCACACCCTTAATTATATTAAGTTTATTAACTAATATAAATAATATATAAGATTATAATAATGTTAAGTAATTTTTCAAATATGATCAAACTAATTCAAATATTAAGTACTTAATATTTATTTATTTATTTAAAGAAAGAGAATATATTTAATAAACAAATAATTTATCATAAATAAACCATATATATATATATATATTTATTTAAAGTTTTGATAACGATTGGACATTGAGTAAATTAAATTAAATGCTTACAACTAATTTAACTAATTTTAAATTAAATGTTTACAACTAATCTAACTAATTTTCTAATTGTACAAAAACATTTATAATGTTAGCATTTTTTTTAGTTTTTATTATTGCACTCCAACTTTACGATGAAATATTAACCTAGGATTTTTTTTCCACTCAAATTGCTCGATAAAAGACAACTTAACTTAAATAGTTTGAGGTTATCTTAAAATCGAATATAAACATAGTTAGAACATTCAATTATTTGCTCAAATACTATTCAATAATAAATAGTTTATAAATATTTAAAAAAAATAGAACATAATATGATTCAAAAATATGAAAGATATATTATTTTTTAAAAAGATTTATCGTCAAATTAGTGAGAATTCAGCAAAAATATGTTTCTACACTAATATAAAAAAAAAAATCAATTTTAACTCCCAACAACACAACGAACATTTTTCACCCTATTACTTTTATTAAACGAGATCTGAAATAAGAAAACGTCTATGTGAATATGATATTAATATATGAGATGAAATAAGACGTCATATTTTTTTGCCGATTACTTGTCACTCTATATTGAACCACGTTTAGTTAATGATATAGACGTAAATTATTTAATAGATGAGTTTTGTGTTTAAATCTCGTAAAATTTAATATGTTTAAACATTATAATATATCATCTAATATATATATATATATATATATATATATATTAGATTACATTAAGATAAAGTTTATCACCTTTAATTTATATATTTGTAGATACTAACATAGTGTCTATTTTTTAATAATTAAACATCTCGTTTTGAAAAAGTTTCATGCTTGGCTTAAACCAAACAAGCTCAAAAGTTTGATTTGGTACCTCAATTACATCTAATTAATCTTAGAATAAAAAAACATAATAAATTGTTGAGGATAGTAAGAAAACCTTTTGCTTCCTTGATGCATTAGTCCTTGAGTTTTCAGGATTCTTCTTGTGGCTGTTTAGTATAACTCCTGAATTTGGTAGGTTACTTTTTTCCTCATTGATTGATTTCGTAATCTTCGAAAAGCTACCACTACATGCACAAATTAAAAAATCAATGTAATTTACAGATATACAATTGAATAAAAAAAAGTTTTGCAAGCCAAATCAAATGTGAGAAAACAGACAAAAAAAAAATGCACTTAATACAATAAAGAAAATTTCAATAAGGTGAGAAACAAAAAAAAATACATAAAAAAACTACAATGCAAAAGCCGAAGAAGAAACTTTAGAGGATCTCAAAATAGTCAATTTGTTATTCAATTTCACGTTAATAACCTATCAATTTCACGATCTCAACCTCAATCCCAAATCTCGTCAATTAGATTTCCAATAAAACGCACCTATTTAAGATTTAAAAATTCGAGATAGACTAAAATACAATTTTGTACCTTCTATTTGTAGGTTCAGTATCGTTTTCTAGTCTTTTTTTCTTTATATCTTTGTCATTGTGAGTGCGCGCTAGACTATACACAGCCGATCGTTTCTCCGTTCTCTTCGTCCTCATTTTTCTTCCGGGATGGCCGCCTCCTTGTTGATATTTTTTGCTTTTAAAAATTAGGTTAACATATTAGGTTAAACGAAAAGCTAACTTTAATGTTGTCAAAATTTTGGTGAAAAATATTTGTAAATTTAATTTAATTCTTATATTTGAAAAAAAATATAGAGTTATAATTTTTATCATTTTTTAAAAAAACAATTATGATTTTTTTAATAATAATATATTTAAATTATAAAAGTAATAAATATTTAATAAGATACTTTTTAATAAAAAAAATTTATATGTTTCATATTTCTGACAAATAACACACTCGTTGAATGCGAGTATGTTTCTTTGGTTAAAATAATTTATTATCATTCACATTATTTAGATTATTAATTAAAATATATAATTAATAATATTTTTAGTCATATAACATACATATTTTTAATAACACGTGCATCAAATAAGATTATTTGAAAAATAATTAAGAAATGTGGTTATTTTGTAATGTTTAGATGTCACTAATAAATATGTAAATAAATGTTTCATGTTTTTTCATAAAAGTAACACAATTGGTTATTTAATGTTTTATTACTAAATTTTCCTTTTGAATAAAGTTTAAAATATAAGAATATAGCTCTTATTTTAGTATATTGGATTATGATTTTAATTGATATGATTAGTTGTGGAATTTAGAGTAAAGTTGTATCGAAATATACAATCAAATTGCTAAAATCGATTTGAAAAAAAATCAATTTTCATTCATAATTCGGTTCGTTTGATCGATTTTCATTCATAGTTTGTTCAATTTGATTGATTTTATTCCTTCTCAAAAAATTATTTCTATATAATCCAATTATACTTAAAATTACTTTGAAAAACTAATATCAATATGTATTTGTTTTGAAATAAATAAGAAAGGTATACATATATTGTAGTTTAATGGTTAAAATTTTAATTATTAAAAGACAATGTTTATGTATCAACTATATATTGTAATCAAATAATTTATATTTTTTAAATTTTAATCATGACCGGTTAGTCGGTTTGATGGTTCGATCGTCGTTAAAACGATTAACTGAACCATGAGGTTCAATTTACCGATTTCATCGGTCATTCAATTTGATTGGTTTTGGTTCGGTTTAGGAAAATTTGATTTAATTCAAACTTAGTCGATTTTACTTACACCCTAAAGGAGTTAATAATTAAATATTTCTAATAATTAATTCATTTGTCAAACAACTCAAATCAAACCAGACCTAAAACAACCACAAGGCTTGTTTGATCATGGGTTTTCTAAACCATAATTTATAATTTTAAAGTAGTCCCCGGCCAATATTTGATTTCTACTCATTATACGGGATGAAAATAATAATTAGTTTAGAAACGTGTATCAACCATTTTTCAAATTAATAAATTAAATTTCAAATTATTTTAAAATAATCAAAATTGATATAAATAAATATAAAACTAAATAAATAAAATTCTCAATATCAATGTTGTGCATATTTTGAGAAAAAAAATAAAATAAAAAATAAAAAAATATAACCCGCGTCACGAACGACACAAATAAGCGGGGAAGTAGTACGATCGGTGAGCGTTGGAAACAGAGCTTCAGTACAATTTTCGCGAAGAGGGAAACCAAATTTTGAGTTTGTGAGAAGGTTCTAGATCATTTAGTTTAAATAAGATCATAGTTCATTTTAGTAAAAGAAGGAGAAAGTCTTAGAGAAATAATCGAGGGAAAATTAATAAATAATCACCATTGAAGCCGCTCTTTTGAATTGTTTATAAGTTGTCATTATTGATGTAAGTCCGATTCTAAACAAACAAAAAAAATCTAAGAACTTGATTTCAAGCTTTCGTTTATGACTGTTCGTTCTTCAGTTTTATTGTATATGACTATCCCTACGTTGATTAGAAACTATTTCCTGAATCAATTTGAACAAAACGAGCTTAAATCAGAAATGTCTAAAATTGAAATTAATTTTCTAAAAAATAAGTTGTTGTTCTTGTGCTTTGGTTCAAAATAGTGATTTTGTTAGGATCCGATACAACAACAGAAGGGGGTTGAATGTTGTTATGTTAAACATTGTCTTTCAATGTGGTTTTACATCTTGTTAGAGATTAAAACATGTTTCTATTCTCTTGATAAATCTTCGCAAGCTCTTGAAATAGATTCAATTGCGGAAACGCTTGCTGGATTTGAAGCTTATGAATGCAAGATAACAAGACGGTAAGTAAATGACACGGAAAGTTGTATGGATGTTCAAAGATAAAACACTAACGTCACCCCTTCTTCTGTTTTCCAGAAGGATTTCAATAGAAGGCTTTGGTTTGTATAACTTCTACACAAACCCAATCAGAAACCCATTACTTAACAACTACCTGTTATGAACTTCTAGTAATCACTCTCTGTTGAATAGACAACTTCTGTTCAACTTACAATACTTAATATGCTCTTAGATATTACAATATTATATCTCTCAACTTACATAATACACTTATGAAGTATGAGCTAGAGAGAGTAAGTAGATTGAGTATTCGTAGATTGTTGAATCGTTTTGAATGCTCAGTTGATCTCGTATTCGTTGTGTGTATGTATTTTTGTGTAACCGCTTTCGTCGTTGGGCTTTAAAGCTCTTTAGATAATATGCATGACAATGGTCGAATTTTGTCGGCAATTCATAAATCTTGAATTGACTGATGAGGATTCAACATTAAATACTCCCATTTAATGCCTTTGTAATCTAGGGGATTAGGTAACCAAGAAAACCACTGTTGTACAATAGTAGACTCCATTTTTTGAATACATGTCATCTTTCTGTTGGTTACACTTTTTGTCAACTTTGATCTGCTAGATGTGGCAGTCTGATCTTGGATTGACTTAAAGATTTCGGCAATTAATGCTTGAGTAATTCAGGGGTTAGGTAACCAAGAAAGTTGTCGTTGTACTTTGTTGTCTTTTCGTAGCAACGGTCGACTCCGTTTCTTGAATATGTGTCGTCTTTCCATTGGTTGCACTTCTTGTCATCTTGAGTTGATGTGGCAGTTAGTTGTTAGCGCCGCTGATACTGTAGAAGAGTGGTTGGCACAACACTGCTAGTTAAGAATAATAATCTTTTTCTCTCTTCAATTTTTTAAATAAAACTGGACCATATATATATATTCGAGAAACTAAATTAACATTTTCAAAGATGGGAGCTTCAACACTTTTAGTTTTCGCTGCCAAAAGGTATGTATGTATGTATATGGTTTAGATAAGCCCTCGTTGATTCAGCTTATTCGCTATCGAAGAGAATAAACTTAATCGAATTGCGCAGCAAACATTTATAAAATTAAACCTTCCTTGCTCATTTATTTCTTCTATACATTTTTTCAGGCTCCAAGGAAAGGTGGCCCTAATCACCGGTGGTACAAGCGGCATAGGGAGAGCAACGGCACAACTTTTCGCAAACCACGGTGCTAGAGTTGTCGTGGCCGATATCCAAGACAAACACTTCCCTTCCCTTTCCGATCAGACCAGCCCAAACGAGACCATATCATTTGTCCACTGCGACGTAACAAATGAAGCTCAAGTGAAAAATGCGGTAGATTCCGTAATGGACAAGTACGGAAAGCTCGACATAATGTTTAGCAACGCTGGGATCACAGGGGACACCGGTCCCACCATCATGGACACGGATCTCCAAGGTATAAAGAGTGTCTTTGATGTGAACGTGTATGGCGCATTCATGTGCGCCAAATATGCGGCTAGAGCAATGGTTCCAGCGAAGAGCGGGAGCATTATTTTCACGGCTAGTTCCGTATCGGTTGTGACTGCCTTCAGTAGCCATGCTTATAAGGCGTCGAAGCATGCTTTGGTGGGTCTGACTAAAGGGTTGTGCGTGGAACTCGGTGGAAATGGGATCAGAGTGAATTGCATTTCTCCACATGGAGTTTACACTCCGTTGGTTGCCTCGACAATGCAATTGTCGAAGGAAAAGGCGGATAAATTAATTTCGGAGACAGGGAACCTTAATGGTGTGATTTTGGAAGAAAATGATGTGGCGGAATCGGCACTTTTTTTGGGAAGCGACGAGTCTAGGTATGTTAACGGGTTGAACCTTGTCGTGGATGGAGGCTATAGCACAACTAATCCAGCATTAGTAGATGCTTTTAAGAAGATTATGTCTAATGATACAACTAATTATAATTAAGGTTGGGATGAAAACATTATTAAAAGAATAATTATTTGAATGTTGTAAGTGGTTTGTTTAATAAGAAAGAAAAAAGTTTTGCTATAATTTAATATATTTGGATCAATTCATGAAAGAATATGCTTTCATGGAAGAGAGAAAATGATTATTTGAATTATAAGCACACGGGTTTAGGATTGAGGGGATAGTTTGGTGATTCTAATTGAAATTGTTTTTATTTGATTAATTGGTAAAGATAAATTAATTTTAAGATTAATACTTTTTTAAACGAGTTGATCTAAAATGAATTTTGTCCTGAAATATATTATATTATGTTACTTGCTCATGCTAAAAGATAGAGTGAATTTAATTTAGTAATATCTTAATTAAATATAATTATTTTTAAATATAGTATATATTAATATTATATTAATTAGGAAATATTATTCTAATCTCTTATAAAAGAGTTGTAAAGAACGTTATTAAAATCATTCCAACAAAAAAATCATTTTTAAATTATTTTGGTATAAATATCATATCAAACAATAATTCTTCTCCAACCGAAAAATCATTATCAAACTCAAAAGAATATTCTTATAATATATCTTTTTTACATTAACTTTTATAATTTTTTAATATTACCCAATATATTTTACTAACTTATAAATTACATCACAATATTATAATATCCACAATATTATAATATCATCCAATTATTTTAAACTTAATTGTAAATTTATTATAAAAATTTATTATTATAAATTTGAAACATTATTATAAATTTATGTTATATAAAAAATATTATATAAATGAATTAAATTGTATAAATAAATTAAATTAATAATTATATAAATAAGTTTATTATAAAATATATGATAAAAATAAAAATATAAACAAATAAAAATATAAATAAATAAAACATATAAACAAATTAAAATATAAATAAATTATATAACTAAGTTTAATATACAAAATTAATTAAATAAAAGTTTAATAACTGAAATGTAAATAAAAAAATTGTGTGTTTTTGTATCATAGGAACGCATATATGCGCGCTTTGGAGAGAGAAAATGAGAAATCTCATTTTGGGTTCGATTGGATACCTGAAATCTCATTTTGGGTACGAATATGCATCTCAGATGGTAATTGGTTAGTGTCTATTTTTCTAGCGTAAGCTGATGGATCAATCTTATATGGTGCATTTTACTTATAAATACAAAAGTTAATTAAGTAATTGTGGAGTAAATAATTTTTATATTTAATATTATAAAACATGAAATAAGAATAATTTTATATTTTATACTTTAAATAAATAGTTATAAAATTATTAAAGTCATTTAAAAACAACAAATATCACATAAAAAATATCCCCAAGATATGAAAATTTTGAGAAAAAAAAAAATGTTACACATCAAATTATTGGACAAAAGTATCTTCATTATTAAGCTCCGTCAACGGATTAAACCGACATTTTAACATGTATATAAAAAAAGTATTATAATAATAATATATGAATGATATAATTGATAATTGAAATTAGGTTATTGGTTACTATACTTGAGGACAACTTTTTCCTAACTATGGTGTCCAATTTTAAAAAAATAATTACGATGACAACTTTTTCCTAACTATTGTGTCCAATTTTAAGAAATAATTATGTTTGGTAACCTTGTAATTTGTATTGGAATTAAAATTAAAATTTTGGTAGTTCAATTTTAATTTTAAGTTTGGTAAACTATTTAATAAAGAATTTGAATTAGAATTAAAATTTTAATAAAATTCAAATTTAGTATAATTTTATAATTCTAAATTCCACTATTTTTAACTCGAAATTATAGTTCTAAATTTATTTTATTTTTATGTTTATTTCAATCAAAATAACATATTATTTTATCATTTAAAACACGATTTAAATTTCAATTAATAAATATATTTTTGAATTTATTATTTTAAAATATTGAACCTATATTATTTTTTTAATATAATAAGTTCACATTTTGAACTGATATATATTTTCTTTTAATTTAAAAAGATAACATATTGACTGATATTTTTTTTTAATTTAAAAAATTAAAATGTCGAATCGATTTTTTTTTTTAAAATATATACAGTTAAAATGTTGAACCGATATATATTTTTTAAAAGAATCGAAAATTAAAAGAATCTCTTGATAATTGAGTTATTGTCTCCGTTGGTTGCCTCGGAAATGCAATTGACGAAGGAAAAGGCGGACAAATTAATTTTGGAGACTGGGAACCTTAATGGCGTGATTTTGGAAGAAAAGGATGTGGTAGAATCGACACTTTTTTTGGGGAGCGACGGTCTAGGTATATTAACGGGTTGAACCATGTCGAGAATGGAGGTTATAGCACAACTAATCCAGCATTAGTAGATGCTTTTAAGAAGATTATGTCAAATGATACAACTAATTAGAATTAAGGTTCTGATGAAAACATTATTGAAAGAATAATTATTTGAATGTTGTAAGTGGTTTGTTTAATAAGAGAGAAAAAGTTGTTACTATAACTTAATATATTGGATCAATTAATGGAAGAATATGCTTTCATGGATGAGAGAAAATGATGATTTGAAATATAAGCACGAGGGTTTAGGAATTGAGGGGATCTATCAATATTGAGTTTGCTGATTCTCATTGAATTTGTTTTTATTTGATTAATTGGTAAAGATAAATTAATTTTAAGATTAATACTTTTCTAAACGAGTTGATCTAAAATGAATTTAGTCCTGAAATATAATATATTAGGATTACTTACTCATGTTAAAAGATAGTGGATTTAATTTAGTAATATCTTAATTAAATATAATTATTTTTAAATATAGCATATTAATATTATATTAATTAAGAAATATTAATATATATATATATATATATATATATATATATATATATATATATATATATATAAAGAGTTGTAAAGAAGGTTATTTAAAACCATTTAAACCGAAAAAATTATTTGTAAACTCATTTCGGTGTAAATATCATATGAAACAGTAATTCTTCTCCAGTCAAAAATTCATTCTCAAACCCAAAAGAATATTCTTATAATATTTTTCTTTACATCAACTTTTATAATTTTTTAATATTACCCAATATATTTTACAAACTTATAAATTACACCACAATATTATAATATCATCTAATTATTTTAAACTTAATTATAAATTTATACTAAAAATTTATTATTATAAATCTGAAACATTATTATAAATTTATGTTATATAAAAAATATTATATAAATGAATTAAACTATATAAATAAATTAAATTATATAAATAAATTAAATTAATAATTATATAAATAAGTTTAATATAAAATATAAGATAAAAATAAATATATAAACAAATTAAAATATAAATAAATAAAACATATAAACAAATTAAAATATAAATAACTTATCTAAATTAATTATATAAATAAATTTAATATATAAAATTAATTAAATGATAGTTTAAGGACTGAAATGTAAATAAAAAAAATTATCCGTTTGTATACAGTAGGAATGCATTTAGGGTGCTTTGGATAGTTTGGTTGAAGGTGAAATCTAATTTTGGTTATGAATGGAGATGGTAATTGGGAGAGGTAATTGGTTGGTGTCTCTTTTTCTAGTGTATGCTGATGGATCAATCTTATGCTTTGATTTGATTGCTTGATTTGATTAAGGTTTTAAAAAAAATTCAAAATATAAAAAAATAATGATTAACGATGATTTTGAGAAAATAATAATTATTTTTAGTAAAAAGACTTAAAAAAATATTAATATATATAAATAAAATAAAAAATAATAATTTAAAATTTATAATATTTTAGTATTTTGGTTAATTAAATTAGTGATATAATTGTTAAAAAGTGATTAATTAAAAAAATGATTTTGTTTAAGTTATTTTAAAAACTCAAAGAAAATAAGACGGTACATTTCACTTATACAAAAGTTAAGTAATTGTGGAGTGGAGTAAATAATGTTTATATTTAATATTATAAAATATGAAATAATTTACTTTAAATAAATTGTTATAAAATTATTGAAGTCATTTAAACACAACAAATATGACATAAAAAAAATGCTGCAAAATATGAAATTTTTTGGGATTGGAAAAAAAACATGTTACACGTCAAATTATTGGACAAAAGTATCTTCATTAGTAAGCTCCGCCGATGGATTAAACCGACCTTTTAATATGTATATAAAAAAATATTATAATAATAATATATGAATTATATTTGAAATTAGATTATTGGTTACTATACTTGCGGACAACTTTTTCCTAACTATTGTCTCCAATTTTAAAAAATAATTATGTTGGATAACCTTGTAATTTGTATTGAAATTTGGTGATTTAGTTCCAATTTTAAATTTGGTACACCCTCTAATACTAAGAATTTGAATTTGAATTATAATTTTAATTAAATTCAATTTAGTATAATTTTATAATTCTCAATTCCACTATTTTTAACTCGAAATTATAATTCTAAATTTTATTTTATTTTTATTTTTATTTTAAACAAAATAAATTATTATTTTATCATTTAAAACACGATTTAAAATTTCAATTAATAAATATTTTTTTGAATTTATTATGTTAAAATATCGAATCGATATTTTTTTTAATATAATAAGTTAATATTTTGAACTGATATATATTTACTTTTAATTTAAAAAGATAACATATTGATCAATATTTTGTTTTTTAATTTAAAAAATTAAAATGTCAACCCAATTTTTTTTAAATATATGAAGTTAAAATGTTGAACCAATATATATTTTTTTAATCAAAATTGAAAATTAAAAGAATCTCTTGATCTTGAGCTATTCTAATTAGTTGGGTTAACCCAATACTTTAATAAAATATATAATATTAAAATTATTTTTATTATATTTTTTCTCTAAAACATAAGAATTGAAATGTAATTAAATGTCAATTTTTATGGAATTGGAATTCAATGTCAATTCTAATTTTAATTCAATTAGAATGTATCTTGTGCATTTACACGAGTAATAATATAAAAACCGAGAAAAAAAATTACGGTGAAAATGTGATAGCATTTTTAATTTACTCTCATATATATATATCCAAATTAATCACAACTCTCGACCCGACAATCAAGACATTTTGAAAATTAAGAATCATTATATATATATAACTTAGTTAGTTAAAAAGTATAACTTATACTCGGCAATCGGGACACTTTGAAAATTAAACATCATTATATATATATCTTAGTTAGTTAAAAAATATAACTTAGACTCGGCAATCCGAACAATTTGAAAATTATGCATTATATATATAGAGAGATTAGTTAGTTAAAAAGATGAACTATATATTGTTAAAACGTACCACGTTCATCAAATTTGGTGTTAAATTTAAAATATAAAGTTTTATTAGCCTAATTGGTTAAAGGGTTGTACTTGTTTTATTAGGTTACGAGTTAGTAACATACTTATAACATTTTTAATTTTAATTTTAACCGTTTTAAGTTTATGAGCGGGTCAACCCACAATCCGACTCAAGTATCCATTTACTCTCACATATATATCCAAATTAACCACAGCTTCGACCTAGAAATCCGAACACTTTAAAAATTAAGCATAATTATATATATATATATATATATATATATATATTAGCCTAGTTGGTTAAAAAGTTGTACTTGTTTTGTTAGGTTGCGAGTTCAAAACATACATATAACATTTTTAATTTTATTTTCAACCGTTTCAAGTTTATGGGCGGGTCAATCCACATTCCGACCCAAGTATCTATTACTCTCACATATATATACAAATTAAATACAATTCTCGACCCGACAATCCGGACACTTTAAAAATTAAACATCATTATATATATATATATATATATATATATATTAGTTAGATAAAAGTTGAATTATATATTGTTAAAACATCCCGCGTTCATCAAATTTGGTGTTGATTATAAAATATAAAGTCTTATTGGTTTAGTTGGTTAAAAGGTTGTACTTATTTTGTTAGGTTGTAAGTTCGAAATATACATATAGCATTTGTAATTTTATTTTCAACCGTTTCAAGTTTATGGGCGGGTCAACCCACAATCTGACCCAAGTATCTATTACTCTCACATATATATTCAAATTAAACACAGTTCTCGATTCGGCAATCCGGACACTTTGAAAATTAAGCATCATTATATATATATATATATATATTAGTTAGTTAAAAAGTTGAACTTATATTGTTAAAACGTTTCTCGTTTAACAAATTTGGCATTGAATTTAAAATTTAAAGTCTTATTAGCCTAATTGGTTAAAGGGTTGTACTTGTTTTGTTAGGTTACGAGTTAGTAACATACATATAGCATTTTTAATTTTAATTTTAACCGTTTTAAGTTTATGAGCGGGTCAACCCACAATCCGACCCAAGTATCCATTTACTCTCACATATATATCCAAATTAACCACGGCTCTCGACCCAGCAATTCGAACACTTTAAAAATTAAGCATAATTATATATATATATATATATATATATATATATATATATATATATATATATATATATATATATATATATATATATATATATATATATATATATATATTAGCCTAGTTGGTTAAAAAGTTGTACTTGTTTTGTTAGGTTGCGAGTTCTAAACATACATATAACATTTTTAATTTTATTTTCAACCGTTTCAAGTTTATGGGCGGGTCAATCAACAATCCGACTCAAGTATCTATTACTCTCACATATATATACAAATTAAACACAGTTCTCGACCCGACAATCCGCACACTTTAAAAATTAAGCATCATTATATATATATATATATATTAGTTAGTTAAAAAGTTGAATTATATATTGTTAAAACGTCCCGCGTTTATCAAATTTGGTATTGATTATAAAATATAAAGTCTTATGGGTTTAGTTGGTTAAAAGGTTGTACTTATTTTGTTAGGTTGTAAGTTCGAAATATACCTATAGCATTTTTAATTTTATTTTTAACCGTTTCAAATTTATGGGCGGGTCAACCCACAATCTGACCCTAGTATCCATTACTCTCACATATATATCCAAATTAAACACAGTTCTCAACCCAGCAATCCGGACACTTTGAAAATTAAGCATCATTATATATATATATATATATATTAGTTAGTTAAAAAGTTGAACTTATACTGTTAAAACGTTTCTTGTTTAACAAATTTAGCGTTGAATTTAAAATTTAAAGTCTTATTAGCCTAATTGGTTAAAGGGTTGTACTTGTTTTTGTATGTTGCGAGTTTGAAACATACATATAAAATTTTTAATTTTATTTTTAACCATTTTAAGTTTATGGGCGGGTCAACCCACAATCCGACTCAAATATCCATTTACTCTCACATATATATCCAAATTAACCACAACTCTCGACCCGGCAATCCAAACAATTTGAAAATTAAGTATCACAATCCGACTCAAATATCCATTTACTCTCACATATATATCCAAATTAATCACAGCTTTCGACCCGGCAATCCAAACAAAAATTAAGAATCATTATATATATATATATCAATTGTGCTTCCACTCCTCCAAATATACCCTAATAATTTTTGCTATTAATTTGTGTATTTAAATAAATTATTAAGAAAGTTAGTTATATATTGTTATCTTCATTAATTTCTTATTCTTCAAATCAAATATTTATGCTTTTATTTATTTTGTATACATTTATTTGTTATTGCAATACATTTGAGTGTTGTTACACACCTTCATATTACAAATTGGTGTCAAACTTGTAACTAAGAATTTAATCGGTAATAAAAAAAAAAATTTAATTTGCATTGTGTATGCTAAATCCCCCATCAACCACCAAATTGAGCCCACTCACATACTTAGCATCATCACTAGCCAAATAAAGGGCAGCCTTAGCAATATCATCTTCTTTCAATGTCACTCCTTTTAGATTAGCTTTGGCATTCGATATTAATTCAAGCCCTTCCCTATCCAATTCAAGGTAATCCCTAGCCATGGGCGTTGCCGCAGTGTAGGGAGAAGTGCAGTTGACCCTTATTCCAAACTGACCTAACCTAACCGCCAAATTCCTAGTTAGCCCCAGTACTGCGTGTTTCGAACAACAATAGGCATGAGTACTCGTCCCACCTAATATCGAGGCTATACTTGCGCTTGAAATGAAGTCTGACTTAGCCGGGACCATGACACGAGCTGCATGTTTCATGCCTTGGAAAACACCCATCACATTGACGGCTAGAACTTTCTCGAAATATGACTTCTCGTTTTCAATGATCTCTTGTTTGAATTCATCGATTATGCCAGCGTTGTTGAACATTATGTCGAGCTTTCCAAAGGTCTCAACTGTCTTGTCCATTGCGGTTTTAATATGGCCCTCATTCGTCACGTTGCAATGGACATAGGTGAAATCTTTTGCGCCTATTTTCTCACGCAATGATTGTCCTAATTCGTCTTGGATGTCGGCAATGACGATTTTTGCCCCGTGTTCGGTGAAGAGCTTTTCCGTGTATTCACCGATACCACTAGCTCCGGTTTAGCTCCGGTTATTAGAGCCACCTTTCCTACAAGTCTTAAGAAAACATTTATTATAGAAAAAAATTGTATTAGTTAAGTATGTTATTATTAGAATTTAAGAAAACATGATAATTATTACTTTTTCCCAACTCCAGAGAGTAATGATGCTGTCATTTGTTGTTTGTTTTAATATGAAAATTGGGTGATTAAATATATAGATTCTTAAAGTTAAGGCACCATGTCAGTTGGGGTAAACAAATATGAGAAATGATACGACAAGAAAGGGAACAACGAAAGGGATCTGATCTGACACATGTGCAAAAAAGATTAAAAACGAAATTATTTCATCCCTTCTCTCAACTCTCTCCGACAAAAATATATTTTGTTCATTTTTCTATCCGGAGACTGACAAATTAATTTCATCTCACTTATAACGATTGGTACTAACTTCATATACCAATCGCTCTCAATCGACAGAAGCCTTCTTGTTGTTGCCTTAATTGGCAACGACGACGGGTAGATAATCAATCATTATAGCCTATAACGATTGGTGTAATAATCAATCGCTACTTCCTTTAGCAAAACAATTTTTTTTTTAAAATTTTGTTATAATTTTATTCCTTTAGAAAGAAAAGCCTTTTATAAATACATTTTAACATACAACATCTTTCAACGTAATGAAAAAATCTATCAATTCCATACCTAAATCCTTGCCAATAGTCCACTAGAAAAAAAGTAACATTTAGGGGCGGTTTTTACCGCCTTTATTGCATAATTTACCGCTGTTAAAAGACAATTACGGCGGTAAAATTACCGTAGTCAACCGCCGTTAATAGTTTCGCCGTTAAAGAGATTTTGACATTTAAGGGTGATAAATTTACCGCAGATAATAGCCTTTAACTACGGTTTATAAAACCGTAGTTAATAGTCTCTAACTGCGGTCTATAAAACCGCAATTAATAGTCTCTAACTACGGTTTATAAGACCGCATTTAATAGTCTCTAACTATGGTTCCTAAAATCGTAGTAAATTGTTTACTTATAAATGCGAGATTTTCACCGCAAGTAATAGTTTCTAACTGCGGTTTAAAAACCGCAGTTAATATTGGTTATAAAGGCGGTGCAAAACCGTAGTTAATAGTTAGTTGGCTATATATAAATGCGATATTTTTACGTAAGTAATAGTTTTTAAGTTCAGTTTAAAAACCGCAATTAATAGTGGTTATAAGTTAATAGTTAGTTGACTATATATAAAAGTAATATTTTTATCGCAAATAATTGTCTCTAATTACGTTTTAAAAATAGTGGGGTTATAAGTGTAGTTAATAGTCAATTGGAAACAATAAAAATCATTCAAAATAATAGTATATAATTAACACTCCATTTTTATATTATAATATTATCTAAAAATATAATTATATCCAAATATAATTACATCAAAATATAATTATATAGTATTCAAATTCATACAAATAAACATTATTATATCAACAAAAATTATCAAATCCCAAAATTTTAAACAACTTCTCTTCCTTCTCTCCGGACCTATAAAACATTCAAATAAAAATTTATCAATTAGTAACAAATTACATTTTTTTACTCTCTTTTAACAAGCAAGAACTAAGTTAAATATTTCCTATATTAAATAAATTGATATAAATCACATATGATAAATTCATTGGAAGAGAGAATTCATACTAACCTGCTAATGCGCTGCAAATTTCCCTCAAAGAAATTTTATTGTTTCATCTATTTGTCATTTGAAGTAAAAAGAGATCACTGAAATAAAATCATGGAGAAAAATGAGGAAATCAATTTATGTTTTGAACATTCATTAATTCTTTTAAATTTATATTAATGACAACCACATTATGATCAACCTGAAATTCATGAATAATGTTAATTATATTCAATGACCCAATTTCTTGTCATGCTTCTATTAATACACAATAACACAACTTAATAAATGAATCTTTACAAACCTACAAATAATCATTATCTCCAAGATGGAGGACCTGGCCGATGAAACAAAAGTACTATACTTACAATTATGCGCATAAATCTTCTTCAAATGTACTTGTACAAGAGAGTAAGGTGAAGCGCGAGAAAGATATTAGGGAATGTAGATAATGTTGTTAGGGAATGTAGATAATGCGCAAAAGAGAATAGGGAACGTAGGTAATGCTCGATAATAGGTTGAAGCTCCGCACAAAGAGGAAGGTGAAACCGTGTAGAAGAAAATGGAGGACTGTGTGAAGTGGAATAACCCTTAATTCCTTAATATTTTTATTATTTTATATAATTAAAATTTACATAATATTAAATGCAATAATTCTCAATTATATTTATAAATTTACATATTATATATTTCAAAGATATTATATGCATTTAATTTTTTAATTAAATTCTTATATTTTTTTATTCATATTTAAAAATTATAAATATAATTTTATTTTATCTACTTATAAGTACAAATATTATAAAAAAAATACAGTAATATTAATTAAATTATCTATTTTCTATAAAAAATATTTATATTCTCGTATTCTACAAAGTTTATATTTGTTTAGTTGCTTTTATTATTATTTATGATTAACAGATTATAAATTATAAATAAAATAAAAATTACTTTCACGCACTTTCTTAATTAGTTTTTGATTGTTTATTTTTTTAATTTTCATTATTTAAAATCTGAAAATAATTTTATTGTATTTTATAATTTATAAATTAAAATACAGAAATATTATTAATAATTAAACAAATTACAATTTTAAATACCTTTGAGTTTAAACTAAATTCAAAAACAAATACAATAAAAATGCTAAATAAATAATTGATAACAATTTATTTCCATTAATCAATAAGAAAATAGTTATTGAAATTATCAAATCTTCATTAAACATATTTTAGGAATGTAAATGAGATAAAAATAACTAGTCCTCTATATTTTAGAATTTATTTAATAAAGAGTTTATCTTAATATATATATCAAATTATAAAAGTACACAAAAATGATAAAGATTTTATCTTAATATATATATATATATGATTTTATAAAAGTAATTTAGATATAAATTTTAATTTAAAATGATAGAGAGTTTATCTTCAATTAAAATATATGAATATTATATATATATATATATATATATATATATATATATATATATATATATATATTATTAATTTTATATTATTTGAAATTTAGATATATTATTTGTAAATGTGATTAAATTATTTAGTATAAAATTAATCTTAAATATAAAAATAAAATAAAAATATTTATAAAATTGTTATGCACCTGAAAAATTACCTAGTTTTTATGACATTTGTTATCTATATAAATATAAATTTATAAATTAGACTTTTGTTATTAATTAAAATTTTATTTTATGAATTAATTTGTGATGAATTAGTCTATTATTTAATTTATTATTTAATTAGTGATTAAATATGAATAAGATTTAATATTATTTTTAGTACTATTTATAAACTAAATTTTTATAAAATTATGAAACCAAATTTTTTTTATGGATATAATAGGTTAATATTTAAATTTATAATATTATATAATTATTGACTCAATCACTATATATATTTTGAGGAGTGATAGAGATAGGGAATTTGGTGAGGGAGTTTGGTGAGAGAATGACTTGGCATCACCTTCATTGGTTGGAAAATGTAAAAGTGAGAGGAAAGAGAGAAAAGAGAGAAATTATTTTAATTTTTTAGCGAATAAGATTATACAAGTCATTCCCTCACCAAATTCCCTCACCTAATCATTTCTCATATATTTTATAATAATAAATATATTAGTGGTTATAACTAATTTTATTACCGTTTAAAGTCTTGATAATGTTAATTAGCATATATATATATATATATATATATATATATATATATATATATATATATATATATATATATATATATATATATATATATATATATATATATTTATTATATTATTTCAGAAATTTAATTAAAATATAAGTTAAAAAACTAATGCAACACAAATGCTAAGTAAATAATTGATAATAATTTATCTCCATTAATCAATAAGAAAATAGTCTTAACAATATCAAATCTCTATTAAACATATTTTTAAAACCTAAATGAGATAAAAATGACTATTTATCCTTATTTTTAAAATTTATTTAAGCTAAAAAAAGATAATAGTTAATACCAAATTATATAAAAGTGTATACAAATATGATAAATAGTTTATCTTAATATATATAATAATTTAAATATAAATTTTGATTAAAATGATAAAAAATTTATTTTCAATTAAAATAAATATAATATATATATATATATATTATATTATTTGAAATTTAGATATAATATTTGTAAATGTGATTAAAGTATTTACAATTACATGAACTAATCTTAAATAAAAAAAATATGTTTTTTTTTTTGTATATTATTGTGATAATTACATTAACTAATCTTAAAAAAATATTAAAAATTATAATTAACTAATCTTATAAAAAAATATTAAAAATCTTTACATAATTTTGATGCACATGTCAAATTACTTTTTTAAGACATTTGTTATATATAAATATAAACTTATAAATTAGAATTTTGTTATTATTTAAATTTTATTTTATAAAATAATTAGTGATGAATTAGTCTATTAAATTAATTAATGTGAAAGAGAAAAATATTAATAAGATTTAATATTATTTTTAGTATTATTTATAAACTAAATGTATATAAAATTATGAAACTAAATTTAATTTAAATTTAACCGATATAATAGTTTAATATTTTAATTTATAATAATATATAATTATTGATTCAGTCACTTTTTTTAACTTATATTCTAATTAAATTCCTAAAATAATATAAAGAAATAATTTTAGCTCCTTAAAATTAAGTCAATATTTATTTTTAACTTACTTTTATAAAAAAAATTATATATACATATGAGAGAGAATTGAGAAGGAACTTAGTAGAGAGAATGATATCCTAAATAGTTGAAAAAACTAAATAACTTTCTCTTCTCTTTTTTATCTTTCCTTCCACTCTTTTATTTTTCAACTTGACATCATTCCCTCGTATCGTATCATATATATATATATATATATATATATATATATATATATATATATATATATATATATATATATATATATATATATATATATATAATATTTCATTTTAATTAATAAATATATTAGTCATATATATATATATACTTGTAACTATATACATGTTATAATTTCTTTCATTACGGTTCAAAAGTATTGTTAAAATATATATATATATATATATATTACATTATTTCATTAATTTAATTAGAATATAAGTTTAAAAAATAATACAACAAAAATTCTAAATAAATTCTAAATAAATAATTGATAACAATTTATCTCCATTGATTAATAAAAAAAGAGTATTCATAATATCAAATCTTCATTAAACATATTTTAATAATGTATATGAAATAAAATAACTAATTTTTTATAATTTTAAAATTTATTTGACTTAAAAAATATAATAGTGCATACCAAATTATAAAAGTTAAAAAATAATAAATATTTTATTTTAATATATATATATATATATATATATATATTATTTTTTAAAACTAATTAGTGATAAATTAATCTATTATTTAATTAGTCATTAATTGTAAGAGAGAAAAATATTAATAAGATTTAATATTATTTTTAGGATTATTTATAAATTAAATCAAGTACGTAGGAGGATATACAGTCATATATAAATATGAAGTCTCAATATAATATTTTATTATTTGATTTTTCTTTTTTATTGTTAATTCAGGTAAGGTATATTTATTGAACTAATGATAAAATAATATTTTAGAAGTATATATATTTTTTAATTAACTTATCTAATATTATATATATATATATGAAGAGGTTGGCATAAAAGATTCATTAAAATAGTTTTGTTTGAAGATAAATATGTTTTTTTTATATAAATATAGTTTTGCAATATCTAACCTACTTTTATAAATGATATATATATATATATATATATATATATATATATATATATATATATATATATATATTAAATTTAAGTATGAATATATATAGGTTAAATTTAAACTTGACTCTCTATACTAGTTGAATATATAAAATATGAAGGTTTCATAGTTTTACATAAATTTAATTTAGAATTAATACTAAAAAAAAACATTGATTAGAAATAAAATTTTATATTAAATAAATATAACAATAATTAAATAGACTATAAAGAATAAATTAATTCATTACTAATTAATTTATAAAATAAGAATTTAATTAATAAAAAATCAAATTTATAATTTCATATTTATATATAACATATGCCATTGTCAAAATTACGTTCATATAATTATAAATAATTTAATTATATTTATAACATTATATTATATATATATATTACTCTACTAAATCTATATAATTTATATATATATATATATATATATATATATATATATTTATTATATTACACAAATATATTTATTAATTCTTTATAATTAAACTTTTATAATTTTGTATACACAACTCTTTTGAAAATTATCTCAATTAATTTTTAAAATAATAAAAATTAAAAATTATTAATAAGACTTTTTTATGGTTTATAATCATATAAGACTTATAACATTTTTTATTCAGTTAAATGTAAGACTTTTAAATGTGAATCTATATACCGCAGTTAAATATAAGACTTTTGACTGCGGTATAAAAAATCGCACTTAAAGATAAGACTTTAATTACGGTATAAAAAACGTAGTTAAAGATAAGATTTTTAACTACGTTTTTATATACTACAGTTAAATGTAAGACTTTTAAAGGCGGTTTTATATACCGTAGTTAAAGATAAGATATTTAAAGGCGGTTTTATATACCGCAGTTAAAAATAAGGTATTAACTACGTTTTTAAATACCGCCGTAAAATTTTACCGTTAAAAACACTTTTTTTACTAGTGGTCTGTACAAATAAACTAAAAAGATTAACTTTAAATCAATCATTTGGAACAAAATGTGATGCTTGCTTGCCTTTAACTTCAGCCTGATTTCACCTCTTAAGCAACAAGAGTGCCGACAGTGGTAGATTCACTACAAATATATAAAGTTCATCCTTGTCACAACTCATATTAATATACAACAGCCTTCAACATAATTGAAATTCTTAATAGTCCATAACCCTTGCTATTGATTCAACTTATTTGAATTGAAGATGCATATTAATGTTACTAATGAACAGTCGAGAACCTATAAGCTTTTTTGTGATCGGGGTATCCATTTCAATCAGAAAATGGGCAATTAGTTGAATACACGAAAACAATAGATAGAGTTATTTTAAAGAATAACAAACATCTTTGTTTGGTTGAAAATTTTAATTAATTTAAAAATAACTTAACAATTTGATTTGATGTGTGATGAAATAGTTTTTGGATAAAACTAAGTTCAATAATTGTTAGTCATATTAAATATATAAATATATATTTAGATATCAACATCTAAAGTGATGTAGTGCTAAGCATGCTCGTCTGTCAAACAGGTGACCTGGGTTCGAATCTCACCAGGTGCAGAATTAATAATTAGATTTTTGTTAATTTGCAGGCACAGCTGAAAGTCAACGCGGAGTTAGACCGATTTTATGAAAGAGTCTAATAGAAAGAGAAAGTTAGACGTGGGGTCTAATGTTAGTTCAGGCGTCTAATAGACTGTTAGATGGGGGCGTCTAATAGACTGATCAGATGAAAAACGTCTAATAGACTAATCAAATGGGGGCGTCTAATGGACGGCTAAGATGATCAGATGAGGTGTCTAAGCAGATGAACGGCCAAGATGAGGCATCTAATGGACGGCTAAGATGATCTGATAGGCATCTGAAGGCAGATGCTCTTCCTGGCAGCTGGTAGTAGAGTATTCCAGGCAGCTGACAGCAGAGCTCAACAAATGAATAACCGCCACGTATGCCATAATTCAAATTGCATGTACTGTATTGTACTACCACGATCTCAAGAATCTTTTTTTGATGTACTAACCAGTACCTCATGGATAGTATATCCAACGGAAAGGTGACATGTGTCCAAAAGAAGGATTTGACCGTTGAAGCTTTTCAAGAATAAATTGCTGCCTAAGACAACCGACAAATCACAGGCTGAAAAATACAAGAAACAGAGAGAGAGCTACTTCATTCATTTTTCATTAAAGAAAATTCCTGAAATCAAACATCTCACTTATTATTTAGCTGTGAATACATTGTATTACATACTGTCTTTTCGGTGAGAAAACTTCAGTGTTGTAAGTTGAACAAAGGTTGTTTTGTTCAACAGAGAGTTAGCTAGATTAGTGAACTGTATTTGATTCAAAGAATTATAGTGAATCTTTCCGGTGGTTAGAAGAAGGGTGACGTAGGAGAGTTTGCTCCGAACATCCATAAACAAATTCTTGTGTTCTTTACTTTCTGCCATTCATCCTTCTTTGGTTCTTAGCTTCAAATCCGACGAACATTTTCGCACTTGAAAATCTGTTTCAAGAGTTCGAAGGATTTGCAAAGAATAGAAAGAGATATTAATCCCTAACAGGATTTTATCAAACTGTTTATCCGAAGTCGTCATCAATAGCCAGACCCCGTCTCTATTGGTGTCGTCGATCCTATCAATTGGTATCAGAGCCTCGTTTTCTATTCTCAAGCTTCTAAAGAATCTGAATCATGTCTATGGTTGTCATCAACAATGTTCCCATGTTCTCAAAGGAAAACTATGTTGTGTGGAAGGCGAGAATCCAAGCTCATCTAGCTGCCATAGATGATGACATGTGGTTTGTCATCACCGACGGTCCGATAAAGATTGAGAAGGCTAGATTTGAGTGGACCAGTGAAGATAAAAGAATGAACAACCTCGACAACATAGCAAAAGACATCCTCTACAAGACATTGGATGACAACATGGCATTCAAGATCATTACATGTCCCACTACCAAAGATATTTGGGAGAAGCTGACTAAAATGTGTGAGGGCAACGAGCAAACAAAAGAAAACAGACTCATGGTTGCCACTCAACAGTTTGATAACTTCAAGATGCGTCCTGGAGAGACGATGACTGAGTTCGATGAGAGATTCAGTAAGGTTATCACTTCTCTATCCACTCTGGGCAAGACTTACAGCAACAGAGAGGTTGCGATCAAAGTCATGCGTGCTTTGCCCAGAGAGTGGGATATTAAGACGATGGCGATGAGGGAGTCTAAAGACCTCAATAGGATGGAGCTCTTTGACTTGCTGGTCGATCTAAAGGCCTATGAGTTCGAGTTGAATTATATAAATGAAGAGAAGCACCCCCACATCCACCATCATAACAAAGGCATTGGTGACTGTTGAGGAGCCATCTACTGTCACTGCTGTGAAGGCTACTGCTATGCAGATTAGCAGCAATGCCATGGCTCTTTTCATGAAGAAAATATGCAAATTCATGAAGAAGAGACACTTCAAGGAAGGAAACAGCAAGCCGAAGCGTAATGAGAAAAAGAAAGATGAGAAAAAGAACAAGAAAGAGCTGAAGACTCTCATGGCGGCTGAAAACAAAGCCAAGTGGGCCGACAACGACTTAGATGATTCATCATCCAACGTCAGTGATGATGAAGAGGTCACTTGCTTCATGGCAAAAGAAGAAGTTGATTCTGAGGTATTTGATTTCTCCTCTGAAAAATTCTCAAGAGATGAGTTAATTACTGCACTCAATTACGTGGTCATTGAGTACAAGAAACTGTCAAACTCTTTTGATGAACTAAATTTGAAAAACAAATCTGACAGCTCTTCTTCATCTCAAAACAATGATTCTAAAGTTTTTGAAAACAAAATGGCTGAGCTCTCATCTGAGAATGAGAAGCTCAAAGAAATTGTTCAAACTCTGTTTTCTGAAAACCAACGTTTGACATATGTGGTCGGTTCCTAGACGAAGTCTGGAGATGCAGTCAGACAGCAGATAAGTATGTTGAGGCCTGCCGGATGCAAATCCGGTTTAGGATTTGATGGCAATGACTCAAACAAGACTTTTGAAAAGTTAAACCCAGAAACTGATAAGTTTAAGTCTATAAACTTTGTCAAAGGGAGCTTAACTGAGAATGGAACTGATCCAAGCTGTGATGAGTTAACCTTAAAGGATGAGATTACTTATGTTCCGCCAACTGTTAGCTGGCTGAAACTTAAGATGGAAGCAGCCAATAAGTCTAGCATATTAAAACTTGACAGGAAGTCAAGGAGTTTTAGACAAAAACCATCCTCTAAGATTAACAGTTCAGCTGCTAGCAGAAAGACGTTTGCTAAGCATAAATCATACGCACCAATCACAATGCAACATGAAAAATCCATAAAAATAATCAAAGTATGAATTCCCAAGGGACTAATAAGCCATGGACCCAAAGAAAAATGGGTACCAGATTCGTTATTGTCTTTGAATGTAGGTAAAACAGGAAAGCAGCTTGGAAGAGCTAGACGGCATCTGGACAACCGACTGCTCGGACATAGCATATGACAATCAGCAGCCTGAAGTGGCTGACATCTTCTCAAAGCCACTTCTCGAGTCTAAGTTTTCTTACCTTAGAAATATTTTTAGGATTGTTAGATTATGATAATGCCTAGATTATGTTTAAATCATGAACTCAACTAGTTTTGATAATTTAATTTAAATAATCAAAAAGGGGGAAATTGTTGGTTTGAAATTTTTAATGAGCTCAACAGGTTTTGATAATTTAATTTAAATAATCAAAAAGGGAGAAATTGTTGGGTTGAAAAATTTAATTAATTTCAAAATAACTTAACAATTTGATTTGATGTTTGATGAAATAGTTTTTGGATAAAACTAAGTTCAATAATTGTTAGTCATATCAAATATATAAATATATATTTAGATATCAACATCTGAAGTGGTGTAGTGGTAAGCATGCCCACTTGTTATACAGGTGACCTGGGTTCGAATCTCAACAAGTGTAGAATTAATAATTAGATTTTTGTTCATTTGCAGGCACAGCCAACGCGCGCGAAAGTTAGACGTGGGGGTTCAGGCGTCTAATAGACTGATCAAATGGGGGCGTCTAATGGACGGCTAAGATGATCAGATGAGGCGTCTAAGCAGATGAACGGCTAAGATGATCTGATAGGCATGTCTAATGGACGGCTAAGATGATCTGATAGGCATCTGAAGGCAGATGCTCTTCCTGGCAGCAAAGTATTTCAGGTAGCTGACAGCAGAGCTCAACAAATGAATAATCGCCACGTATGTCATAATTCAAATTGCATGTACTGCATTGTACTACCACGATCTCAAGAATCTTTTTCTAATGTACTACCCAGTACCTCATGGATAGTATATCCAACGGAAAGGTGACATGTGTCCAAAAGAAGGATTTGACCGTTGAAGTTTTTCAAGAATAAATTGCTGCCTAAGACAACCGACAAATCACAGGCTGAAAAATACAAGAAACAGAGAGAGAGCTGCTTCATTCATTTTTCATTAAAGAAAGTTCCTGAAATCAAACATCTCACTTATTATCTAGCTGTGAATACATTGTATTACATACTGTCTTTTCGGTGAGAAAACTTCAGTGTTGTAAGTTGAACAAATGTTGTTTTGTTCAACAGAGAGTTAGCTAGATTAGTGAACTGTATTTGATTCAAAGAATTATAGTGAATCCTTCCGGTGGTTGGAAGAAGGGGTGACGTAGGAGAGTTTGCTCCGAACATCCATAAACAAATTCTTGTGTTCTTTACTTTCTGCCATTCATCCTTTTTTGGTTCTTAGCTTCAAATCCGACGAACATTTTCGCACTTGAATCTGTTTCAAGAGTTCGAAGGATTTGCGAAGAATAGAAAGAGATATTAATCCCTAATAAAATTTTATCAAACTGTTTATCCGAAGTCGTCATCAATAGCCAGATCCCCGTCTCTATTGGTGTCGCCGATCCTATCAATCTTCAATGGCAACTCCATTGGAAAGATCAAAAGCAGCGTCTCAACCTGAATTCTAAAACCTGAATTGAATTTCAAAGTTCAAAATAATTGCACCAGCAGTTAATAACATCAATAATAGTTTCATTAACCAAACCCTAAATTAATATTCATCGAAATCATAATTTGGAACTTTAGTGAAAACGTTCTAACTCTTTCTTCTCCATGGACATTAATGCGGAGAATGATAAGATGATAAAGAAATAGAACATGAAATCTGCATCGAGGCTCTAATGCGGTCGAGTCATGAACCATTTGGAGAATGAGAGGTCTTCTAGTTCCCATTTCCACTTCACAAATTCTTCATCATCCTTCTCATCAACTATGTCTCATCAACTATGTGTTGTTTTTTTGTGAGGGAGTGGTTTCAATTCAGCTTCTTCCTTTAGAGATTTCCGTTTTTCTGAGTTCTCAATCTCTTGCTCTTTATCACTCTTAGTCTTATCATTGGCAAAATATTTGCTAGTTTTCTTTCGACCGGAGTTCTAATTGCCTCCAGGATCCTAAGCACAACAATGACATATATACAAATTAGAATAATTACTACGGAGACAAATGAAATATTATATCACTCCACATAGAGAAATTTTGTACGCTTATAATCTTCTCCTGTTGTGAAGTAGCTGATGAAGACTTTTCAGATGTTGATGGCTATGTGTATTGCCACTGTCCTTGTCTTTTTTTCATAAACCACTTCCGAATATCCGACTGATAAGTTAGACATGCAACACACAACAAGTATAATTAAATAATGATTCAGATAGATAAGTCTATAAATGATGTCTTGTGCAGTTCTAATACAATACAATGGTGCAAATATGCCTTAAATGGTGTCTCATTCATTCAGATATAGTCATTGGAAGTTGATAACAAAAACAAAAAAATAGGTATTAGAACTCACCATTTTCGAGTATCCAAACAATTCAACTAATTCTTTTCTTGTTCATTTCACAAGTAGACTGCCACGAAAAAAAAATTCAAACTCAAAAGAAATCATTACAACAAAATATAGTTTCAGCAACGCTTATATGCCCACACATATTAAGTGTGGGTAAAAGTCAAGAAAATAAAAAGGTTTTGCCAACCTTTGATATACTAACAACTTTTATTATTTATTTTTTTTTATATATACTTGTTGACAAACTTATAATTTATTCACTTAAAATTTTAATATTTTTAACTTTATAAATATTTTATTTCATTATTTTAATTTTTATAAATAAATTTTATTTAAAACTTTATTAATATTAAAATTTAATTATTAATTTTTTATAAATAACTAACCTTATCTCTTTTAATTAATTATTATTTAAATTTAATTAAATTAAAAATATATATATAAACTAAATATAAATTAGATATTATATTATATTAAATTAATATTTTAGATTTTTTATGAAAATAAATATATAGATATTTGAATCTAACCTAATTCAATTTTTTTTTCTTTTATATATATATTTTTTGACAACCTTATAATTTAATCACTTAAAATTTTAATATTTTTAACTTTTACAAATATTTTATTTCATTATTTTAATTTTTTCTAAATAAATTTTATTTTAAAACTTTATTAATATTAAAATTTAATTATTAATTTTTTATAACATAACCAATTATATGCCTTTTAATTAATTATTATTTAAATTTAATTAAATTAAAAAAATATATAAACTAAATAAAAATTAAATATTATATTATATTAAATTAATATTTTAGATTTTTTATGAAACTAAATATATAGATATTTGAATATAACCTAATTGAACTATATTGTTTTGTTTCTCTCTCTTATGAAATGTTTCGCGGAGGCTCGTGCGAAGAAGATGAATATCTTGAGCAGCGACGAAATCCAACACTAAGAACAAGAGAAGGAGCTTCTAAAATAGCTGACTCCTAATTTGGCGATGGGCGGAAAAGGACAGACCGAAGCCGACTCTCGATTTGAGATCAAGTCGTCTTCATTGTTGCTGGTTACGGTTCGAATCGTATGTTACTAGTCCTCTTCTCCGCTACTAGTTGGAGATCGATTTGAAGAAAGGCATAAGGGGTTTACCCCGCATTTCATCATATTTCTTGGTAAGTTGTAAAAATAGCAATAAACCTGTAATGAATCATAGCGAGTTTATTGAGAAATTTGGTTGGTCAAATGTACCTGTTGTTTCAGAGCAATTCGATATAGCTTTAACGTTTTGGTTTTAAGTCGAAATTGGTTTATGTTTATTTCAATTTGGACGACTATCAGTTTGATTAGTTGTTACTTTTCTGTTGTTCCATCCACATGTTTGATAAAATGCTTCAATCAATGAGATTTCGTGTTTGAACTTTCCTTGCTCATCTGGTTTAGAGATTTTAATAAAATCGCATGCCACTATACATTCTCCCTAATGTACGTTTCACCGTTATTTGTTTTTAAAGAATCCAGGTGATGGGACAGGGAGTTGAAAGTGGTTTCTGACTAAATTTAGTTGAAGTTGGTATGAATTTAGTGTGAAGTGTTGCTGATGGATGAAATGTTAATCACTCTCCGAGTCTTTCCATTACCTTCAAGTATTTATTTGGTCTTTCAAATGCATATTTTTATCATCTTCTTAATCCCATGTCTAATTTATTCTTACTCTAAGTCAACATTTGTTGCATATATGCACTATTTATGGGAGAACAACCACATAGTTCTTGTCAAGAGGGATTTCATTCTTATTCAACTCATGGATGGTCAGGAACCTAACCGTAAAAGATTATGAGGTATTTATTTTTTATTACATTCTTTTGAATCTCATGAACTGTGCTTCTCATTTTTTTTAAGAATTTATTGCCTGCCCTTATAAATGAAACAAAATTTGGTGGAAGTTAAATGTGAGGAGATGTGGTTATGCAATTGTTTATTCATTAAACAGTTTTTGGTATATCAACTAGAAATGTTGATACTTTTTTCTTTAACTTTTTTGATTTTTTTACAAGGAATAAGAGGCATTTTTCCTTTAGGCTTTATCCCTTTTTAGTTGTAGCGAACCCCTTAAGTGAATATTTGCGACAAGAAATGAATCCAAATTTTATGATGACTGACACTTTTAATCAGAAGATAATTTGTTCTTGGATTGGAAAGCTATGGGGCTTATGTTTAGAGGAAAATTTTTTCCTTTACCTCGTCAAACACCCTTGAGATTTTCAAGTGATGTGTTTGGTTTATTACACCATTTAAAGAGAAATAGGGAATGAATTCTGATCTCAATTTGATTCTCACCCATCCATGCTCCAATAGTACTCTGTTTTGTTCTTTTAAATGTAGATAAATGTCGTTCAGTTATGGGGCATGTGTTCTGTATTTACCAAGGGCATCTTCTAAGTCTCCAGGATCTGTTGGTGTTAGCTCCAAAATCAACTCAAAGGTTGCTAAGAAATCTGTCGATGGCCCTAATCTTTGTCCTAGAGGTACATACCAAGGGCATGATGATACTGTGGAAGATGTGTAGTTTTTCCCATCAAGGTAGGAAGAGTAGTATCTACAATCAAGACCCTTGATCTAGGGTTTTTTGTTGTTCTTGAACATACAAGTACTATACATGTTTATTCTTTATGATTTTTTTACATTTCTCTCTAAATATTCTTGCTCGTTTTATAGAGACCAGTAACTTTACATGTGAACTTGTGTTACAATATCTATGAACATTAAGTCCACTATTTTAAAAAATGTCAGTAGAAAAAGGTTGTGAACTGGAGAATTATCAAAATCTTGTTTTATAGTTCCTACATTTGTTATTAAAATCATTACTCTCACAAAAGTATAGATCATGTTTGCTGCATTAGGAACTGCCTTCCCAAACTCCAGTTCATAATGAAAGTCTAGCTTAGTGAAATCTGGAAATTTAGCAAATATGGAGCACTATTTTTATGCATTTTTTTTTGTTTCTAGTCATAAAATTGTTATATGGATCATCTGTATTATTATATATTTGTCAGGGTATTCCCGTGTAGAACTGAGTAAATTTTATCATCCTGGTTGCTTGCCTTTTTCTTCTGTCGTATATATAGCTATTAGTCGTATATATAGCTATTAATACTGTTTTATCTGACTCTCTTTTGTACTAAAGTGGGCAGAAATTCTGTAGCGTTGGTAGGTACATTATGTTGTAATTCACTTCACGAGCTTAATAATTTCAAGTTTTTCTTAGAAGTGATTATGATTATTACTACATGATTGGGACAATAAAATCTACTGGGTACTGCCTCAATAAAGTATACTATGCTTTAGAACCAGACTTAGTACTTCTGAAAACTAAGGCAACTATTTTTTAGGATCTTCTTTTGTGAATTAAATCTAATTGTAGATTTCAATTGAAAGCGGAGAAATCAAAAGTTTATCTTTTTCTTCGTCACATTCTTTACTCATTTCATATTATGGTAATAAAGGAGCACAACCATAAGCATTTATTATAAAATGCGTATATAATCAAATATGAAAAGAACAAAATATAAATAATATTTTATTCTTATCATCTTTCAAGGTGCAAACACAAACATTACCCAACCTTTTGCAAAATTATCCATCAATACATGATATATACAATATTTATTTTGATGATTATAACTATTGATAACATCTAATAAATAAGTGTAATAGCATGATTATAAATAATATATAAGAGTTCATGTTTGTATTAAATGAATTGTCATGGAGGCTGCTAGTCAATTATACGAACCACTGAGGAAAAAAGAATGACCCCCTATAAAGCTATTCAAGTTAAAAATAACCATCCGAATTCATGTTTCCTACTTAATGTGACCGCCTGCCATTTTTGTTGGAAAAAATCCCCACTTTGCTCAAAGAGGATGAGCTATTTGGAACCCTACTTTATAGTTTACAATAACTTTATTCTGTTTTTTTCCTTGCTAAAAAGGAAGGATGCGGGTTTAAGATCCCTAAATGCTTACATGCAACATTATTACCAGTTCATCTTTTGCCTATAGTCCTGATCTATCAATGACATTCACTTGTCTCTTCTATCGGTTGAGAAAGTTCACGATGCTGACCTTTATTGTGTTGATTGGAATCCACACAATGTTAATTTTATTCTGACAGGGTATGTAATTTCCTTGCCATTATGTGATTTTTCAGTAAATTTGTTAGAAGTTAAGTTAACACGAGTTCATATACACATTTCTACTTTTTGTACATGAGGATGTAACTTCATTGATGCGTTGCTGAGTATTTTCTATAGTTTTTGATTCCGAGTTTCATTTAATTTGCATGGTATTCAACAGATCGGCTGATTATACCATACGCATGTTTGACCGTCGAAATCTTAAGTCTGGAGGGGTTGGATCACATGCTCATGTATTTGAGGGTCATGATGTTGTTGTTCTCTGTGTACAGGTTTGCAATATATGATCAGTTATTCTTTTTTTTTGGTTGATTTATCTATTGAAAATAGCTTCTGACAATAAATGAATTGCAGGTTGATTTTTACAATAGCTTCTGACAATTGTTTCAATGATTTATTATTATTATTTTTGTAGTGGTCTCTAGACAAGTCATCTGTTTTTGGCAGTTCAGCAGAAGACGATATTTTTAACTTGTGGGATATTGAAAAGGTCTAAAGCCTAATCTACTAAATTATAGATTGTGTATATGCAATGAATAGACACAACTTTAGGATGTATTTAATGGTTTTCATATTTTTGATTAAAAACTTTGTATCTCATTAGTATTTCTTATGTATTTAGAATTTTTGTTTAAATTTGAAAATAATTATTAAAATATATAAATAATAACTGTAAAAAAATGAAAATATAATTGCATGAAAAGCATAAAATAAAATCTGGAGAAAAAAAATATAGACCGAATAAAAAAAATAAAACAAAAAAACCGAAAAAATAATGGGCTAAGAATTAATTCAAAAATATATGGTACTGGCGACGCTTATTTTAATTTTACCAACGCTTATTTAAGCGTCGCTGAAAACCTACAACGACCCTGCTTTTGGTGACACAAGTTTAAGCGTCGGTGATATCTTTGGCGACGCTTTTAAACGTCGGCAAAAGTCTTTTTAAACGTCGGGGATGTCTAATTTGTTGTAGTGAATGAGACGTAATGATAGTTGTACAATGTCAGTTTATATTAACCAGGACAATATATATTCAGATTCCAAAGTTTTCTAAGAAGAAAGTTTAACGAGTGAAAAATAATACGACAATTTAGTGTTTTAAGCACCCATACTGAAAAAATAAAAAATAAATAATAGTAATCTCATCGATTTTAGATGACAAAAATGAAATATAAAAAAAAATCAAATAAAGGAAGACTAAGAGGAAAATAATTGACCTTAATTTTGACTTGCAAGTTTTGAAGAGAACGTTTTAGGCTGAAAAATGACGTCCTCCGCTATGGAAACAGAACTCGACGCAATAGATAGAGAGAGGATTGTATTGACCAATAGATCTTCCAAGAGTGAGCTCTTGTCGTTGGACTGAGCTCCTAGGACAACGATCTCAGGGATAGGGAGCTTCTCACCGAAGGCAATTGCTGCTGCCTGTACACGATTGTAGGCCTCGATTCTAGCCTTGAAATTTGAGGACATCCAATTTTGATTGGTCGATTGGCGGTGTTGATGTTTTCTGGAACAAATTATAAGCAATAAGATTGTAAGATCTATTGAGCAGTCGGCGCGCAGGGGAAGGGAGAAAGAGAAACAGATTGGGAACATGGATGCTCAAAGGTTAATTTAATTTTTTTATAGGTAATAGCGATTGATATATGTACCAATCACTAATACAACTTACACTACAACAAAAAAGGCTTTCGGAAACGCTTAAATAAACTTTTGTCAACCCTTAAAAGCGTCGCTAAAAATATTACCGACACTTATCTTAACGTCGCCAGAAGCAGGGTGGGCGTAAGTTTTAACAACGCTTATTTAAGCGTCGGTAACATTAAAATAAGCGTTGCCAAAAGTGTATTTCATTTTTTACAATTTTATTTTATATTTCAATTTTTATAATAAAATTTTTTATTATTTTAAATTAAATAATCAATAAAAAGAACATTTAAAATATCATTTTTTTACTCGTTATTAACATTTTAAATAATAAAAAATGAAATATAAATAATCTCAACAAAATTATCTCATAAAATCATATTAATACTTAAATAAAAAACATTAACTAATATATTACAAATGTTCTAATAGTTTAAAAACAATTAAAAGACAATTTTATACATCCTATTTTTTTGGCACCAACTCCACAGCATCTCTAACACAATTTGGAAATGATATGTGACCACCAGACATGTAATTAGATTTTGCATTGCAGCTGAATTAATAATGTGGTATGTTGCCTGCAATGAGATCCAAAGAAAAACATTTCATTGCCCAACATAAACAAATGGTAAATACAAAGTAAATTTCCTTTAACTAAATGAGAAAAAGAAAGTAAATTTCCTTTTAACTTAATGCGAAAAAAAATGTCAAACACACCACTTCTATTCTTAAATACTCTCAACAAAAAGTGTTTGGATAATTTTTTCACACCAATGCATTCCAAAAGAGACTTTAATACTATATTATACAAAAAGACAATTCTATATCCAGCAGTTGAGTCAAATAAATCTCTTTTAACTTACTCAATCTTCACACACTATAAAACAAGAAATCCCAATTAATAGAGATTTACTCAACTAAAGCTTATGTAATGTAACCTGCATAAGTATCTCCAACACCAATCCCAGTAAACCTAGTCTTTCATGTTCCAATGGAAGTTGTATGTTAGATTTTTCTATTGAAATTGGAAGTAGAGGAAATAAAACTCAATAGTTCCACTTGTAAGTATCAACATCTGTAATTGGTATCAACAACTCTCTTTGGACTATACTTTGTCAGAAGACCTTTTAACCGTGAATACATAAATTTCCTTTCATCGAAATCAACAAGAAAAAAATGATAAGAATTATAAAAGTAACAGATAAGTTCACAGAAAGCTAGTTACGGACTTATATGAACAACAACATTTTCAATAATTGATTATCCCACTGCAGATCTGAGCTCATTTTAAGCATCCTAAGTAGAATCAGTATTAAATGGACAAGAAATATAAATGCTAAGAGTTGGACGCTCATAAGGAGCATCCTGAAAGCCAAAAAAGGTCCATCATCACAAGTACTAATAGTGATGACCAAAATGAACGAAATCAAAATCAAATAGCAATAACAAATTAACAATATACATGAAAAAGACAAAAGATGCAGGGAAAGTCATGCATACCGCTTCTTTAGAAATAATTGCAAGCTCGCCTGACTTAACACCCTCTTAACACCCTGTTGCTAGAACTCTCTAGCAGCATAACCCTAAAATAATAATACAATATTGCATCAATTCATTTTGGTGGAGTTAGCAAAAATTAGGGTGGAAGGAAAGAAGTTTTCAGTCATATGAAGCCAAAATGTGCAATATGTTTGACATTAGTTGGAAACCCAATTCAATCTCTCATTCCTCGACAACTGCAACGCAAATAATGATATATGATAGCACCTGAGCATAACATAATTAAGATATACAATGGATTCGGTATCTTCGTCCTACATCAAACTTCGATTAGAGTACGATAATATCAGAATTGCGCAACTTACACCAGCGTTACTGCCTAGGATTACGTATTTTAAACTTTTCTCCGCCATTGATTGACTGCTCGTTGGCTGGCTTATCCATTCAGATAAGAAAACAGACTGAAACGCAGTTCAACATAGCTAATCAATTTTATTGTAATTATGTTATAATATGGAACGCGTGATAAGCTTGAAAATCACCATAGCGTGGATCTGCAAAGGCTTGTTCGATCTTGGGTTATTTGAATAACCAACTGGTTATTTCAAAATAACCTTGTTGGGAGTATATATGTTTTGTAAATTTGGATATATATTTACATGAGATAATCTGACATGAATTATTGACTAAATTTACTACCTGCTGCCAGCCAAGATGTGTGAGCTTTGCATCAAAAAACTCTTCTGACATGTATGCACTATGTTCTTTTTCTCCTGCTACATTATGGAACCTTGGGCATGCCTTACATGTTGTATACAATACATAATAATTAACCAATCAAATGGCATGTTTTCAGATTGCAAAAAACATAATAAACGTGTTCAAGTTCTTAACAAATAAAATGAGATGTTAAAGAAAAACTCCACTAACTAGATGAACTGTTTAACAACTATGAAGTGAGTATAAATTAGTTATACTGAAAGTATCAACCATGTATGCAACTTAACAGAAAATGTACATCACAACAACAAAAACTCAAACATATCTTAAGAATTATCAGTGTAGAGGATAATAAAGCTCCTCTGTCTCTCTCTTTTCATTTTCATTTAATTGAATTGAACTGTACACTACTATTTTAAAATAGCTCTCACTTGACCTAAATTTTGAGCTAAAGATAAAGATTATGGAAGAATTTTAATCTTCTGGTCTACTTTCAGATCTAAGAACAATACAAAGAATATAAGGTGAAGTCTAGCCCAATCAATCAATCAATATTAGCAAGTTATGCATATCAGGGCAATCAAATCAAACAAAGACAATACGATGAATTGGAAGTTGATAAATACGTGAAGAAGAGGAGATTGACATGCAAAATGAATCGTTTAAATGATATAGCAATGGCAAATAAAGAAATAGAGAGATTACCGGAGAAGAGAATATAGAGGAGAAGTTAGCAGTAGGATAAAAATTATGCAAATTTACAAAGAAAATAATTTTTCTGCTCGGTAAGCACCAACTTTATGAATCCACCCGTCGTTCTGCAATTTAGCTTTCGAAGCTCTATATCCAGATCATTAGTCATACCTTGCATCTCTCCCTCTCCAACTATATCCACAATAAAATGAAATAACATGAACATCTATGCAGCATTGTAATCAATTTATAGTATTGTGTAATAAGAGAACATAGTAAAGCCAACCGAGGTGTGGATGTAGAGAATCTAGGTCAAGAACTAAATCAATTGATGAATATAAGTGCAGAAAATGTTAGAAAACCAGTAAATATTAGATTCTCACTTTAGTATAGTGAATCATGCGATTAAAGTTGAGTAAGTGACATTTACCCTAATCACATTATTGTAATAAAATAATATAGATTAAAAGCATATACCTTATACACTTTACTTCGATCATGAAGAAGGTGTTGTTGTTTCAACTCATTCACAAGAAAGGTCCTGAAAATAGAACAACCGCCCAAGCCATAAAAGCGTGTAATGTAAAAGAATAACAGTAACATGTTTGCTTTCTCAATGCAGCATAGGCCTCTACTTTTTTAAGAGTAAATCCAGATAAATAAAAGGAAAACAAGCAATCACATACAGGCCATCTGGAAATTTAGATTCACAAACAGATTATGCTGACATACATTATAGGTTTATATCAAATCCACTCTCAAAAGTGCCAAATATACTATGATAATATCGTAGAATCAAATATACCTTTCAATTGGATCCCCCATAATAACTTTATCCCCAAATATACCATCTACAGAAACGCTAATAACACATAATAAGACTAAATATAGCATATCAAGAGATCATGCAACATTAAATGATGTGAATAGCTTAAACTCGCCAAAAGCCTCTAATTGACTCAAAATTCGTCCCATAGGATTGAGCGTGCCTGTAAAAATCATCTTA